>NW_005187488.1:1414351-1415166 GCF_000239375.1 Pundamilia nyererei | reverse complement strand
TGTTGTGGTGTGAGTGAAGATGAAGTCTGGGTCATATTTTACAAAAACTTGCACGTTCCTCTTGGAGGATTAAATCAGTGTTTTGGTGCCTTCAAATCCACATGGCTTACTGTGGCTCATGTCACTGTGACAGTTTCCAGGTGATGCAGGATAATCAAAATACGCCTTAAGAACAACACAAGTTCAACACAGCCAGGCTTTCTTTGTGTTAGATGGCTAATAGTAGGACAGTATGACGGTGGTTAGCAACGTTCTCTGTTAAGCCAGGCTCTCTGTTTTTTGGGTGCTCGCATAAAAATGGAGCATTTCAGGCATTATCCATATCTTTCTGCCCCACAAAATGATCCCCGTGAGTGCCACCCCCTCCAATTAGAGGTCCTATCAGATGATGACGATAAAATGGTGAATATAACAGCATAAAACATGTAAAAGTTAAATGCAAAACTGTTGCAAATAAGACATTAATGCTGCAGAAAATAATCTGGTCATTTAGCCTACAGAACAATTAATATTTTAAATCTGAGTTAATTATTTTAAGGCTGCGTGCGCTCCCAACGCTGCTGTTTGTTTCTAACATGATGGCTGCACGTTAAAGCTCTGAAACTTTAAACTTGATACATTTAAACATTAAAGCTTACAGTTCCATAGCCTGATAGAGGAGACGGGGATATGATATATTAGTTTGTCAGCAGATCAAAGGGAAATTATTTTATTGACTGAACAGTAGGGCTGCACGATTTTGCATAAAATGAGAATCACGATTTTTTTGGCTTAGAATTGAGATCACGATTCTCTCACGATTTTCTTTTCCAGTA
>NW_005187488.1:1384125-1413387 GCF_000239375.1 Pundamilia nyererei | reverse complement strand
CATAAGTATGAATCGAGATCGCGATTTTCTAACGATTAATCGTGCAGCCCTACTGAACAGGTATTCTTGGTGTGTGTTCTGTGTTGTAGCAGTTAAAAGGCTTGCGGATGTAAAACATATTTGCCCAGCAAATAAATTATATTGTGCTTCAAACATGCTGGAAATAAATGAATCGCTTCCAGATGATTTTACCTGAAACTTGAAACGTACCCTGAGGTTATGTGTTCATCATAAGTTACCATGGTGATTTTGCCAGGTAAAAAGAAAGCCGCTTTCATGTCACGAAAAACTTACTTTAAGCTCGACACAGCTGGCTAAACCATTAATCTGGCTTTATAGCATACCTCTCTGGACTATGAAGCCGAACTAGGAGCTTACTGGTAGCCTGGCTCAGGTATTCTCTCCTCAATACAAACACAAAAAAGCAGTAATAATATAAATATGTACTTTTATATATATTCTTTCTTTAGCATTCTTTAGGTTTAGGTTTTTCCTCCATAAGCATTAAAATATGATACAAACAAAGAGAGCTTATTTGATTTTTACTTTGTGACATTACATTACATGAACCTTGCACAAAATCTATGTTTGAATCATGTTTTTATATTTATTCTTCACTTTTTCTCAGGCTTTTAAAAAAACAAACAAACTGTCGTATGCATGTCTACACATGAATTAAATGCAATTTCAATTGTAATCCATCAGAATCTCATGTCTTAGTGGCAGAGCTGTGACACTGATACATCTGTTAACTTAAATGAGCTTAATTTCATTAATTACAGCAGCTAAAAAAAATGTTGCTCTCAGCTCATACTTTGTGATCTAAGTTTTTAAAATCAGCCACTCTGCTGCAGGCGGGCGTATCCATCACCGGTTTTTGCGTGTGCTCGTAGCTAGATCGGTAAACCTTGAGTTGACTCATCCAGCTGATAACCACCTTAGTCTGATTGATGTTGATGTCAGGATAAGTGAAGCCAGACAGGAAAAAAGACACCCTGGGTAAACTTGTATCCAGTTGCCTTTCCCCTCTCAGGCTGGTTTTAGCATAAACTTATGAAATATTTTTAAAAATCGCTTTAGTTTCACCAGCATCACAAATGTTCCTCACTGCAATTTCCAAAATACCAAAACTTGCACCATCAACCTATCAGCAAACTGGGAGGAAGCGATGGTCCATGCCAATGGCTATATAAAAGGTCAGTCACAGTCAACACTGGATCTCCTCTCAGCAATCCTACTTTAAATGCAATTCCCGAACAGAGATACACAAGTTTCTCTGCGACTGGCATTGCCAATCACAGCTGTCATTGTGACATTACACCGCACTGTTACAGCTTTACGTTAGTAATTAAAATCAGTGAAAAGATGACCCCTTAAACCCAAATCAGTGTGATAAGACCTACTTAGAATGGAAGAAAGCATCTCTGAGAAAAATGTGTCTGCTTTAGTTTGAGCACCTGAAATGATATAATTTAGTGCTAATGACTTGAAGCTTGAACATGAAAAACATGAGCATCAGCAAGGAGTTCGACTGAGAAAAAATACAGTCGATGAAACTTGATCCCAGATACTGATGAGACGCACAAGAGAATGATTCACGCTCACTTCCAGTCTGGTTTCCACCAGCTTTACAACTACACCTTTAATAATTCTCCTCTTCTTTGATCCAAATTTACACTAAATTTCATAACATTCTCCTGCACATTGTCTCATTCACCATTAACCTCCTAAGACCCAAACTCTTCCACATTTTTAATTTCTCTTTGATATTTGGGCATATTGGGGCCCGATGAATGTAAAACAAAGAATTACCAGGTTTTTTTTTTACGTTATTTTCGTTTTTAAGAAAAACAAGAGCCACATATGAGGATATTCGTTTAAAAATTTGATAGAATAGTAGCAGTATAATGTCCTCGTAAGTGGATATCAGGCCCTTGTAGAGCAGAATTGAGTATTTTAGTCTAAATCAGCGGTCCCCAACCTTTTTTGCGCCACGGACCGGGACCGGCCTTTAAGGTGTCGCGGATAAATACAACAAAATAAAACTAGTACCGGTACCGAAAAAAAGAAGATTTATTCATAACACACGTGAAAAGACCCAGGAAAACCGAGTTAATGATAAAAACGATAACAAAATAACGCTGAAAACTGATAAAAACCCTGACAACCATACATTTCACACCTGAGCCTCAACTCTCGCGGCCCGGTACCAAACGACTCACGGACCGGTACCGGTCCAAGGCCCGGGGGTTGGGGACCGTTGGTCTAAATAACCCAAAATGTGATGTCCACATATATGGACGCCAGGTCCTAGTAGGTTAATACATTTATTTAACTGGTTTCCTCCCAACTGACCATCATCAGGTAACTATTATATACTGTAATATATATCGTAATTTAAATTGTAACTTGTATCGTAACTGTTTTGTTCATTTTATTGAGATTTTTGAGAACCCCGAGAAGGTGGTGTTCCCAAAAACACCTAAAAATAAATAACATGTATTATTATTATTGTCATCTTAACATTGTTGACTGACATCAGCTTATCAGCAAATATTATAACATTATGATGAAGATTGCTTTTTGCCTGGCACAAAATACTATCAGGGGCAAACCCAACTGTGTTGATCTAATTATTTTTAATAGTGACATTTCTATTAAATTTTCACAAGCACTGCATGCCTGCTAGACACCAAACGAATCATCATTTATCTAAGTAAAAATGCCAAAATTCCCAAGGTTTAGCCTTCCAAATGCAAGTAAAATTATTCAATTATGCTAGTGACTGAATATGTTTGGCTTTGGTCAGATAACACCCTTTTGTTAGGAACATTGCTAGAGGCTGAAGTGCAGTTCTGCTATTTTCTAACTGTGGGAGTAGAAAAAGCATCAATTAATTGAGAAAATAATCAACAGATTAAATGATTACAAAGACAATAACAAGCTCAGTCTGTCTGCGTAAAACAAATACAAGTTTTTCTTATTTATTTTTATAAAATAATTGCTCATGCACCTTTTATAAGAATTAAAAGCTTTTGCAGCTTCATTGTGAAGATGCACACGTATTGCAGCTGCTTTTAAACCAAACTCTACAACAAAGAGTGCTGCAGTATTGAGCGTTAACATCTAAATGGGTCAACCAGGCGCTCGGCGAACTGTAGCACCATTAGGACCAAGACAGTTTGTCTCACAGCCGAGTGCACAATCTCATTATCTGCATTATAAATGGGTTTAATATACAACCGAAAAAGTAATATACAACTGAAAAAACACAGTACGAAACCAAGCTATGGCTTTAGGTAAGATGACTATGATTAAATAACACTGTTATAATCTGTTGGTTGGTATGGAGGTGCAATGTGAAATCAGGTTACAAAGCGCTCTACTTAAAACGCAAAAATCTATAATCTGTGAAAATGACACAGTGGAGGTTTACAGGATTATTTGAAAATGGTGTTTATGGGTTCAGTGTTGTGGCTGCAGACATACGGCGTGTTTGTGTGTCTGCTACAGTGCAGTACTGCAGATATTATCACAGTACTAGTGGCAAAAAAGTGCTAAATTTTTATCAAATCTATGCAAATATTAACACACGTAATTTTATATGCTTAAGTTTGTTTTCTCAACTTAAAGTTGACCTATTGAGCTCTTATTTTCCATCATTAATATATAGTTACGGTCACTTTGGTAGGTGCATCCGCTCAGCTGCTCATTAATGCAAATATCTAATCAACGCATTAAACATGTAGACACAGTCAAGATGACCTGCTGAAGATCAAAGAAAAGTGATGATCTCCAGGGTTTACAGAGAATGATCTGAAAAAGGGAAAATATCCAGCAGCTGTCTGGGAGATCAGAGATCAAAGGCGAATGACCATACTGGTTCAAGCTGATAGGAAGGGAACAGTAGCTCAGATAACCACTTGTTCCAACCGAGGTATGCAGAAGAGCATCTCTGAATGAACAACATGTAGAACCTTAAAGCAGATGGACTACAGCAGCAGAAGACCACACCAGGTAGGAACAGAAGTTGGCGTCACAGACATGAAGCATGGATCCATCCTTTTTTGTATCAGCAGTTCATGCTACTGGTGGTGTAATGGTGTGTGGGTTACTTCCCTGGCACACTTTGGGCCCCTTAGAACCAAATGACCATAATTTAACCACCATGTCCTGCCCGACTGTTGTTGCTGATCATGTCAGTTCCTGTCATGACGACAGTGTACCCATTTTCCGATTAGCTATGTCACACAGCTCAAAAACTCTCAAACAACGAGTTCACTGTACGCAAATGACCTCGACAGTCAAGAGATCTCAATCCAATATTGCACCTTTGGGATGAAGTGGAACAGAAGATTCTAATTATGTATGTGCAGCTGACAAATCTACATCTATATGAACCAAAATCTCTGAGGAAAACTTTCAGCACGTTGTTGAATCTGTCTCTCGAAGCATTATGGCAGTTCTGAATGTAAAAGGGGTCCAATTGAGTATCGGCAAGGGGTACGTAATGAAATGCCAAGCAAGCATAAGTAAATGGCCGTGTTTTATATAATGAACGCAGCATGTGCACAAGTAATCACTCTGAACCCAAAGTCCTTTAAATCGATGTAAATGCTGTGTTTCAAGCAGAGCCGATATGCCTAACATGCACATCTAGCCTTCATGGCTATGGCTGTCTGCGAGGAGCAGCCAATCAGAGGAAAGCTGACTGAAATGAGAGGAAGTGAACAGCTTGTTTCAGACAAAGGATGCATTAAGGGGCTACATCAAGATCCTGTATGGGATTAATAGGGTTGTTTTGAACTATAAATCATGCAAAGCTATTATCGTAGAGTCAGAGAAGAAAAATATGGAGCTGAGGATGACACGACGCCTTTAAACTGCTGGAATACACAAAAGAGTTGTTTTCCAGAAGCAAAGATATTCAAATTGTTATCAGATAAAACCATTAAAAGAAGCAAATCTTCATATTTCATCTGAATCTTCGTTTTTTTGTTACATTTTTCCTTGAAAACCTGATCGAATAATCATTACAAAAGTACTATTGAATGAAATCAATCACATTTCTAGGTTTTAGTTTAAGCAGACTTGAGTCCAGGGCAACAAACACCCATTGAACCAGCACATTCCTCTCCAGCCCAAAAAAACCGGAAGGAAAAAAAAGGAAGTGCTCTATTGTTAATTTATCCCTACAAACAACACAAAACACAAAGCCAGGGAACATTTAATTGGGTGACCTACTATTTGGGAAACAAAGCCAAATGTGTGTGGCTTCCAGTCTGCCTAATCAATCTCACGGCTGGTGGAAAAACAGCGTGATAAATAAGATTGAGAAACTCTGGAGGTGAATCCACTCAGCGAAACATTGATTGACCTCGATGAGCGTCCCAAACTAAATTTCAAACGTCGCTGAACAAAGTGACTGGGGTGTAAACGTGCGCGTGTCCGAGGTGGGGGTGGAGGAGAGGGGGAGTCCTCCCGTGCAACTTTCCTTAAAAAGCCACGTGAAGCATTCAGCAGACTGTAAAAGGAGCCGATCCTCTGATCCCCTATCAGACCTCAGAAGCTGTGACGGCACCTTGCATACTAATAGGACTGTTCTCCGTTCTTTATACTGAAGGGAATATCTGTGCCAGCAGCTGGGTCAGGGAAGACTGCAGTTTGAAACTGAGCTATTTTAGTCCGTTTTTTCATATACCGGGCGCTGACAAGGACCAGCCGTTTCTACAGCGAACGCCACGCTGCAACAACTCCATTTATAATAAAAATTGAGAGAGAGTAGCTTAAAAGCTTCCTATACCATCTCGAATAAGAACGAATGGGTAGGATATTCTTCCTCAGCCACATGGAAACCTAATGTATATGCCATATGGAAAAAGTCTGCTGGAAGTATGAATGGGATCACTTCCAAGAGGCTAAACCTATGGAAAATGAACACGCAGGCAGCCGCTTTCCTAAATAACAGCCGTTATGCAATATTCTTTGTTGTCTAATTGCACCCAAATGCCTTCGTCTGTGTGGTTTTTTTCATACAGAGCATCAAAATGAAGAGCATCTGATATCAGCAAGCAGCTGAGTCACCAAGTCCTTCATAACTCCAGAGAGTGTATGTGAAATCAGAGTGGCGCGGCATAAATCAACACATTTACAGCTATTATGCAAACCGCTTAAAACCAAGTTTTAAGGCTCTTCTGAGCTTTTTCGCTTTATTGCCTCCCAAAGCATCCAGTCGAAGGAAGAATGGCGAGGGCGATGATGTGATAGGGAAACTGATCAAATGGCTTAGTTTGCTTTTTCAATTAAGGGTTGCGAGACCTCGAGAAACTGAAACGAAATGATACGCAAAAAGAGCAGCGTAGTCAACAGCCCATGTGCAATTCATAAGGTTGGAATTAAAATGTGGTGACTAGACAGTCGGCCCATTTTTAAAAGACATTTCACAGAAGGACAGAAGTTCAATTCATCTTCTACATTTCTCTGGTAAAAATAAAGCTACAGCTTAGCTTAGCATAAACAGGGAAACATTAGAAAATGGCTACCTAGGATCTATCCAAAGATAAATCCATTTAGTAGACTGATACACTGTGGTCATAAAGGGATGGACGTGGTCAGCAAAAACACTCAGTCGGTACTAAAAGGCCCAAAATGTGCTAAGAAAATATCCCCAACTCCAAAACACCACCGCCATCAACCCGAACCGGTGGTTCAAGGCGGGATGGATCTAGTCTTTCATGTTATTAATGAATCCAAATTGAGACCCTACCATCCGAATATCACAGCTGGAATCAAAACTCATCAGACCAGTCAATATTTTCCCAGTTTTCTATTGTCTATTTTTGGAGAGCTCAATTTAAATTTTATTGTATTTATATAGCACCAAATCACAACAACAGCTGCCTCAAGGCGCTTTATATGTTAAGGTAAAGACACTGCAATAATACAGAGGAAACCCCAGCAATCGCGTGACTCTTTATGAGCAAGCGCTTTGGCGACAGCTGGGAAGAATAAACTCCCTTTTAACAGGACGAAGCCTCCAGCAGAACCAGGTTAAGGGAGGGGCAGCTGTGTGCCACGACCAGCTGTTCATAGCTAACAGTGGGGGCCACTCAGAGTGGTCTTCTGCTGCTATAGCCCATGTGCTTCAAGGTTCAGAGATGCTCTTCTGCCATAAACATAAACCACCTTTCTCCCTCATGCTCAGTGTGAACTTCCTCTTGACTGTGGCTGCCATGTGATTGGCTAATTACATCTCTGCGTTAACAAGCAGCTCAACACGTTTATCCAAAGATTTTGCCAGTGACTGTATGCTTGGCTTTTAATCCATAAAACTACAACTTCAGCCAAAACTGATGCCGCATTTTCTCTAAGCACATGCAAAAAGGACTACGCTGCTTCCTTTCACAATAAAAGTCTTGACAAATACACTGCATAACTGCTGCAGATAAAAGGGTTTGTAGAAGTGTTTCAAAGAAATTTATATTTAAATATATATTTAATTTAACTAGTTATTACATAGAAGATGAGCTTTTTTCTGTATAAAAAAGGCACATTGTTTTCTGGTTTTGGTTAATATACGGATCTAATTAAGCAAATAAAGAATTTCTATGAAGCTGGTTTTGTGCTCCATGAACAAGAATGTTGGCTTTAAAAAAAAACAAAACACAAAGTATGAAAAATTAATTACATCTGTGTAAGTATTCATCAAACTGTAAAAAAAGACTAAATAAATAAAACATACTAAGAGAGAAAAATCTACTTAAAAAGATACGTGAAAAAAGCAAAAAATATGAAGTATAGAGCGTTACAGCATTGATATAGATGAGAACACAGACATCTGGCAACAGCAGGAGACTAATTTTAACCCAGCACTTTCAAGAAAACCAGTCTTTCTAATGTGTTGCAATCTGCTGTGATGACAGGAAGTACATAAAGTTTTGCACATGTGTAAAACAAATCAGGTAGTGACAGACCTTTTAGAAGCAAGTCACAGCCAGAAAAACATGCAAACTTTGGCCCCAAAATATGTTTTTCCAAGCGTTTTCCTCTTGGATGTTATACTTTGTGTACCCTGTCTCCTCCTTATATAATGTCTCTGGCTAAGATTAGCTTGAAGCCTGAGGGCAGGTGGAAACAGCAGCATGCACCTTGAAATCTGTACAGCTTAAAAACAAAAAAATAACACGTACGTAAAATCTTTTTGGAATAGAATAAAGTGGCATTTACACCCATTTTTGCTCTCTCATTGACCCCTCCAATTAATCTACACTACCCACCACATTAACCTTTGTAACGTGTGCTACACTGACCACACCTACAGCCAATGTAGAATCACAAATTACCCCAGTATTTTCAAACTAATTCTGACAGGCCAGCTGCTACTGAGGCTAAAAATAACAGAGCATGCAACATTTTTATCAATTGTTAAAATAAAGATCCCAGATAAATTTTAGTGATACAGAGGACAAACTCTTTCTTTATATAGGTTCACCCTGCAATATACATCAACTGGCCATCCACGTCTACCTGCAGTGCCTTGGGGCCTGCCCCACAGTTTGAGAACCACTGAGATAAACAAAGGCACAGCGAGAATGTGCAAACTTCTCAAAGAAAAGCGGTCAGAAGATTCAGGAACAGTTCGATATTTTAGGACATTTCCAGCATCCATATTAAGACAGGCCAACAGGCTTCCTGTTAAATGGGAGTTTTTCCTCCCCACAGTCGCCAAGTGCTTGCTCATAAAGAATCATCTGACAGTTTGGGTTTTTATCTTTACTTTGCAATATAAACCACCTTCAGGTAACTTGAATCACATTTAAGAGACAAACATGGGAGTGGTAACTGTCCTAAGCCAGATAGCATCAATTATTTCACTCTAAGCTGCATAGAGGTGAATGCCTTAACTATGTTGGCAGACTCGCCTCAAAAAATAGAGAAATTTTTTTTCCTCCAGATGAAATGTTGCTGACAGCAGCTTTAATATAAAAATTAGATTTTCCTTGGAATCAGCAGAAGCAGATCTGGCTTCAGCAGCTGTACACCCCCAAATCCCCCCCTGCTCCTGAGTGCACCGCAGACTGCCAGCAGATTAACACAGTGAAACTGAAACTTTCTTCTTTCTCCCCCCTGCACCGGACACATTTAGAGAAGCAACAGCACATTATATTGTTGTTTCAAAGCGGGGGGACGGAGGAGGGAGGGGTAATGGATTAAAGGCATGCGTAAAAAAGAAGAAGAAGGCGAGAGGATGGCAGGGGCTTCGCCGTGCATCCCATCTATTACTCCTCAAGTGTCTGTTTCTCACACCAGTCAAGGTTAACAAGCCGAGCTGCCTGGTGTCTGCGTGTGCTGCAAAAAAAAAAGGAAAAAAAAACAAGGGAGGGGGTGGGAGGTGGAGGAGGGTGAGGTGCTGCAACTACACACTGTGCCTTGTGATGATGCAGACAGGCTGAGAGAGAGCCTACAGTCCCCCCCTTAAATATTGCCAACCACATCACGCTACATTTGTACACCGAGGCTAAAATCACCACGAGGTGGAAATTGCAGTTTCCCCTGTTTTTTTTCTTCTCTCTGTTTTTTGAGGCTCACAATAAATTGAAGCGAGACGAGGTAAAAAACTCCGGTGCGCACTAATCCGACTGCGCCTACAGGATGAAGCCTAAACGCATAAAGAGTAGTTTTAATGGTGGATGCGGCTGGCAGAGCAGCGGAGACTCACTGTGGGAATAAAACAAAGCGCGCTAACGTATCGCGAGGTAGCATAAGCGTCATCCATACCTTTCTCTCCATCACTGTGCGCTTTTTTTCTCTTCCCTTTTTTCTTTTCTTTTCTCTTTTTTTAAGGGCTACTCAACAACGGCAACTGTAGGATGTGTTTCTGTGGAGCTGTCCGGTCCGGCGCGGCGTGGAGCTGCTTTTCTCCCCTCAACTTCCTCACGGGCTTTCACACAGCAGCAAGCGTCTCCCCCCTCGATCACTCCCCCATTACTGGACAGCTAGGCGACTTATTAGCGCTGGCCTGTGGGACGCCGAGCCGGGGATGGAGCCAGAGCCAGGATTGGTGAAGCCTTGTTCGGAAGGGAGCAGGAGCGCAGGCGCGGTCTCTGCTGGAGAGTCGATATAATGAAAAATTACCAGTGGCAGGGAGTGTCATCAAATTATCCTCATCTCTCGCTCTCTCTCTTTTTTCATTTTTTTATTTTAAGGGAGGAAGGGAAGATTTTTATTTAACCCAAAGCGCACAGTGAAATGATTTCAGGTTATCCTGCTCCAAACACATGCTGTACATGTAAATGCAGTGCAGGAACAAAAGGGAGGGAGGCGGGGAGGAGGGGGGGGGGGATAAACCCGGTGCACTACAGCAACAAAGGAGCAGCAGCACCACCAGCTCCCTAACCGAGAGAACTGTTCCACTTTCTAATGAGGATCCGTCGATAAAGAGGCTGTTAAGTTGTGGCTAATTGCTGCTTTAATGGATAATTTACTAATGCTTCACGCGGCAGTCACAAGTTATCACTTCACACATTTTTTTTAGTGCCAGAGTGAAGATTTATGAATGAAATGAGCCAGATTTATAACACATGTGGTGGATATACTGTAGCAGCTCATTGTCCGGCTCTTACCTCTGACTTTTGAACTTGATTCTTTATAATATTGGACTTTCTGTGTAATTATTACCAAACGTTTTGTTCTACTAGCTTCATTTGAGCTGTAAAATATTCATGAAAAATGATTTAAACAAAACTAGAAATGCGTGCAAAAATCAGAATTGTGTCTGCAGATTGGGGACTGTCTGTGTAAATATGCACTCGTTGCGTAAAGTGGATAAAGCCAGCATAAATAATATAGTTTTATATTTAGCAGCAGTTCTGCCTGAGTCCTGGTTATTATGGAGCAGGGTAAAGAAAATCATCTGTGACCTGAATCCGCAGCCTCTCCCATAGCTACTGGTGTCAGTGGTTTTAACTATGTGGCCAAGCAGTCTGCTGGTGCCAGGTTTCTGGCACTGGTAATGGTCCTTTTAAGGCTACGGATGCATGGAACCAGTTCTAGATTGAACACTGGCACTTATGTGGAAAAGGGGTATTTGCTGACATATTAGGAATATCTTTTTATCACTTCATGAATCACAAAATACAGACAACTGCCAGAAAAAGTCTATTCCTGCTGTGTTTCTAAGAAAAAAAAGAAACCTTCAGGATTGAAAGGAATCACTTTGGTCAACAACTGTTGTTTTTAAAAGTGCTATATAAATGAATAACCTTGAAACCTGAAAAAAATAATTGAATAGTTTGGTGTATGCAGGTGCTGCTGAAGTGGACAAGTGAAAAATGTAAAGAGCAACATCATGAAACCAGACTCTACTTGTTCAAATATCTAAATGTTGAATTTTGTCAGTGAATGAGTACTAATTTGACTCAGAGTAGTAAAGTTAACACATAAATTACCCGTTATCACCCATTGGCCAATTTTGAACCAGTTAGGTCCAGTTAATGAAACATGGATGTTTCTGGACTGTGGGAGGAAGCTGGACTGCACAGAGCCAGGCGGTGGATTCAAACCCAGGACAGTCTTGCTCTGACCACTTCATTAAAAATCTCTCATCAGTAAATATACCATTGTACATTAATATTACGCACTGGGGTTATTTATTTATTTTGACATGTGCAACTCAAAATTTCAGGTCATTTTCACAAAACTTACTAACGCTAACTCGTGGTTGGTCTGAGACAAATTTAAAACGCTGAGAAGATAACTTGAAACTGACAACAACAAAAAAAGGACAAAAACAACTTTCAGTTAATAATCTGAGATTTTGATTTAAAGATTTTGTTGAATAAGCATAAATTTACAAAAAAACTAGAGTATAAATTATAAACAACAGCAACAAATCTTCTCCCACTTGCTTACTAACATTAAAGGAATATTTATTCATCTCGTGAGCTTCCTTCATTTCTAAATGTGTTAAAAGTCATTGTTTATGCACCAATTTGACAACATGTGCAGAAGTAAACACTTAAATGTGTATTTTCCAAATGTCATTGATGCAAAAAAATCTTGAAAAGCCCTTACAAGAAAAAAGATATTGAATTTAAACAAATATAGTTATGGAGAAAATGTGAGTTGTCATGTTATCCATCATGTTGTGTTTATTTATGCGGCTGCCAGGTCTCCACTGTGGAAGAGATTTGACCTCAGTGGGATTTCCTGCTTAAATAAAGGTGATAAAATAAAATGAGAACATCTGTACAGAAAGCTGGTTAGTTTCCTGAAATCCATTAGCATGTACCTATAGAGAGGAGAGGCCTTAATCAATGAGAACCTTTAAGTTGGCAAACAGAGTGTGCGAGTAGCTGTCCATCCTGTAGTGTCCACTCAGTGCTGGAGTCTGCCTGACTCAGCATCCTAACCTCACAGGCCGCAGCAGTGGGTGAAACAGTCCATTAGCTGGAGAACAGGATCTACGCTCTCATCTCATCTACGACACACATCCTGCTGCATCAGCTCGACCTCCGAGTGCCTTCACGTTTTACCCAGGAAGAGTTTTCACAAAGTGCAGCGCCACATCTGGGTCATAGTTGTGTTTGGAGCAAAGCTTTCTTTATGCAATGCAGCCCACTGCCTCTTACCCACCCGCCCTCCTGAAGCCTTGCAGAAAGAACAACAACACATCCCTGCCATACAGACTTAACCCCGAGTAAGCGATAGAGCACCTAATGTGGACATCGGAGATATTCTGGAGCCGATGTATTAAATTTCATATCAACATCTGCACCCATTAAATAGGGAAGAATTCGCTTTTTATTAAAACGCATACCAGGGAGGCAAAGAAAACACGCAGGAGCTTTTCAAACAGGGAAAGTCTTCATGGACTTTAATGTCAAAATTCAAGGGCTCAATTCATCCTCCCACATATAACAAGAGTGAGAGTTCCCCAGAGACCATTGCAGCTTTGAAATATTTCCAAACATTTATTTTTTTATCAACAAGAAACCAGAGAACTTATGATTATTGGTCTCAGATGAATGCAAATGAAACGAGTTTTGGACTTTTTGGCAGAAGATTTGTTTTTACTTTCAGTCCTGGACGTCAAAATAATCGATCGCGGGCTCTTCTTTAACCATCTTCGACCAGGTGCTTCCACCGGCAGACCTGGCAGGAGATTAATTGATGAGAAAACACAAAAAGAAGAATCACAAGCAGGCAGCGAAAGACACTAACAAACAGCAGCATGAAAGTAAGACAGTCCGTCTCCGAGTGTTGTTTAAGGACATTTTTGGAGTCGTATAGAAGAGTCTCTCTAACCACAGATTAACACTTACTTGCTGCTGTGCTGTTTGATATGAGCGATGGGAGGAGGAGCCCGTGCAGCTGTCTCTCGCTCTATCAGTGAAGTCAGGGTTGAGTTCGGGCAGGCCGACTTCCCCCTGAGCGAGAAAAACAAAACAAGATACACAGGCACATCCTCGACTCCACGATTACCGCATTTCTCATCTATGATAACGGCGCTCGTATATTTGGTCGCGCTCTCACTTGTGAGCCGTGATGACCACGTTGCGTTTGGGCTCGTTATCGTAGCTCACGCTCTCCACGCCGTAGACCTCGGCCAGCTCGTGGATGATCTTCCGATGCTCTCGGTTCATCGGCGGGAAACAGTGGCTCCTCTTCGACTGCTTTCCCTGCAGAAACGGATGCTTCATAAGGCTACGGTCACGCTCGCTTTTCGCATGTTTAGTTGCATTTCAGCTACAAAGCCGCATTCGTGGTGATGTCGGGCACCTCTAAAAGGTCGCAGCTCAAGTCTGCGGTCACAAGATGACAGGGAAGAATCACAAATACTGATTTTTTTTTATTTTACCAGACTTTCTTTGATTGTTGTTTTGGTTTCTTATCTCTTCTTCAGGCCTTAAATAACACTGCTTTGTTTTAAGTGTCACAAGACAGAAACGAGGCAAACAAAGAAAAGTCTAATATGGTGCTTAATTTAGTTTTGGGGTTTATTTTTAGTGGTATGTCTGTGTATGTTAGTCCTTATATCCACCGTCATTATTACCAATAGCAGTAAAGAGCAGGTCTGTGACCACTTATAACTCACTTCTGTGTGACGTTTTTGTTGTGTTCCTGTACATATTTGTTCACCGAAGTCTGATCTGACCTGGGCTGGGAGCAGTTTTGCTTCAGTCTGGCCCGTTCACATCTTATAGTTTTGGTATTCTGATGTCCATTAACAGGCGCTATCCCTGTTAATTAAAAAAATATATCTCCTGCTAAGAACCTTGGTATTATTTCTGAGCAGCATTTGAATTTTTAAAATCTCACATTTCGAAGCTTCTTTCATTCATTTAGGAAACACTGCAAATGTCAAACATTTATTGTGAGACTAGAAAAAGTTACATTTCCTGGGAAAATGCCGTGTAGTGGAAATCATGAGTTGAAAACAGGTGAAAAAGTTGAACTGTCTGCTGAAGACGGCCGAGAAAACAGAGAGAGCGAGTGTGAGTAGTTAAGCGGCAAAGAGTAAAGAAACAGGAAAACAGCAGGTTTCACAAAGGATATAGTCTTCTTCAAAGCATGATGGTGTTTGCTGGTGCTGATGGCTGAAGCTAAAACTCTTAGCCACCGCCTTCAGCACCTGGTCGTAATGCCACAGATAGCGGCTGTCTGTCAGAGCCTTTGGACAGCTGCAGAGAAGACGGAAACTTGTCCAGAGCCAAGTTGGACAGGAAGTGTGCCCTGGTGACCCTGCGCTGGAGGGTCTCCTCCCATTTCGTCCATGCTCCTTGCTATCAGAGCTCCACCACTGCTCACGTTCTCCACCTCCACACCTGCTTGGACTTTTTTTCATGGCTCTGTTGCATTGGACCTTTCTGAGCAGACCTGGCTCTTTGGGAACAAGCCCAGACCTACCCATCACCACGGTGACCACCAGTGCCTTTTGTCTCAAGTGCGTTTCCACCACCTCCACCGCTTTTCTCCACCCTCCATTTCCTGCCTCTTCTAACCTCAGTGCCAGCTGATGACCTGCTGAGACCTTACCACAGCAGTCAGCCTCTCTAATCATGTGATTTTATTAATTGCATATAAAGCCCTACACAACTAGCTACATAATGGACCCGCTGTGACCTTATAATAACAGTCTATAATAGCCTGGTCTGATCATGTGATCAGGGTCTTTTAAATGCTCCACACTCTTCTTTGAAATCCAGGGGTGACTGTGCTTTTGGAGCATGCTCTCTCAGGCTCAGCCGGTCGGCTCAATCTGTGTTTTAACGACTGTGGAAAATTCCCCCCCAATATTTTCATCTATAGTGCATAACCAAACGCTGCTATGAAAGTATGCATTTATGAACAGGGAGATGCCTGCATGTTTCAGTGTACTACATGTACAAAACTGAGAATTAATAAGCAGGGAGTCTGTGTTTCAGGAGCAAAATGCAAGTGCTTCAGGTATAAGAGTCCAGACACAGTGAAGGCAGCTGACTCACAGTCCCACAGACACACTAGTCTCAACAAACATGATGTTCAGATGCACCACAGTCTCCTCGGGCTGGTCGTGTTTAGTTAAGGACATTTCCTGCACAGGCTGTACACAAGAAGGGGATTAACAGGCTCCATTTCATAACGATTGTGGGGAGCTCAGCGTACTTTGCTGTGGTCTGCTGATATCACGAGCAGACTGAATTAACTGATCGGGAAGGCTGGCTCTGCGATTGGCTGCAAGCTGTTGAATCAGAGGTGGCGAGGATGTCGCTGAACAAACCGTCATCTATCATCGATAACCCCGACTACTCTCTGCACCGCTTACCGGACAGGCAGAGGAGCACCTTCGCTAACAGGGTAGCACATCATTAACACATCTGTCCAGCTGCGAAACATCCTGCGCTTGGATTTTTCATGTTTTCTTGGCTTTTAAATGGCCCCAATTCAGTCACTCTAGCAGGTAAAGCTGCAACCACAAGGGGAGCATTTAATGAGATTGTATGTTACCAAATGTAAAACAACATTTGGGTCGTTCCTCTTTTAAAATTAAAGGTCCACAAATTTGAAACACTTTGCCACCGGGAATAAAAACACATCTGATCATTGGAATGGGTCTTATTACTGTCTTATTACTGTCTTATTACTATCATCATCCTTCAATGTTTCCATTTTACTGTACATGCCGTTTTCTGTTTTATTTCTGTTTTTTATATTTGTGTTGATATAATGCATCTTAAAAACAATGCAAACTTTTAATGTCTGTTTTTGTATAAATAAATCACAAAATACATATATTTGATTTGCTTTTTTTAAAATCACTTTTTCAAGTATTATCTCATTGTTATTTTATTTTTTTTTTAGCAAACACTCTACTTTTTATTTTATTTGCCGATTTGAGGACAAACTTTTTATTTTGTTTTAATATAACTTTACTATAATAACTTTGCTCCAAACTACAAACGTGAGTACAAATCACGTTTTGTGAGCTGACCTCTGGTATGAAGTGATACAAATCTATCACTTTCATAAATACTTTCAGCCTTGTCCTCACTGTTTGGGATCCTCCTGGTTCAACGTGACTGTTTCACGCCCAAAAGTCACGTCCATAAAGAAATGTGTTTGTTTTCTTTTAAATTTGGTGGGGGGCTTAGATCCAAAACCGTTGGGATGAACTGGCCTGTGATCCAGTTCATGTCTGTCAACATCTGTGCCGCCCTATCTGATGTTTCTGTGGCTGAATGGGAGCAAATCCCTGCAGGCAGGTCCCAAAAAAATCATGTGAAAGGTTTAGGGAGAAGAGTGGAGGCTGTTACAGCAGCAGCTTAATGTCTATACATACGAGTTGAAGCGTCCATGTACTTTTGAGCTAGTAGTGCACGCGTGGCCTATTTTCTATAGACGGGTCAGTAGGCACATTTGACCTGACTTTTCAGAGTAAAAGAGAACAACAGCTGGTACAAAACTGAATCGCTTTCTTTGCCAGAGGGCTGTTGGAGGGGATTTTAGCAAAATTTAAGCAGAGGAGTAGATTTAATAACTCGTTTTTTTAGGGAAGAGCCCAAAAAATGAAATCAGTGAAGTCAGCACAACATGCCTTGAGAAAGTAAGATAAAACATTTCACTAAGCTGACTCCCGGGCAGAAAAGGGTTTCATTCATGACCCGTCGTTCCAAAAAGAGGCTCAGCTAAGTAATAAACAAGTCCTTTGGAAAAGAAATCAAAGCAGTACTGTCGGTCTCTCAGAGAGCCTCGGTGAATCACAGAGGACTGGAAGAAATAAATAAATACGTGGAGACGTTTCCACCTGCCCGAGAAGTCTCCTACTCGCTTATTTGAGCTTGGAAACTGTGACAAAAGAGCTGAAAATACAACAACTGGGGCACAAAATAATGAAGCTAAATAAGCTGTTAGTGACACAGCCGTAAAGGGCCACTGTCTCCACCTCGGGCTGACACCAAGTTTAATGACTCCATGCGGATCAGCAATGATAGTAATAAAAGTAATAATCAATCATTTGTAATAAATAAAAGAAACGTTTTTTGTTTTGCTCCTTAACAAACCAGAGCCATTCATCCATCACTCGTGATAAAGCCGTTTAAACACCGGCTGCAGCTTATTTAGCAAGTCACAAATACACAAACACTGTGATAGTACACATGACCTACTACTGCCTCCTAGGTTTTACACTTTTACTGATATTTACACACTGCTGCCATCTTGGATTGTGAAGTCGGGGTTGGTGGCGGTTCTCCATCTTCCTGAGTTGGAAATCCGACTTGAGGAGCCATTCCATAAAAATCCAGACTTTCCGCTTCAAATGGCAAGCAACAATACTGAGCTCGTGTCTCAACAGAGCCACTTTAAACATAACACATTTTTGTATTTTAATAGTTTTACTTTTTAAACCTTCATTTTCTTTTAATTTTTTAATACTAAGCCCCCTACTGTATTTTATGAAACTTTTTATAAAGCATGTCACTGAATTTTATTGAGATTCTTCCTAATTTTGACCTTTTCTTGCATTTTATTTACATGTTTATTTTAAAACATCATGTATTATTTTTAGACTTATTGTACTTAATCCATTTATTGATTTCTTTTATTATTATTATTATTATGTTTTTATGTTTAACCTTCATTAAAGGTTTACTTATTAAGTGCTCCATATGCATTATACAGTGTTTTACTCTATTTTATACATTTTACCTTATCAAATTAAAACTTATATTTTTTAATTTCATATTATCTTTTCCCTTTTCTTAAATTTATCTCCTCTCTTCTCTGTAGTTTGTACATTATTGAGGTATTTTGTTACATCATGCCATTTTATTTTATTCGTCTACTCCACTTTATTTAAGCTAGAGTCTGTGTTTAATGTTTTGGCTGCTCTAACAGCTTTTTACCAAAGTTTGGGATAAATAAGGTATTTCTCACATTAAGCTTAAAGCCCAGCTGTTTTACTAATTATATCCCTTAGCAGCAAACAACAAAAATATAAAGAAATCGTGGCTAAATGGAGAAAATGACATTAATTAACTAGAAAGAACATGATATACATGTTATATTAATGATCATTAAAGTTTCAAAAATTTAAAAACTTAGGGTTAAAGTTCAGTTTAAAACAAAATGTTTTATGGGGTAATTATGTACAAATGCTGCACTGACTTGAATGCAAATATACTGACTAATGCGAGTGACTCAGTAAAATGCTTCACCACTAAAAACTTGGGACTACAGCAGTCTCCCAGATTCTCCACCAGATGGAGCATTACATCACATTAGAGCTCTTAAATAACACCTCACCCCTAAACAGGAAAAGGAGACTCAAATAGAGATCGTACCTTATTAGCAAGCTCTACAAGATTCTTGATCTCCTCTTCCACCTCTGTGACAAACTTCATGTCTTTTCTGAAACGCAAGCAGAGCAGAGTTGCAGTTTCAGTGCAGCGCTCCCTCTGAGTTTGAAGATTAACCCAAACATGGCGTCACATAACCGTCACCGTGGAGTAAAACAGATATCAGACCTGGCGTCGTCTTTGAGGCTGTCGCTGTACGCAGAGGTGGAGCGAACGTTGAAGGGGTCAGAAGACGAGTCGATCTGCAACGCCTCCGCCAAGCGCCTGTTCCTCTCCAAAGTGGCGCACTCTTGATCGCACTCGAGCCTGAGAAAGCATCGCATTTCTAGGATGACTGCTTTTCACACCTCAGCTGCAGTTCAAAGTAATCCACTGAATGGATTAAAGAACGAAATCTGGCCCTCTCCAGGAAATTATTTACATAATTACTTTCAAACAAGAGCTGCATCTTGGCCATCACACATAAGGACTCGCCTGTTGTTCAAATAATCTTGAAATAATTAAGCTCGAACATCCTGTTCAGCAAATGTTTCACATCTTGAGTTTGACACCTCTGGTTCGAGCTTTAAATCATTAATTCCCTGCACCACTCTACCTTGTCTGTTTCAGCTCTTTCTTAGAGATCAGCGGGCCGATATCCATGGAGTCACCGAGCTGCATGTCCGAAAGCTTACTGGCCATGGCAATGGCAGCATACCTGCACAACAAAACCAAAAATATCAGATAAATGTTGCTCGTTTCAAATTCTAATTTTATTCCTAGATGCTACATTAGTAGCTTTGCATCATTCACAGTCTAATATAATCTTTACTTATTATTAAACTGGGCCATGGTGGTGCCCTTCAGCTCATCCACTGTCTGAAACGAGCTCTTTAACACTCCTCTGACTTTAAGCCAGCTTTCTTCTGATTGGCTGCTCCTCAAAAAACACTGAACTCCTTGAATCTGAGCTTTTACAGGAGCCTGAAGACTGAGGGTTTTTTTCACAGCTATAACAGAATATATATGTCAGCAAAAAGAGAAATGCCAAACGAGGTCTAGAATAAAACACACAAAAAAGCTGAACACATGGGAGCAGAGCTGACCTCTGGTATGAATTGGCTGCTTCTGCACAGGCCACGGTTTCCTTTCTACGACCGCACTCACACTGTACCGCAACCTGCGAACGACACAAAGGATTAGATTCTTCCTCCCTGGAGAAGAAGTGTTTCTGTAAGAGCACAAATACGCAAATTAAAAAAGGTCAGGTCAGTTCACACGAAGAATTCGTGCAGCTGTGAATGGCCTCCCTCTGGAGTCTGAAGCCTGCCACTGATGTGTTATTATTTGTTCCAAGTTAACCATTTATGACAGTTACACAGCACCGCGCCACATGTCCTCAGCCTTCATGCAAAAACAGCGGGTTCACAGCTGGACTATTGAGCAGATGTGACACTGAATTTATTCACTAAACATTTGCATGAGGGAAATAAGTTATTAGAGAGAGGAGGAACTTTTGATGGTGGGAAAATGTGCTGAAAAACCCAAGCCCTGATGTGACAGAGAACATCTGTACAAACTCTGTAACCTGTTTTTGAGCCACTGGAAGTCCAGCTGTTCTCAGTGGCACTGCTCTGTACCTTGGCAGTGCAGGTGGTGCGTGGGCAGCTGCTGCCTTTATGACAGGGAGCAGCGCACGGGTGGCCGCAGTCTGGTCGAGGCAGCGTGCAGGGCTGCTGGCAGCCGCCTTCTGGCAGGCACTCTCCCCGGTGACAGATGCGTTTGCAGCGGTGCGTCTCGCAGGGCAGCGTTTTATTACACATCAGGCCACAAGAAATGTCTTGGAGATGACACGGGATGTTGCTGCGTTGCTGTGAGTCAGAGAAAAAGAGTGTCGCTTCAGTTGCAAGAACAAAAACAGGAAACAAGTCGTGCCATCAGTGGGCTCAGGGAACATTACCTCGTGCTTTCCCATGCACCATTTCTGCGTGAGGTAAGTGCAGGGAGGACATTTCTCCTCACTGTGGCAGTTGTGAAACACTAAATCAGAGGCAAATGTCAGGAGCATATTAACAGTTATTCGATACAGCTGCTGCATGAACCGAGGTTATCTAAACTAAAACTATCTAAAACATACAAATGAGTCTTTGATGGCCTTGTTTACTGAGACTGAGTCACTGAAACTAAAGAAAACTGAACTAAAACTGAACATTTTCAAATCTAACTGGGAAGCACACAAACTACAATAACCCTGATGTAAGGAGCTACAGCTAAATCCCACCTGGGTGGTCACACTCGTGTCTTCTCGTGCACACGTTTTTGCACTCGGGTGGCTTCGTTCCACAGGGGATGGGTGGATACAGCACCGTGGACCCGCAGTGACACGTCAGCTCATCAAAACCTAAAAACCCAGTGGGACTCGTGACACACTCGTGGCATCTTAACGCCAAGCAAAATACAGCTAAAGCTTCAAATTAGTGAGACAGAATAAATCTGTGGTACTTCAGAGACTTGGCTCGTGAACTCGATACTCACTGGACTGCCAGCAGGGTTCACAGTTTCCACGGTGACAAGGCTCCTGGCAGCGGTGGAGGCCACAGTTGAGCTTGTAGCCGCAGATCATGGAGCACTTGTGCTCCACGCTCTGAAAACACACGAACAAAAACATTAACATCACCTCACGCGCTTCAAAAAACACTCTTATCAGAAGGCTGCTGCAAGCGGAAATTTAAATGTAGAGTCACCTCCGCATGATGCAAAGTAATTAAGAGCTACAAAGCAAGTCAGCTTTCAAATTCAGTCACATCTCAACCCAGTAACATATCCTCACTATTCTTTCCTTCTTACTAATGTCCACCCATTTCCTTTATTACTGTTTATTCTGGCTGTTTCTCCTCACTGCTCGTCTGTCAGCTGGATGTTGTTGGACAATTACACTGCAAGTCATTCCTGTAGTGCTTGCCGTGACTGTATGAAGGCAGCGAGTGTGTCGAGATGTTTTTAGACGCGTCCTGCCGGCTTTCCCTTTGCCAGACCCTCAATCTAATTAAGAATTGTTAACTAAAAAGCTAAATTATGCATAAATCAACTACAGACTAGCTGCTATCAGCTGACGATTGCAGTCAGTGTGAAAGTAATATGCATTTAATGACTCCCTAGGGCACGAGTGTCAAACATTAGGACCCGGGAGTCAGAATCTGCCTGCCTAAGATTAAAACATGACCCGCTTGGCACCATTTGCAGTTTTGAAATTGGGCTTCTTTTTCTGATATTAAAAATATCTCAGGGAATAAATTTGTCGTTAAAGTTCTTTACACTGACAAAAAGGAGGTTTCACTGGTGCAGCCCACTTAAGATATAAGTGGGGCCACACTGCTGTTCACATGTGGTAAAAAAACAAAACAAAAAAACATTACAATTACTAATAATGTTGATTGGCTAATTTATGCTTAATTAAGGCAACACAGCAATTACAATATAGAAGATAAGAGAAGAGATACTCTTTATCCCAAAGTTGGGTTGGGCTGGTTGTTATAGCAGGTAAAACCATTAAGTTGAACAGACCAAACATTACAATTAGGTTGGTTAAGTAAGCACTTTAAAGCAAAATATGCTCCATGCAGGTCTCTTTGGGTCTAGAGCTATTTAAAAATAACTCTTCTGGTGGTATGGTTTGCCCACTGCTGAGACAAACCTTGTTTCTACAGATGGCACAAAGGCAGACTAATATATCCGTAACATCCTTGCTGCACCTGTCACATAATCCTGCTGGTTTACAATGATTCTGTGTCACATACACACCTCTGTTAGTGATGTAAGGAGAGCTGAATGGGTGCGGCTCTGACTTAGGACGAGATTCACTGACCATCTCACTTAAACCAGCCATGTGTGTCACATGGTTGCATTTCATTGAGATAACAGCTATTATGTTTAACACACACTTTCTTCTGGACAATAACAATGGTTAGTTGGTTCGGGTGAGACAAAAATATTGGGGTCAGAACCAGTCAGGGAAAGAGAAAAAAAAAAATGTATATGTGTGTGTGAGAACAGAGAGCATAAAGTCGAAAACACTGACCCAGATTCAATGAACACTCACCACACAACAAAGCTCCCCACACTTGTGTCGGCCACAGGAGCGCTTCTTGTTGCAGCGCTTCTCGCAAGTGAAGACGAGCTCCTCTGGAGAGACAAAAGTCCGGATTTAAACACAGGACGGCAGCTCAGGGTGGGCTATACTCATATTTATTAAAACCTCACCTTCTTTTTGGATTTTCTCACATGGGACCTCCTGGAAAGTAAAGGAGAAATCTTTCAAATCAGTGTCTCCAAAATAAAAAAAAAAATATGGGACTGAGAAAAAACACAGCTGCTGATATTTCTGCAAACCTTAGTCTTGGAGCCACATCTGCACCTGATAGTTGAGGTCAGAGAGCAGGGCCCACAGCTGCCCTCGTGGCACAGCTTCTCGCACAGATGGATGATGTCTGAAATAACACAAGTTCATTATCTCACGTCAGGCTGCAAGAACAAAAACAGGCCTAACATGATGTACATCCTGTTTGCACAACCACAACAGGCCACAGAGAAGAAAGCAGTTGCTTTCTTTTAGAAACAAAAGCCAGTTGAAGATTGAGAATAAAAAGAAAAAACAAGATGTTTTACAGGGGAAAGATCAAGGAATTCATTCAGCTTTAGTGACATGATGTTTGCCGTTTTCTCATTGAACTTCCTCTGGCTTTCTTCTGGATTTTAAAAGCTTCATCGCTATTTTATCAATATTACTTTAAAACAGATGACAGAAAAGAACCTGTTTTCTCCTGCCACAGCACATATTGTTGAAAAGCGTCACCTGTCACACATTTTCAGGTCCTGTTTTTGCAATCTTAATGAGGCTCGAATCATTTCCTAATTCTAACTGATGCTATGAGTATTTCGACATGACAGAACAGCACTTCTTCTCACCACTTGAGCCGCAGGCCAGGGGTTTGTTGCAGGTCTTCCCGCAGGAGGGGATGGGATCGGAGCAGCTCCGTCGCTCAGAGTAGCCCAGCTCCAGGAGTTTTGTCAGCGGCGTCTGACTGCAGGGACACGTATTCACCAGGCTTGGTGAGCGCGGGCACGGCTTGCACGGGCCGCGATGGCACGCCTGCTGACACCGGTGGGCTTCACAGTTTAGCATCCTGAAAAGAGCAGTTAAATACACGCGGCTGTGATAGGAGCAAAATAAAAGCTTTAGATGGGCAGAATTAGCGCTGAAGAGTCGGACTTACTTCCCACATATTTTTCCACAGGAGAAATGTCCCGAACCATCAAATCCTGCTTTATCTGTGCCACACGGGACTTCCCGTGCGGTCACGCCACAAAAGCAAACTGCCCATAAAAACAGCAAAAGAGTTCATTACATTTAAAATGTTCCATAAGCTAAATTCGGCTATTCATCTGCACCAAAGTGAGACTCACCCTGCTGAACTTGCAGCTGGCATGGCTGACAGGTCCCGCTGTGGCACACCTGCACACAGGTGTGTTCAGCACAGTTGAGTACAGCACCACACACTTTGTCACATTGGAGCACAGTGGCCTGACCGCAGCGCACTGGTTGACTTGAGAGACATAATTTAAGAAATATTTAGAGTAAAATCCAAAAGGATAAAAAGACAGATTCACATGTGATCAGAGGTCGAGTACCTCGTCTTCCCGCAGATGCAGGATTTCGTTGCAAAGGCAGGACACTGAGGACAAGGTCCAGGGTGGCATAAGCTGAGGAGACAAAGAACATATTAACGTACGGGTCTGAAGTATAAATGTGAACAGCAGGTGTGCGAGTTACTCTAACCAAACCTGGTAAGACAGGATTCTTACCAGCCTTGTAATACATTAATAAGTCCAAGTAATGAATCATATTTAAAATATGGCTCAGTCCCCATTAATTTAGATATATATATATATATATATATATATAAAATAAATGTCCACAAGCATTAACAACATGGCTGCAAAGTGAGAGTTACTAGTTTATGAAGCCACTGAAGTCATCTATAAAATCTGTCTGCAATTCCATTTTATTTTACATCTGCTACCAAGGACCCCAACCCCAAATGCAGATAAAATACATTTATTGGCAATGAAATAACAAGCTCGGTCAGAAACTACAGTCTGTCAAAGGCTTCACGAGTCTGTGGGGCGAGTAAGAGTATTTTTAGAGATATGACCACAAAGGGAGTGTTTGGGGTGAACTTTAAATAAAATATCTCCCATACATGCAATCTGTCTCTTAAAATATAACAGCTTATGCTCCCACAGTGTACCATCAAGTAGACCTAAAAATTGCATCAAATAAAAACAGTTTCACAGCAAACCTCACAAAGAAATACATTCTTAAAAGTTATCGATGAACTTCTGAAGCCCTACCGTCTTTTAATAACGTAATTTGAAGCTAGAAGCAGCTTTCTTGTGTTTTTAAGGCTCACATATTGCAGGGGTGGTTGCAGTCCACTCCACTTCTCTTCTTCCCACACATGTCACCGCAGCTGTGGGGAATCTCAGTACGCTGCCACTCAGGGTTTGTCACTTTACCTGCCAATGAAACAAACGGAACAACTCTTCCCATCACTCTCTGTGGCAAACTTAACGTAACGAAGCTTTGGGAAGGAGTCAGTGGGATATGATAACAATTTCATTAAATCGTCTAACCTGAGAGCAAGTTCATCACCATTTCTCAGCAGTGGTGTATATCTATGCTCGAATTAAACAAATACTCACCACAGAAGCAGGTGTAGGAGGTCGGGTGTTTCATTGAAACATTCTGGCAGGCTGGACAGCGCCAACCTTCAGCTGAATCTGATACAAAAAAGCTGAACTTTAACATACATGCATCCATTTTTCCTTTCTGCATAACGCTGAATGAAAGGGTCACCCTCTGGGAAGGATGTGCTTTCCCAGTACAGTCATCTGTGGCACTAAAGTAAAAATCACTTAGCCTTAAATGTAGCTTAAAACATTTTTTCTATATTTTTTTCCTATGATGAAGGACAGAAGGTGACGTGTTGTATTGTATAGCGCAGATTCATAATGGGAACAATAGCAGAAATCCACTTGGCCTCTCCGTTTTCAATGTAACACAATGCACTGCAGAAGCAGCAGGAATTTCACTGCACGAGTTACCGTCACAGTGACCATCCCTGAACACCGAGTACCAGCCACTGTTAGGAGCTCGTTATGCTGAGTACACAGACTACACTAAAATGCTCCCACACAGAGTAAACACTGTGTTCACACGCCGCACCGTCTGCCTGTGAGGCTGGCGATCGAGCCCATTTCTTGATGCAGTTGAGGTGGAAGACGTGGAAGCAGCTCTGACAGCTCCACACCGGCGCCATGACCCGGATCACGTCACAGCACACCATGCACTCGTATTTCTCCTCCGACAGCTGTTCAATCAGACACCCTGTAGAGGAAGAGATCAGAGGTTCAGAAGATGGCAACAAATACTTCATTTCCACCCACAGAGCTTTATCCAAAACTTTCTGCTCGTATGTCCTTTAGTTCACTGACAGACTCATCAATAATTCAGGTAGCTTCCAACCAAACATCCTAAGATTTCTACACTAAGTAAGCACTATAAAACATGGGCTTGGGCTTTTTTTGAGCTTGATTTGCATTTTTAATTATTTTCTGGCCTTTTTACAAACAAAATAATCAATAAAACATAACATTAAACATTGGTTTCAGGCCCAATACTAAAACTAACTGAACTAGAGCTACTAAAAAGGGACAAAGAAAATCCTCCAAAAACAACCAAAAAGGAATGTTTTCTGCAAATATAGTGAATATGAAATACTTAACAGCAAAATACGGGGAAATTTGAACTAACTTATGTTAGTTTGTTAGGAAACCAGGTTTCCTAAAAAAAAAAAAATCAATAAATTCTGATTAAACATTTTGTGTCTGACAAAACTGTAACAATATAAAAAATGTAAAACGTTGATAGAAATGTAAAATAAGTTGGGGAATTTGATCGCCAGACAACATTTTACAGAAGTAAGAGTCAAACCTGTCTGCGTCTCTTTGCTCTTTGGCATCTTGTTCCAGCTCCTCTGACCAGGTTTGTAGTTTTGATAGTTTGCTCTTCTCCCCCCTCTGGCCTGAAGGGGAGCATTCCCTCCTGAGCCTCTTCCACCTTTGCCTGCAGAATCCTGAGATGCTCGCCCCTGATCAGAGTCATCTTGGCCACTGGCTCCCTTCTCTGAGCCTGGCTCCTCTTGTGATGGTTGTTTGGGTGGTTTGATTGGTCCTTGCCGTCGCTTTGGGTCAGTGTGTTTCCTCTGATTATTGTCATGTTGGGACTCTGAGTCTTCTCTCTTCCTTTGATCCTCCACTGTGGTGTTGTACTCCTTCCAACTGCCATTATGTTCTCCCTTTCGCTGCTCCTGACTAAACTTCCTTGGTTTTTTAGCCTGGGCATCCTGGTCCTCATTAGTTTGTTCCGTATCCCTGTTTGCACTTCCTCGCCGCCAGTTGGGTCCATCAGCACCACCCATGGGATGTGCAAAAGCATGGACACCACTCATGTATCTGTTGCTGCCACCGTATGGAT
Organism: Pundamilia nyererei; assembly: GCF_000239375.1. Classification (NCBI taxonomy): domain Eukaryota; kingdom Metazoa; phylum Chordata; class Actinopteri; order Cichliformes; family Cichlidae; genus Pundamilia; species Pundamilia nyererei. The sequence goes on along the minus strand of NW_005187488.1, from coordinate 1,385,976 downwards.
CACCTCCAGGTCTTTGCCGCCATGGCACAGAACCTCCTCTGTTCCCTTCTCTCCATCCTCTTCCTCTGCCTCGCCTTCTGCCTTCATCTCCTCCTTGGTAAGGAGGACGATGATGATCTTCATAATTTGATCTATGGCTAAAAGGGGGATTAGTGCCCTGATTAAAGGGTCCATACTGATGACAGGTCTCATTACTGTTGTTACTGAGGTGTCTGTCATTGCTGTGTCTGGGTCGGCTTCTTCTGGGTTTGTGCTGATGTGACGTTTGATGTTGCGTCAGATCTGGATTGAGGTCAGGTGGGTCTGCAACAAGAAAACAGAACCAAGTTATGAGCAACATCAAATATATTTAGAGCAAAAACACTTAAAACTTTAAACTAGGCAGGACAACATCATTTATTGTCATTTTGCAAGAATTTCGGGGATCGTTGTGATCTATTTACTTATGAGATGACATTTTAAATTGCATAGGACAAATAAAGAGTGCAATAACATTTTGCCATGAGCAAATAATGTTATAGACAGATTTTTTTTTCCTGCATGTGGAAAAATGTTTGCACCCGCCGGTGTAAAATTATCATGACCATTTTTTGTGGTTTGCAATACCGTTTTGTTTACGAAACCCTAAAATACATTTCGGTATGTCAAATGGCCAAAATCAAGAGTTCTGTTGAGTAGAGTAAACCCAGACTCTATGCCTTAACTATATGGGGACGATCTGTTCTTGTGTGCAATTTAAAACCTTAAGGTCAGTATATGTACAAGTAATGAAACTATGGAGTTTGAAATTAGCATGACAGCTCTCGATTTTATGGATAGCAATGCGTACCATCATCTGGCGTGCTATTGCCTTTCAAAGTTCCCCGGCTGTCACGTGTCGTTACCTCATTCACGAACTGCACGATCACTCGGAGATGCTAAGCTAACATTAGCAACCCAGAGCAAGTGAACAGAAAACTGCGTCAGCTAAAAGTTTATGTTTAGGCTGCTTAAGGTTGTCCAGCTAACACAACTAGCAAGAGAGTGTGTAACTGTTAGCGAAGCTGCTAAAGTCAGTACTTCAGAGTGATTTAAGAGTCGGTTTAGGCTGCTTCAGGTTCCTGTGAGTCACTGTTATTAAAACTGCACATTAGTTACCTGAGAAGCCCTCGGCCATTCAGTCTGAGCACAGCTTGTTGCTTGTTCCGCAGCACGTAAAGGGCAGCTTTAAGAGAAATGACACGCGTGTCCACGCCCTCCGGGACCGTATCCACCCTGTTTCCTGTCTTCTGGTTCTTAAAAATGATCCGAAACCCCTTAAAAGCGACAGTAATCTTCCCTTGCCTGCCTCGCACCTTATTATTATGAGCTAGCTAGTTAGCTAACGTTTTCCGCAGATGTCACAAACAGAACTTCCGGTCAGCGCTTACAAAAATAAAACCAAAATAAAACGTTTTCAGTAAACTTTCAGTTTAAGTTGATATTACTACTGCATGGAGCACACACCAAGAAATAAACGGAGGGATTACAACAAAGTAAAAAATAAGACAGTCGTGATAAAAATACATAAGGAATGAAGTATTTCATTTCTAAGACTTTAAACATTATGACATAATATAAAAATAACACTTTTTAGTATAACCTCAGATGAACAGCAAGACGTGACATACTACACACAATACATCGTGTCACAGTTACACAAAAAGCCAAAATGAAGAAACAGCGGGGCAAAAGCTAAGTACACCCACCTTTGTGGCTGCAAATGGAAGTTATTGTATATAAATGTTTGAGTCAATATATGGATTATTCCCATTATGCACATATGAACACTATGTGTTCTTTCCTTTTGATCTGTGACTATAAAAATTTGCT
>NW_005187488.1:1345314-1384077 GCF_000239375.1 Pundamilia nyererei | reverse complement strand
ATATATATATACACACATATAACTCAAAATCATGCCCACAAGGTGGCGCTTCGTGTTTGGGTTTGTATACCAGAGACTAAGGAGGGCTTTCCCGATTGAAACTTTGGGGAAAAAACAATATCAATGTAATCTGTACTTCTGCTTATGCTTTAATATGCCCTGTGCTGCATACAGAGGTACTTTCATGGAGTAGATTTATGCAGTTTTAAAAAGGAAGTGAAAGTCAATATTACTAACTAAAAACTAGATGGAGTTAATAGACTATACTTTGCCCTTTTCATCATGACCTGAAAAGTGATAGAGGACTAATTTGCAGATGTGTTTTGTAACCAGTGCAGTCCTCTGGACCAGAACCCCCCGATCATGGCCCCGTGGACCTGTACCTAGTGGGCCTATTTAGTCATCCTGGGATGGCTGGGAATCAGTGTCATTGCCTCAAACATTATGCAGATAAAAATAATAGCAAAATGTCTACCATGCTCTATTACATTAATCCTACCTTTATATTCAAACAGATGACCTTCAAACTGACACACATTTCCCTGAAAAAACCATTGTAACACTAGTCATTTTCCCCAGGTGACAGTTAACAAGCTAAACTACAAGAAAAACCGAGAACAAGGACCACAGAGCAATACTAGCATTAGGGAAATAATGCAATGACATATTTGCTGGTACTAAATCGTAAGTGAACTTAAAAAGCTGCTACTGAGCAAATCCTGAAATTAAACTGGAAAATACTGTACTGGAAACCCAATGGACATCAAGTCAACTGGCGATTTTTCCACCTTTGATGGCAGCTAAGTGCTTAGATGGGTTTCTAGTCTACAAAATATTACCCAAGAATAAAAACATCCCATAAAATAAAAATTACTCGTGTGTTTGTGGACATATTTCTTTTCCCTTTCAGGCCTACAGCTACACCGATTGACCATTCTGCAGTTACTAAGTCCAGATCACGCATGCGTACAGCAGCCCCCCGTCCTAGTCAACCAGGCGAGGTGGGCGGGAGAGATATTTGTAAAACATTCAGTTTATGGACAGAAAAAAACGGATATTGTAGAATGTAATTTCAAAATAAAAGTATAAAAATCATGTGACACGAACACATTTCCCCTTATAAATGCTTACTAGCCGCTATGATACGTTTTATATTAGTACACTGAAAATTCACGATAGAAAAATCGTCAGCTCTACTGACAACAATCTGAACAAAAATGGATGATAAATGTTATTTTTGTGCTTATCTGTCTCTTAAACACATATTTAGACGTTTTAAGCTTACCGCCTTTTATATATATATATATATATATAGTCTTTTCCATTCATTAAAAATGCATTTACGTAATGTAAAAGCGTTAGCTGGTGTTTTATATTGAAATTACTGCCAGGAAGTCGCGCTTTGTCTCAGCGCAAGCTTGACATCGCTTCTGAGCAGCTCCGAGCGCAGGAGAGAGTGGCAGTGAATGTGTCTGCGGCAGCGTTTAGCTTTTAAAAAACCCTTAAACTACGACAGAAGAAAACGGGACCAAAGTACCAGACGAACTCGGCAGACCGTGGACTATGATAAAATTTAAACCGAGCCTGGTAACGTCGCGCGGTTTTGACGACAAGCGGCTTTTTGCACATCTGTAGAGCATAATGAGGGCATCCGCTATTCTTTACGCCGCTTTTCCCTCCGTGGTTTAGTTAGACGCAGAGTGACACTATTTATAAATGTGTCGCTTTTAGACATCTTCTCGCTTTAAATACACATCGAGAGGGGGACCCAGCCTGCAAATATTTGGTAAATTCCCTCCTGCCGTGGGCCCTTGGGGAACAGTGAAGTCATTTGAGAAGTCACAGGAGAAGAAGACACGTCTTAATCATCTCGATAGTTTAACGCAGTTTTGCAGGGGGAAAAATCGGCTTAGCCTTCCCATCGGCCGTACAGTCCCCCCATCGTGCTTTCTATCTATTTTTAAATCTTACATGGTTTTGTCTTTCTGAGCATTCATCGCCAACCCTCCTGTGGGTATTTACCCCCTCACAGTTAAAGGATGCCGGATCAAATATCGGTGTCCGAGTTTCTCTCGGAGACAACAGAGGATTACAATTCCCCGACAACATCCAGCTTCACCACCCGAATGCAGAGCTGCAGGAATACAGTGAATGTGCTGGAGGAGGTAAGGCCACGGTGTGAGCCTGTTGAGGATGGATGGATAATTACAGCCACACAGACTGTAATATTATTGTTGTTGTTATTTAATAAAGAATGATACTAATGAGGCGAAATGCACCATCTCTGAACGGGGATGCATTTTTTATAGAGCCAAGGCTGCATGCAATCCACCTTAAATTCCGCTGGTAATGTTTGAAAGCTTTTAAAATCCCTTCAGACCTCCAGATGCATTAATATGCGCAGAGGGAAGGGGAAAATAATTGCACCTGTTGCCCCTAAAGTGCACCTATTTCAGCCTAAGACCTGATGCAAAATAGTGTGTTATCTCGCTTGATATGAAGAGTAAGAATAGACGGGGTGGATGGCTTTGCTGGAATAGAAAGATGTGCATTCAGGCCTGCAGCTCACTGTGTTCACTATTACATAACTCAAGGCTTTAGAGCATGCTGCCAGGCTGTAGCAGAGAAAACCCTTTTCCTAGTATTCAGATCTGGATTCTGTGTTATTCCTCATTCCTTGCTGTCACACAGGCCCAGCACACTGATTTGTATCTCCAAAAAAAAAAAAAGCAGAAAACGTTTGCAGGGGAAACACACCCAAAGTCACACGCTGTGATGCTGTGTCACCTCTGATCATGCAGGAAGAGGTGTAATCAGGTCAGGCAGGTGAGCTGTGAAGTGTTTGCCTCCCTTCTTCCTGCCATGATTAAATGGAGCATCAAACCAGGGGAGCGAACACCTTCACCGCCGTCCATTAATGCTAAAATGTGACCTCATTTCCCGCTTTGAAGCACATTTAGCTGCAGACGTGAATGACTCCAGGCTTGCAGGAGCGTTCGGTGTGATACCAGCTTTCCATTTAGGATGAAAATGAGCCGGCTGGTGAGTGTGGAGGAGAAAGCACAGGCCCAGTCCCCTTGCTCCAATATACAAAATCACATATAAAAGCACACAATCTGTGCCATCTGTCATGTCTTCTTCTACAGCTTTATCATATCGTAACAATAGGAAATCTACCAAAACAGAGCCGGGCTCGTGTTTATTCTCAACCTGGAGCCGTCTCTCAGTCTGCTGACTGTAACAAGAAGGCTCGCATCATGAATCACCTCTCTGGCTCTGTGCCTCTGAACTGAGAGACTGCAGCAGCACAAACGAAAAACATCTGTTAGAGAGGGCCGCCATGTGCGCTGGGCTTCAGTAGCCGCTCTGGAATTTTTTTTTTCTTTTCTTTTGCATCGAGATCACATGACAGAGGAAGAACCGTTAAACTGGCACCAAAGAGCGAGCGACATGCTTTTCAGTGTTTTAAACAATGGCGAGATGCGCCTGAAACATTCCTGGCAGAGAAAACGAGCCTGGCGGGTCACTCAGATTGGGATACACCCATCAGGCTGTGGCAGACACAGGGAGCAGACAGCCAGCTTAAAGCCCTGAATACTTCTAGATTCATGTCTGTTTTATTGAATTAGCAACCCTGTTTGATCCCTGCAGAGTCTTGCAGGGACTCACTTGCATCATGCACAGAAAACCGCCTTCAGCTTCACTGTGCCTGAAGAGGAGTTTGTTTAAAATGCTCTGGAGCTTTTGTCCTCAATTCAAAGCATTCAGCCCTCTTTTTCTCCAAGTCATTTCCTTGGTATGTTGACATGGTGAATTATGCAAAGGTACGGCGTGAATATTTAATATTGTAACCTGAGGGGGTGAGTTGACCCCGCAGGAGAGTTGTCACTCTCTGTGTGCTTCCATTGAGTCATCTGGAGGTGCAAAGAAGAAGGGGGGGGTTGCCGCAGCATCATATCGTCTTAATTCAACACCACATGTCAATAATTGATCAGTGCGTAGTGACACACAAGTATTCGTGACTCATGGACCTCCACCCCAGAAATTTTCTCTCCCTGTGGCCGCAGCAGATCACTCGTAGATGTTTACTGTTTACATTTGGATCAGTGCAGAAATGTGGAAAACAATGGGAAGTCAGATGTTGAGATAAAGTTTTAAAAATAACCTTCCTGGCTCGCTGTCTCAGCTGCTTGAGACACAGAGGATGGGGGGGCATTGTGTGCATTCAGTGTGTGGGTGGCAGACCGGAAACAGGCTGATGTGTCTGGCTTTTATTTTGCGGTCATTGTTGGTGCAAAGCGGTTATTGCTGTGTTGTTTTTGTTGTTTGAGCAGTGTTTCCCAGAAAGCATTTGGCAGTCGAACAGTGTGGGGATGAGGTTTTTTTTCTTTCTTCTTTTTGGCTGTTTAAGTTTGATCACTCATTTCAATTTCTTATCAGCTGCAACTGCCTATTAACTTGAAATATTGTCGGGGCAAATCATTTGGCTGGAAAAAACATCAGGAAATTGTGAAAAATGGCCACTGTGATGTTTTCCAGTATCCTGTTTTGTCTGACCAGCAGTAAGAAACCCCCAAAATATTGAGATTCCTTTTTTTTTTTTTTTTTTGAAGGATGTCGTCAAATGTTTACGTGATTTACGTAGAGACAGGTTGGCAACCACTGGTTGGTATGGAAAAAAGTTTCCCCAACTGGTTGCCGAGTGGTTTCTAGGTGAATTTGTACAGTTGGCTCATAAATTTGTGGATCAGGTAACCTATGTCAAGCCTCAGTTGCGCAGGCCCAGACACAAGCCGAGAACCACAACCAGTCACAAGGGAAAAATGTTCCCTGGCTGATTTTGATTGGTTGCTGGCAGTTGTCAGGTGATATTGCTTACAGTACATGGTATATGGTGCTGCAACAAAAACCTCCTTGTGATATCTTTGGTCACCCATGGTCTGAAAGTGGAGATTGTTCACCTTCAAATTAAAATTTGGACCTTTTCAAAAAGGTTTCTGTTTGTGATGTGCATCACACTTTCAGTACAGCTCAGCAAAAAGTTCTTGAGTGTTTTTTGTTGTTTATTTTCCAAAGCAAAGGTTATTTGTATTTATTAATTTTCTTATGATTGTGATTATTATTTTATTTTATTTTTTTAGGATGTCCATGATTTAAAAAAAAAAAAAAAGACCAATGTCAACGCTCATTCTGTGTAAATCTGGTTCAGAGTTGGGCCTTTGTAACACTCGTGCAACCTTAGATTGCCAGTCCAGTTATTTATATAGCACCAAGATACTTTATATTTCAAGGCATAGACCCTACAATATAAAAGAGAAAACCCCAGCAATCAGAATCCTCTACTAGCGAGAGTAGCTGTGGTAACTGTGAGGAGGAAGAACTCACTTTTAAAAGGAAGAGACCTTTGGCAGAACCAGTTTCAGTGAAGGGCAGCTATCTACTGGCACCAGATGGGGTAAAACTAAAACAAACCCAAGCAGAATACATAAAAGCGAAGCACAGAAAATAAAATGTTTGTTGTAACAGGTTTCCCCCGGCTTTTATCGTGACTCAGCCAATGGGAATGTAGCATGGAGACAAAGAATAAAGCTCCAAAATCCATCCCCTCAGTCAGTAGGTATCACGATGCAGTCTTTTTTTTGGTGCAGTTTAGTTTAGTAAGACTCGAGTCTCACACTGTGAATTGTAAGATTACTAAAAATCACACTCCTTAACAGGGAAAATAACTAGCAATGAAAGTGTTCATCAGTGCGGCTCAACAATCAGTGTAAACCTTGTGATAATGTGCCGATCGGTGTGTCTAAAAGTTTTCTCCATACACAGCAAAAAAATGAAAGAACAAACCAAATAACTCGACTCCCTAAAAATACCACGGCACAGATTGTTCAGCAGCAGAGAGCAGCAAACCTGACATTTGCTTATATAAAAATGCGGCAGCTTATTGCTCCTGCTTTGTCATACCCTCTCTGATGTAAGTTAATATTAGCAGCGGGCACTTGTTATTCCCTTGAGGGGCCTTGTATTGTCTCTACCCCACAGATGGCACTTTGCGTCACTGGGTTTGCTCTCCTAAAACCACAGAGAGCCGCAGCAGCGATACAAGGGAAACCCTCACTGCATAGGCATTCCTTTGAGCATGCCTCTCACACCACATCACATGGGCTTGACCAGAAAAATGTTGACTTTTCACAGTCCCTCTATTCAAGCATGGCTGGGCTTGACCTAATGGGCAGGGGCCTTTTATACTTTTACTTTTATATAACAGCCTTTTCAGGCGCAGCATTTTAACCTCGAAGACACAGGTTCTGATGCTATCCAACGTTTGAAAGAAGAAAGAAATAAATGAATGGGGAGTTTTATTCCAAACCACTGCGTATGTATATTGGAATGAAAATCATTGCCTGGAGTCGTCACTCATCAGTGTGCGAGTCGCATATTGTTTTCTTTTTGCTAGAAACAGACTTAACATTCCTGCCATTCCTTTACAGCTCCTCTCTCTATTTACAGAAAGACATTTTATATGACACTTGACTCAGTTTTCGGATCTCTCAGAGATTCCCTGTGGAGTATATATATTTTTTTCTTTTACCTATTGATGCAACAGAATAATATATTTTATGCTCGGCTACATGTGTGTTATGAATATCCACGATGGGTGATGGTGAGAGGTCATAAAAGGTTGCAAAACACCAGGGAAAAGGGAAGAGAAGGACAACTGAAGCTGAAAACTGTTTTTAAATTATTTATGCGTTACAAGCAGGCGCAGTCAGACTGAGTGTATTCATTTTTTATTTTCATTTTTTTGGCGCAGTGTAGGAGGCCTAGTTGTCACTATTTCTGTTCAGTAGCTCCTGCATTCACTTACTCAGACATAAATCAACGCTAATAATGACAGAGTTCGTGCAAGTCCTTGAATGGTCTCAAAAGGCAGCGAATTCATTGGCCTAAAAATAAAACCTTAGTTTTTCTGACACTGACATTTATATTTTCAATATACAGTTAAAAAAAGAGAGAAACGGGATGCTCAGGGCAGGTGCGATATCTGAAAAAGTGAGGATCTTGCAAACTGACCTGAAACTGGAACCATGCAAAAGTGCATGAGACTCGGTGTGTTTTGTGCAGGAAGTGTTTCAAACTATGCACGATGCCATGATGGGAATGGAGGCAAATTAGAGCCTCGATGTTACAGGCTGAAACTGCCTGCATGTTCCTATAAGACAGCCTACTTTCACCAGTTTATTGGATTAATGCAGATTCTAATCTAACTAGACTTGATATACCTTTCTTTGTTAATTTGTAAGTCATATATTTATCATGGTTAGGGATGGGTATCGTTTAGGTTTTATCCGATACCGGTGCCAAATCGGTACTTTTGAAACGGTGCCGGTGCTTAAACGGTGCTCGAACCGGTGCTTAAAGAATGGAGAACACAAACTTTGTCCAAAAACCTCATGTTCAGCTGTTTGTTTGTTTTTTGTAAAAATATAACAATGTTAGCCTTTTCTGCAGCTATGGGGCATATATGGCATCACTCTTGGCTGGAAGCAGTGCTTAAACAATGGAAAAAAAAACACAAACTTTGTCCAAAAACCTCTCATGTTTAACTGTTTCCCACTTTTTCTTTGGTCATTTTAGCCTTTTTGTCCAGGGTGAAGGGAGTATCTGCCATCAAACAAGAGGACAGCCGCATGTAGCTATGATGATGTTTGCTAGTTCACCTTACATGCATTAATGTAATAACGTGGTTAGCCTACTCAACGTAAATTACACTCGAACAACATTAAGCGACTCACGCAGAGAAGAACGGCTGCTGCTGCATCAATATCCTCATCATTTCTGCTACACTGGCAGGGCTAGGGACCAGGACTCTATTATTCGGGTTTTTGGGGGATGTTGCTCCGGGTCCGATAACTGGCAACCCACCCAACGTGCACAGTGTGAGGTCTCGCAGCAAGCTATCAAATACGGCGCATTTCTCGGCTTTTAAAAAAAACCCGCTATGCGTCGCCAGGTGTTTCATCGGATTTGAGGTGTTACCTCCTTTGACAGTATCACAGTATCAGCTTAAAGCACTTGTTGCAGGCTGCTGAGTTTGCATATTTTGCTGTGAAGTACAACCAGACTTTTGACCGCTTCGCCTTGGACATTTTTAATCTGTAGCTCTGCTCTAACAGAACGTACGTACCTGGCCCCGCCTACTATCCTGGGAAACGTAAAATGATTGGCTAGAAGTGTATCACAGCTCAGGAAAAAAAAGCACCGAAATAAAGCACCGAAATGTGCGCTGCTTTTCGGTCTGGTTACTACCGTTTATGTCAGAACCGACACCGGTACCCATCCCTAATCATGGTAATATATACTATACACAAACACTATCTACTGCTAAATTCTTATATTAAATATGGCTAAAGTTTCAAATGGCAAAGTCAACATAGGTACAGGTAATATGAGTGACTATCTTAACACTGTTTCACACAGTTTTTCTATTCTTGGCTCTGTATGATGTCATAGAAAGTGGATATCCATAATTGTAGCAGCAGAAGAAAGCAGTTTTAAGGCGTTGGCGGCCTTAACGGTAGATGAGCTAAAACAGCTGGTTTTGATGGTGGATAAACTAGAAGGCTGCTTAAAAAAGGCCTTGTATGCGGAAAAATAAGGATTGTTTTCAAAATTGTAGAGCTACTCTAGTAAATTCCTAAATAAGAAATGTTTGTTGAGATTCTCACAACCACAAGAAACAAACAGCTGGTGTCTCCAAGTGTAACTAATTAATGCTGTTTGATTTTTGTGTTGGTAATAAATTTGATGCGGCGTTATTAAAATCTTAAGTATAAAATCTGACTTAAGCTGCAGGAACCTTACTAGTCACAGTCCCACAGTTTCCACCGGCACCCCGCTGGTCAACAGTACCAGCGGTCGCATTGTTAACCTGAGCCTCTGCTGATGATCCACATATTTGATTTGGTACATATTTTATGTTGAATTTCCTTCCTGACACAGCTCTCCAAAAGTGTCAAATTTTTGGCAAATCTAAAGTAAATGTCAGGATTTAATGAATTATAAAAATCGGAGTAATAAAAAAGACCTTATTAAACAATCTCATGTTTTAAAAAAATGCCTTCAGATTGTCCAGTAGACAATGGAAAACGCAACAATACCGAATGAATGAATCATCTGTATTGTTATTATACATGAAAGTACAATTAAATTTGGTTTGGCTTTCTCTTGAGATAAAAGATATCAATTTGTATTAATTTAATTTATTTATTGTTTGGTAATTATAAATAAATGTAAACTTAACAACTTGACAAATGTTAGTGTTTTAATTAGTTAATTATTTAATTTAGCAAAATAACATATAAGACATATAAGAATAACATAAAAAGAGGAATCAGTAGGCAGAGTCCCCTTGAGTCACAGCTACATTACATGAGGTAGGAAATGGATTTAGCATCTCAACCCCTCCTCGATTCACACATTGACATAGTAAAAGTCACTAAGTAAACAACAAAAGTGTACTTGGTCCCAATAAAACATCTGGATGTTTAAAGAACATCTTTTAAAGAACTCATCTGTGTTTGTTTGTTTGTTTTTTAATGAATCACATAATCATCACGTTGTCATTGAGTTCAGAGCAGAGCAGGAAGTAAAACATGCAGCGTTTAACGATTAAAATCCTCAAGCTGTCTGTCTGAAACACTAACATCACCCGAGGATACAGCCCGGGTGAGACGCCGTCATGTGAGGCTTGAGCCCGTCACATGTGACATCCAGTCCAGCAGCACGGGATCAGCTGCCTCAGCAACACCACAAATAAAAGATTTATTCTCATATATTTGGTCATTTAGCTTTAGAAAGCGAGTTGGCAGCTTCCACCCACATTCAGAAACAACCCAGTAGACTTTGATCAGCAGTTTATCTGAAAGCCACTTTTATTTGTCTCAGTGTGCTTCAGCTTCTTTTACTTTTTTACTCAGCGTTCAATATTTCAAAAGGAGGAGACAAGTTTTTACTACTTGGCTTTACATAACAAAACGGAGTGCCGGCTGTTTAAGGCTGCTTTCTGCAACATTTGCAGCCAGTGAGCACAGCAGTGTCACATTCAGTTATTACTGAAGTTATGGCTTTTTATTCATCATTTGTCCCCTGTGTCACCAAACCCAATGAATCACACGGTCTGAGAGAATGGCAGCATTTTTCATCTCTTGGCACCGTTTCTCACATGACATCTCGTTCCAGTTAAACCGCGCTATTTAAAAGTGGATGCTTCCAGGATTCTCAGTTCGCAGTAAAAGCCCTGGTATTCCTCAGCTGCATTTCCCAGAGATGAGAGTGTAATATAAAAGTGTTTAGAAAGATCTGTAAACTGTAAGAAGCAAACCTTGCAGGTTTTTGTGTAGAAATATTGCAGAGTTACAGTTATAAATACAGTCATATTACAGCTCTTAAAACTGTAAGCTCTGGATTTATTCTAGAGCTTTCTATTCTAGCTTTCTATTCTATTCTATGCTTTGTCTAATGCTTTGTGCTACCCAATATTCCTGTGAAGCTTGTCTTCTCTTCTTTCCGAAGCTGCTTTAATTTTGTTACTAGCACAAGAGGTCGCAGAGTTACGTTCATTTAACGAGCACTTGTATGATTTAAAAAAAAAAAAAAAAATATTAAGGACTCCTCCCTAAAGTCTACTTTCTTCTGATTGGTCAATTTCTGGGCACCTTTAGAGGGGTAGCACTAGATGCTTGCGAGCTGCCTGTATCTTATAAGGCTGCCGTGTTTGTACCAGGTGTTTTGTAATAACTGACAAGCTAATAGAAGCTTTTTCTGTGAAAGTAGAAAAATTACATGAATCGTCAAAGACATGCATGAGTAATTGATTAATTTGGGAACCTTAATTGACTGCAGGTGTGAATGTGAGCATGAATGGTTGTCTCTATCTGTGTTAGCCCTGTGACAGATTGGACGACCAGTCCAGGGTGTACGCTGGCTCTCGCTCTATGACAGCTATAACACCCTCCAGCCCTCCTGATGAGTGTGAAGCAGATGAAGGTGGATTATATACGACAGAATAAATGGGACCCTGTTTAAGCTTATTTTTGCTATTTTTATTTGCTAACAGATGAGACCAGGACCAAATGCAGCAGTGTCAGATTATGAGCTAAATGTAGATTTTATTTGGGTAAAACTGAACTTGATGAGAGCTTTATTACTATTTTCACCAAGAGGTTTTCAAATTAGGGGTACCTTTTAACATTTGTACCAATACCTGAAAATCAGCACCCAACAGTACCTTTATTTAATACTTTACTCATTTTGAAATAATAAATTCTATTTTTTTTCTTGCAAAGTCTTTACTTCTGAGTTGAAACTTTAATGACAACGAATAGTGAGCTGTAGTGTTAGTCTATTAGTGGTTATGGTTGCATACCAAGGTTTTAGAGGTACTAGCTCACATTACATGTTTGTTTACTGTAAATAACAAGCTGATTTAAAAAACTCAAGTGCAGTCAAGGTAAAAATCCAAAGTTTAAACTTTGACGGACAAACTCTGACAACAGTTTGTCCGTCAAATGAATACTCATCAGATTTAATACCTGAAGAAAATGCCTCACTAAAAGTTTCTTCATCATCATCATCCTTGTGTTCATCTTCTTATCGGTTAATGGTGGATGTTCTAACGTTTGCTCCCTTCTGTGAGTTTTGCTTACAGACCTTTGTTTCTCTCAGATTAGATGTGTTGCCTTGGCCAGTTTTGTAGTCTGCACTTCAAACGTTGCAGAGAGTTTTGTCTGCGTCGAGTTTTGAAAAGTGTAACCACATCTGAGCTTGCTTTTGGCTCGCCACCACCATTGCCCTACATGTTTGTCATTCTTCAACATGTCGCAGTAGTGATGTGAGGTGGTCCTAAAATTCACCATAGACTGTAGGTGTGAATTAGTACTCGGTAGCACAAAAAGTAATTCTGTTTGTACCCTAAAAAGTACAGCTTGGTACTTAACGGTAACCGTAATGGTGCACTCACGTCGAGTGAATGCATGCAGTTGCATTGGGAACCCATGATTATCTGGCTCTGCCAGTCTTAAGAGCTGGAATCAAGTTACAGTGATGTGTTACCAGAGCTTAGCAAGAAGTCCTACGATTTCGCTCACTTTTTCCCCTCTCCATCTAAAAGTGAGGTTGGATCAGCTGGTCTCAAGCAGAGAGTCCCAGCTGATGGGCTTCAGTGATAAAGTGCATTTTTTTCCAAAGTTGCAATATTTGAACTCACATGGATTCACTTATATTTCAGTTCTATTCAATGTTATTTATAAACTGCAAAATCACAAGAACAGTTGTGTTCTTGTTGTTTTCCTTTTTATTTTGGGGTTCAGGGGAAATTGTTACCATTCGGTTGCCATTCGGTTGCCCCCCCTCTGACAGAACCAGACTCAGGGAAGGGCGTCCATCTACCATTTAATTCGAGTTTTAAACTGGATACCCTTCCTGATGTAACCCCAAAGAGCTTGCACTACACTATAGAGCCACTGCTTAGGTCTGCACAATCTGATGACCTATTATAACCATCCATTTTCTTAACCACCTATCCAATCAAGAGTCCCAGCTGTCTTAGAGCACTATGGACAGACCACTAGTCTGTGGCAGGGCTAAGATGGCCCATCTCCCTCACATGTACACTTATGAGCAGTTTGCACTCATCCATGTCTTTTGCATGTGAGAGGAAGCTGCAGTACATGGAGAGAACCCACACAGACATGGGGAGAACATGCAAACCCTAGAGTTACAGTGTTAGCATTTGTAGAACTGCTGTTTGTATTTTTTGAGGCTGTGTAGTGTTTTAGGCTCCAGGAATTCACAGAATGGTGATGGTGAATAAAAAAAATAAAATAAAAAAAAGAGCATTTAAAGACGGGGGATGTGCCTTTAAATCTCCCTCTGTAAACCTTGAAGCCATTTTTTAATTTGTTCTGCCTCTGTCACAGCGGGAGGTGAGACTGTGTTGTGTTGCCTGTTTGCTGGCTTGTTTGCGTCTGTAGCTGAAATCTGATAATCGGTCTGTGGGCCACAGCTGTTGGCCTACCTTCCTGCCGCAGCTGCACCGCGTATATCATCAAGGGCTATTAGCTGGCAGCGGATAAGCTGTGGACCAGACTCTCCTCTGGCACTCTGATCCCCCCCGCTTTTCTCCCTGATTTAGACAAAGAAGAGTGGGTCAGTGTTCACATCTGTCTGCAGCCTTCCTCACACGGATGGATGGTGTTAAAGTTCCCCTCCATCGACAGCCATTTTAATCTCAGATGAGGAATGGCATGCGATGAAGGGAGCTAGCTAGCTGCAATACAAGTGCATGAAATGATGATTTACATGATTATTAAATTCTACGTTATTTCTATCACAACAAATCACAACAAAAGTTGCCTCAAGTCTCTTTATATTGTAAGGTAAAGATCCTAGCGTGAAACAGAAAAACCCCAACAATCAGATGATCAACTTTGAGTATTTGGCAACAATGAGAAGGAAAAACTCCCCTTTAGCAGGAAAAAACTAGGCTCAGTGAGGGGCAGCCATCTGTTTTGAGACAGGACAAATACACAGGAATTATCTCGGCAATTATCCCAATTTAGGCTTCAGCAGTGGTTGTTTCCAATAACGTTAACTATGTTAATTCTTATTCATAATTAAGTATTTTAAGGTAACGTATTTTGCTTATTTACTGTAACACATTGCTACTCTCAGACCTTGGTGGAGCCGCTTGATTCAACCAACATGTGAAGCAAGAGAGTTAAACTTCCATTCCTTTAAGTCAACTTTCTTCTGATTGGCTGACCCTCACAAAATGAAGGTTTAAAGAGGAGGTGGGTGGGGCTTCTGTGCCAAAGCTGTGTGCTTGGGACGACCATATTAGGGGATAGCTGCTCTTAGTGACATCACATAGACCCCAGAGTGGACTCTCAGCTAATCTTTGTATTCAATGCTAACTTAGCAAATCATACTGGATATATTACTTGCCACAGCCCTCAGTGATATATAATAAATGACGTATTCATGGTGGAACAAAGTTATCATAATCAGGACGGAGGCAGTTGGTGCCATAGATCTGTTAAACAAATCTGGTTTGTTTTAGGTGCATTTAACTTGCACTTTGTTGTTCTTTGGTTATTGGTGACACTGGTTTGCAGCAGTTGTGTCTATCTCTTGTATTTGAGTCTGACAGCTTCCATAAGCACATTAAATTGCACTGTCATATGAAAGGCATCAGTACATTGGATGCACATTGGTATCGGCTTATATCACAGTGTCTGGCAGTAGCCAATCTTAATCTGTTGTGTTACATCAACCTGTTTTTGCTAAATGTTTAAAGAATGTCTCAGTGAAAAGAGAGATGTATAAAAGCAAAAGCAACTTAACATTAACGGCTTTCTTAACTGGAGCATTCCTAATAGACAGTCTGAGCATTCGTCACAAAGCCCTGCTGTGCCTCAGTGGTGTGCGGTCACCCTCTTTGGTTTAGATTAATACAACTAGTCTTTTATTGATTTATTGAAGCCACAGGGGGAAAAATACAGTCTGACACCATCATGTAGTTATAAGCTACACTGGTACTCCGTAGTGACCCTTCGCCTTCTTTTCTCTGATTTTGGTTTGTACTTGTGTTTTAACAGTAACAAAGCTCACACAGATCCTCTTAACGTCCTCCCCCTCTTCCTCCTCCTCCTCGCTCTTCGGTTTTCTTCTCCTTCAGTGATTACATCAGCTCAGTGGTAACACTGTTGTCCTCTAAGACTGGCCTGCAGAACCAGGAGATGGTGTTGTCCTGTGACGGCTGGCTGTCTTGTTGTGGCCTCGGGGATAAACAGTGCATCTCTGTCTGCGAGCTTTCATGGTGTTTGGCCCTGGACTCTCTCTCCTTTGTGTGTGTGTGTGTGTGTGTGTGTGTGTGTGTGTGTGTGTGTGTGTATTGCAGCTAAGCAATTAATACACACTTTCAATGTCGAATTTGAATGCTACCTTTCCCAGAACAGTCCCCGCTGAGGTCATTCAAGCCTGCAGGAAAAGGCGCTGATGGTCCTTTTAAGATGAGCTGTTTACCTCTTTCCCTCATGTCTTTTAATGTTATAGGAAAGTCTTACATCACTTCCTTTTCAAAACCATGACAGCAGCTGTCAGAGCTCGGGTCTGTGAGGGGAAATCGAGGTGGAAATGAGCATTGATGGGAGTTGGGGCTTTTTGTCGGACATCATGGTAGTGGGGCTTATTTTTGTCCATCTGTGCGTCAAGTTGCTCAAATGTCTTTGCATCCAAATGGCCCGTGGGAGTGGATACACCTGTGGGTTTTGGAGTAGCTCACATCTCACCCATTGGAGTCCCACAAAGTGTGAAATTCGAGACTCAACTGTATGAAAAACATTAAGGAATGCCGTGAAGCGCTCTGCAGAACCTGTGCAAGAATTCAGAGGCAGGAAAAATAATGTTACTTGTAATACAGTGTGTTTTTCATCACCCTCTTTGGCTGCATGCCCTGAAGATTTACAACAGGGGTGGCTGGTTGGTAGGAAGCAGAGCTGGCAGGTTCATCGGCTGATCAATGATAAGTCAAAGATTAGAGTAGTTTATTTTAGATGTTTCTTTGGTTGACCCACGCACTGTTGATCTGTTATGAAAGAGATGGGCCTTGGACTCTTGCCTACTCTGAGAGTGATAAATGTTATAAGTGATCAACATCCTGAGTATTTAATTTTAAGATAAAACGCTGGATTTTATCTCCTTCATAATGCATTTAAAATGTGTTTGTTACTGTTGCTAAAACCTTGAGAATCTCAGCCGTCAGTAGTTTAAGCTTGCAAGCAGTCATCCCCATTCTTTATAGTAAATATTTATTAACTAGAGTATCCTGTTTTGTCTATGAAACAGTCCTCAAACAAAAATTATTTTAGTTTAGTGTCAAAGAAAACCAAGAAAAACATCAAATATTTACAAGAACCAACATTTTAGCTTTAAAAAAACAAGCTTTCGATTGCTTATCTGCCACAGTCGAGGAAGCCAGATCTTGACTTTAATACCAAAGCAACAGTTCAGACAAAGAGTTATTAAAGAGACGGGGATTATAATCCGCAGAGGAACTACGTGCTCTACATGAAAGAGATTGTTAGTTGCTGGAGTCAGAGTGCTAAAAACAGCCTCTGCGTTGTTCCTCGGTGGTTTGTTATCGTTATCATCATCATCTCACGTCGGTTAGTTCAGGTGGAGTCAACTCACTCTGAGGTTTGTGGGCCTAAAATCATCCTCTTACTTCCCGTTTATAAACAGGAAGTAAAAACAAAGGCTCGTATTAATGTGAGAGTGACGGCATCCAGGGCCTAAAGGAGATGGTCTTAACAAGATAATGTGATCAATCAGCCTTTTTTCCTTTATTATTTAATGACAAACAAAATGATGAAACCCTGTTTTTCTCGGAGGAAGATGTTTCAGGGTTTGGACTTTGGTTCACAGTGGAGTTGCCTCCAACAGCTCTGGTTTCTTCCCAAAGTCCGATGCCATGCTTGTTGGGTTAATTCACCTCCTTAAGTGCCAAATGGTGTTGGCAGCCATGATCGTCCAAGATAGGCTGTCTCTCACACAGTGCAGCAGCTCAATGGGTGTTTTCTTCCTCCACTCTCTCATTCCATCAATGATGGTTTCTCTCCTTCTGCCTTTGCTTCTCTCCCCTTCGATTTTTCCAGATGTGACATCATATTCCCATCATCCCCTCCTCATCACGTCTAATGAATCTTCCTCATCTCTCTCTCTTATTCTTGCATAGAGATCTTTTGGTGTTTGCTCTTTTAAAACTTAGCCTGTCTTTTCATTGATGAATCACCCTCCTGATGAACCCGCATCTCTGCTGCATTGATGCTGTCCGCAGTTTTCTTGTTTATCGTCCATGCTTTGTTTCCGTACCTGAGGATAGGTGTTATGCCATCTAGGACTCTTTCTTGTCTTTAAGGACATTTTGTCGCTTGACTAAAATATTTGCAAGGTCAAAGAAGTCTTTCGTGACAAATACAAATCTTGATTTCATGCAGTGATCTTCAGTCGATCTTACTCTTCAGTCAGACGTTACATGTTGATTGATGAAGATGATCATTGTCTCAGTTTTCTCAAAGTTGTCTGTAATTAGTGATTCTAAATAGGCCAACAGACAAACTCGCATCCAAACAAACGGCCAATCTCTGTGTGTTTGTGAAAGGACTGACGACCTCCAATTTTTATAAGCAGTTGGGAAAATGGTTAACAAAGCCCCCTGTTACCAAAGATGTTTTTAAAAAAAAGTAATTTTACTTCATCGGTTCAATTATTAATTATTATTAATTGCTGGCTCTCTTCCACAACATGCATTTGTCCCGTTTTCCTCCCCTCACCCCCAACCGGTCTCAGATAGCCGCCCCTCCCTGAGCCTGGTTCTGCTGGAGGTTTCTTCCTGTTAAAAGGAAGATTTTCCTTCCCACTGTCACCCAAGCGCTTACTCATAGGGGGTCATCTGATTGTTGGGGTTTTTGTTTTCTCTGTATTATTGTTGGGTCTTTACCTTAGTGTAAAGCGCCTTGAGACAGACGGTTTTTGTGATTTGGAGCTACATAAATAAAATTGAATTGAATACTGCAGTGCAGCAGACTTGAAGCTCTTTGCAGGATTCTGCAAGCCTTTCTTTGCAGACACAACGCCTTGTTGTGATGGTTTTTTGCTGTTGGCGCTAAAAACAATTGTTTGATTAGTTGTTGTTATTTTTAAGCAAAAAATGTCAACTATTTCCTTGATGCAGCTCATTTGTCTTTGAGCTATTGGTCGAACAGAAGGTATCACCCCGGACACGTATAGATTAAATGAACGGTAATTTAGCCAAGGAAATGAACTACAGATGGGTATGTGGTGAAAATAGTTGTTGATTTCAGTGTTGTTTGTTTTTATTTGGCATTTCATCAGCTGGAAGAGTTTGCTGCAGCCTTGCTTTTGCCACGGTTGAGGTTCAGTTTTGCCCTGAAGCAAACAACCTTTCTGCTCTGCTGCTGTTTGTTTTCTTTCTTTTATCAAATCCTACACAGAAAGGATGCTAGCTGCCATTTTTTAATCATCAGCTGTGAGTTTCTCCCGCTATAGTAATCTAACAGCTGCTTCACATGAATAATGACTTCCTGACTGAGAAGCACAATAAACAAATAAAAGTATGCTGCTCGTCTGATGTTAGGTAAGTGCAGTCGATTGCAGCAGCGCGTAGGTGTGATTGTGAAAACATCGCTCGAGAAACAAGCAGTGGGCTGCGTGAGAGCAAGCAGAGCGGAGGGAAGCCGCCAAATGATGTGTGAATGTGATACTGCAGCGTGCACCGCTTGAGTTTTCACCGGCCGCAAGCATGCGTGCGTGAGCCTCTGGAGATCTGCAGCAAAGAGTCCTTGCAACTCAGGAAGTTGGCTTAATCCTCCGCGTGGCCTTCGCAAATCTGCAGAAAAGCACACGGCTGAACAGCTCCTTTCTCTGAGTGTTGAGAGAGCGAACAGCAATACGTCATGGAGTAATATCAGGGCCTTATTATTTATGTTAGTGACCAGAATCATTAGCAGGTGGAGATTTGTGTAAGAGATACAAGCTTGTAAGCCATTAAAAAAACTGACACTGATAGTTTTGAATGCTGTTGCCCATAAACAGCATACAGCTCATGTTTATATAACCACAGACTTCCCTAAAGCAATTATTCTTTCCTTTCCCTAATATTTCTAATTCAACACAGTCTGTTTTATTTTTTAAAGGGAACATTATTCTCATGTAGTGTTGCAGCCGACAGCAGCGACTGTTGAGATTTCACTGTGGTTTTGGCTTCCTTGCGGGTCGTTCGACTGCTAATGGGACGTTACTGCAAATGGGAATTTGAGAGTTGGCGGCTGAAAGGCATCGCATCGATGAGCTTTGTTGCTGGAACATCTAATCGAAAGGAAGACGGAGAAGTCTCAGTGTTACAGGCTTTCACCGTGTTTAAAAGATGGGTGTAGCCACCAGAAAGGCAGTGTGGAAGTGCATTAACTGTTTACTTCTTCAAAGCCTATTTTGAAGATCTTTTGTGAACTGAGCAGTGTGTCTCATATTTCACGCCTGCTCACAAAACACAGTGACTGGGTGTGCATCAGACGTTAGTGAGGGTGGTCTCTGAATACGCAGCTACCCTTGGAAAACCCCAGAAGCTGTTGTCAAATTGTCCTCAAACCGCACCTTTATTGACAGATGCTGAGGTGTCAAAACTCATCATTAAGGGTACTGGGGAGATCTTAATAATGCCAGGGAGAGAGAGTGAGAGCCTATACAGCTCATGGTGATGAGTTTAAGGTCTCAAAAAAAGGAGGTAAACTAGGGTACAGATAAGGGTGGGCCTACTTTGTGATTGACAGGTCATTACCACATGTGTGTGCAGTGTCCCAAAGTTTTTCAGTCATGTCAGCTTGATGCTTCACAACTTCCCTTCGAGCAACAGATGGCTCCACCCATCCGTCCATATGGATGAACGTAGCTGTAGTAGCGTGACACGATGTCCCAAGATGAGGACTTTGAGCGTCTCCATGTTAGTGTTTTGAAGCTTTTAATACTTTAATTTTTAAACACCCTGTCTTTAAAATTACATTTCAAGACCAGCTGATCCTGTCTTTGGAATCATTCTTTGGTCAATGTGCTTGTTATGCAAAACAACTTTAAAATGCTATGAGAAGCCAGGGGAAGCTCTGACTGAGAAGCACATGGACACGTTCATAGGGTAGCTATTTGTGAGTCACATAGGAGGCCCACCCTATGAGATCAGCATCGTATCCATCCATCCATCAAGAGGTGGGGTTCATCCGGGATAAGTTCCCAGTCTATTCCAGTGCTAACAGAGAGACAGACAACCACACTGAAGTGACAAAAATTTAAAATTACCAACTGAGATCATAAACCTAATCTGCGAAAGCAAGCCGAGGCCTTCGATGAAGGAATATGAAGGTTGATTTTTCTCATAGACCTCTGCACTACTTTACTTCTTTTTGCAGCTCGAGGAGTCGACCCTGCAGGCCATTAGCAGGAATGCAGGTTTACGGCACCTTTTATGCATTGGCTTCACTTTCCAACAGGGAAAAAACATTGCGATCCTTTTAGTTTTGAAGTGAAGCTGATATATGAAATATTGTTAAAACAGAACGTAGCTTGCAATGCATCAGCTTGTGTGTTTTAAAAGCTGTGGGTCCGTGTGTGTGTGCAGGCCAAGCTTTGGCACTGACTGCACTGCAGCTGCTTCTTATTTAGGGATGTATAGATTTTCTCTCTAATTTGGCTGATTTGAATAAAATGATTTTGTTCCACTGATCAGATGTGGTTCCATAGGTTTCTATTAGCATATTGATTTGATGGAATCCATTGAGAAAATGTTCTCTGTTAGCTGTAGAAGAGATCTAACTTCATCCAGTTGCTGTGTCAGATACACCCAATCAGTCATGCGGTCGTCCCGATGCACCTCGTAACCAAAACCAAAACCACTGGCAGTTGATCATTCTCTTTCTTCCTTTGTGTGAGAAATAGGCCATCTGACCTCAGCTGCTTTTGGAAATGTTGCATCCTCTCATTTTTCCCATTCTTCTTGGAGCGCTGATGGGCTCTCCGGCTGCAGGCCAGAGAAAGGGATGTGCATTTGTTTCCTGCCAATGAAAACGGCTCCCCGCCCTTCCTGCTTTTTGAGTCATGCCACATAGACTCAACCAGCAGGCAGACAAAATTACTTGACAGACAAACAGACTTATCTTTTATATGACTTTATCTTTATGACTAAACAAGCAAGGCGAGATTCGTTGCTCTGATATACATTATGATGAACAGGTGCTCATTTTTTTGTGTGTGTGTTTTTGTAGTGATTGGTGTGCAGTTGGGTCCAGAAGGGAAATGAAAGAGCATTTCTGTGGAAGGAAGCAGAAATAAAACTCAGAGCTGGTGTGGATAATGTTATAAAAAAAGAAATGCCACTGCAGATGTCTGAACTCTGAGGAAGTCCTTTGATAATTGTGCCCTTTTCCTGTTTTCTTCTTCTAGGAAATAATTTGCATTTTAGCAGCTCTGAGAGGTTTAGTGTTCGCTCTTTGCTGGGAGGAGAGTGAAACGTGTCACAGTGGCAACACTGAGGCCCAGACAGCTGCTGACAAACAGGTTAGTCAGAGCAGCGTCCCTCAATCTCCACGGCGGAGAATATAGAGCTGCTGCTCGAGACGGCCACATCACATCTCTATGGTAACCGCATAGCTATCCTGCTGCCAATGTGATACCAAACATGGCAGAGGAGAGGAGCACGGTTCAAAAAGGGGATGAAGAAGAACAGCCAGAAAGCGCCTTTTTTGTGTTGTCGGGTATTTTTTCTGTTCCTCGGCTGTCAGCAGAGAGCAGTTGGTGTCATTAGACGGACACAGGACAGGACACTGACAAGCCTGGACGCTTCCTGCTTCCTGTCAAAGGACGGCTGCAGGGGAAGCGGCAGGGCTGCTGAGGGAGGATAAGGCCTCGGGCAGGAAGCGTGAAGCTGAGACAGCCTCCAGTCAGTCATGCCCAGTCACTTGAGCCACCAGTTCCCCCTCAAAGCTTTGACCTCCTGGGCATGACTGTGTGTTTTTTACGTGGTGTTTGGGAGCCAGGAAGTCGGTCCCATTAACCTTTTTGGTCACTTGGGTGGTCACTCTCCACCCCCCACCCATACGTTGCTAATGTAATATTTAAAGGCTGCAATTACCAAGAAGTTTCATGTGATTTTTGAAAATTTTAGATATCATACTTTTTCAGTAAAGGAAAAAGTCGTTGAAAATGCCCTCAGTTTGTTTTGCTTTTCACTGGGTTATAAAATTTCTGTTTGCTTAAATTATATGTTGGTATGTCAGACACTGCCATTTTGTCAGATGCCGCTCTCCTTGCAGAGATGTGCACACAGTTTTCTTTGTTGTTGGAGCCTTGATGCACTTGCACAATAATGGATGCTGCAGGATAATGGTCCACTTTAAAGGGGACCTATTAGTTCCAGCTGTCTACTTTTATTCTTGAACTCTGCTTGAGTAACTTTGCGTGATTCACAGTTCAAAATGGAAGGCAGCCCTTTTTTTGGACTTCCTGCTCCTTTCAACTCGGTGTTCTTCTCACTGGCTGCCCCCTTGCAAACAAAAGGTTTGGGCAGCAGGTGGGTGGGTCGTCTGCATTCACGACCGCAGCTGTGTGTCTGAGCTGTATGATATAATAGAGCCAAGAATGGGGGAAGAAACTGCCCGAAAGTAGGTGTAAAGCAGGCTAAACGGAGCTGAATTGCATATACAAGGTCTCTGGCCATGTTTAATATGAACCTACATCACTGTAAGGTGTGGTGGATATTGTCGAGTGACCGATAGGTTTCTTGCCCCTTTGGGAGGCACTGTGTTTCCGACTTAGTTTTGCTTTTGTTTTTGAATAGTTTTGGTTTCACTTGCACTTGTTAATTAATTTTATGTACTAAAACGGATTCCTTTTGTGTCGGTAAAAGAATTGAAAAGTGTGTCTATAAATAATTGTGTGACCAAGGAGTCCAAAGAATGACCAAACTACAGTACATCGTCATCACATCTTGTATATATCAGTATAGGAGGATTTGTGCTCGTACCTTCTTGTTTTTTAGTGTGAGGCTTCAACATTTTTGGTTGAAGAAGTAATGTCTTCAAGCAGGTTACTGAAGGTAGTCTAGGTAGTCTTTTACTCACATATGATTGATAGAGTCTAACTGTCTAGAGTTATAACTATTAAAAGTGGCTAAACGATTTATGACATCACTTACCCCATTTATCTTTTATATTTACAGTTGGGGAATTTATCTGTAACTAACTAACTAACTTTATATCCACTAACTTATGGTTGGGTTGTTTTTTTGCTTAAGGAAAAATGCCTAAAGGTTACAAACCTTCAGCTCTCAAGTATGAACACTTTTACAGAGTATCAACTAAACAGTAAATCGATTGGTTACTGAGTCATGATCTTGATGATTGATATCAAATTAAATATCTTTGTTTTTTTCTGTCCTCAGAAAGAAAACAATTGCACAATTTTTGCAAGTGAGATTGGCTCATTCTTTCTTTTTATACATAAAGCAAGTACGTGACTCTTTCATAGAGATGCTGCAGGAGTTTGAGTTTACTGGCCAACAAAGGGTTGAAACGTAAAAGACTGAAATTGTCACTGAAGTGTCTGAATTTCTTTAATTGGGCATTTTATGAACTTTTAAACTCTGTGTTGCTGCTGGTTAAAAAAAATCTCCTTTCAAGTGTTATCTCCCTTCTTCATCTCTCTTAAGTAAACTCTTGACTTATTTGACTCCATATCTCACAAACCTCCCATAAAAACGTCCCGACACTCCTGCTGGAATCTCCAGGATAGATCATCTCTTTTCTGTGCTTCATTTTCTCATTAAACACTTCATCAACATGCATCACTTTGTGTATGGGTGGAGAGATGAGCAGCTGCAGATGTTTTGGCATCGTCATACTTGAAGAACCGTTGTGTTTTTTTCTTCCTCATGTTTAAACTGAATATTTAATTAAGAAAACACACTGAATAGATTATGGGTGACCCTTTAGGTGGCGGTGCCAGCTGCTCTCAACATGAGCACCACATAGGTCATCCGCCTTATCAGCCTCTGTTTAGTGTCTTCATCCTAATCAGCGCACACTGCACCATAGCCTCTGAGTAATCACAGATCTAATGACCGAATCCGAGTGACGAGGGTGGGGTTTGGCATGTTGCAGAGAGGCGATTTGAGAGGAAACGCGGCTTGTTAGCGAATGTGTCAGCTGTTACGGGGACCTAATCTGTTGTCTAATCGCTTACATGGAGTCGGCACAGTTAGAAAAAAATGAATAATTCCCCTTTACAGCATGTATAAGACACAAAGCAATTGTTCTGCTCTAATTTTGAAAGATCTGTTTGATAACTCGAATTCAGATTCATGTTTTCATAGTGGAATAGACTAGATTCTGTTTACATTTTATTGAAATAGAGGTAAACTTTTATACAAATCAAGGGAGGAGATGTCAGCAGAAAAATGGTAAATGCACAATAATGAAAGCTGAATGTGGTGAATGTAAAGTTTTGGCTGTTAAAGAGGAGAAAAAGACACAAAGTGATTCTCTAAGAAAGGTTGATGTTGCAAACTTATAGCATTTCCGGTTAATGAAACTTCACTTGTTCTTATCTGTGGTTTGATTAAAATATTTGATACCTCTCTTATGTGAAGAGAGGTAAATGGTTATATCCTGGTCTTTTGAGTTTTTCTGCTATGCTAAACTGCTTTGCTGCTATCTGTAGACTCAGTGAACAGAAAATGGAGTAATGATGTTTGATTTTTAAACCCAGTCAAGACAAAAAACAAGTGTTTTGCTAACCTATCACACTACTCTATGTTGGTGGCTGCATGGACAAGGGGCTCCACGGTGTAGTGGTTAGCACTTTCACCCAACATGTGAAAGATCAGCTGTTGGAGAGCAGGAGAGGAGATGAGCCTGACTCTTACGGATTCTTAAGCTAATACTCGTTCTTTGGTTACAGCGTTTATGTCTATTTGCTTGCACAGAGCCTATGTGACCAATGCAAACGCCAGAAAAGTGCGCCGGAACAGGGATGGGCGTAACAGTGTAAAACAGCATCAAAGATAAAGAACTAGCATGAGAAACTGTTTCACTGCAGCTCTGTGTTATAACTTTGATCAACTCGGATGGTTGCCAAGGACTAACAGCAGAGTAACATGTAAAGGATGGTGTGCAAAGGTGTTAACTGGTTGTGTGTCGGTCACTGCAGAGACATGTTTGAGTCAAAAGCCAGCAGCTGAAAGTACCTCTTAGGGTGGTTTCATGGAGAACTCTTTGCAGTTAGCCTGCATGACTCTCGGATACATGCAGGAGCCCATTCCTGGAGTTTTACTGTATGGCATGATTGCTGTATTTCTTCTGTTTAGTTTGGTGAACAGAACACGATAAACTAAAACATCAAAGGCTGGATCCATGAGTACTTATTGACACAATTTAAAAATGCTAAGTAGGGGAGGAGGTTATGACTGTGAGACA
The DNA here is from genome assembly GCF_000239375.1 of Pundamilia nyererei. NCBI lineage: Eukaryota > Metazoa > Chordata > Actinopteri > Cichliformes > Cichlidae > Pundamilia > Pundamilia nyererei. The sequence continues at coordinate 1,358,980 of NW_005187488.1, read as the reverse complement.
CTTATAATGACTTCTGTAATAAATTATCCGCTTATCCATGACCAGCGATCAGGTTTATCAACAGCTTACTTCTTTCTGTTAATAAAACTGTTCGGAAAACCGTTATACTTGTATGTTCCTGCAAAATGAAATGTCAGAAATCTGTGCCTATATACTAATAAATACCTTCTTAGATGAAGCTCTCAGTTGTTTAACCAGAACAAATAGGTGACAGGTGGTGTTTGATGGTGTGAAGAAAGAAAGGAAATGAGCACAAGTGAAAGTAGCTTATGCAGCGAGTACCCTGACAGCAAACATTTTATAATGCAACCTTTTCTCTGATAATACGCTCTATAGGTAGATGTATAAACACTTGACAAAGTCCTCAAAACCACTTTTGTGGTAGTTCCTGCTACGGTCTCTGGGAGATTTAACCATGAAGCTGCACACATGCATGCACACAGATTTGCATGATAATATGATACAATCTGCAGTTCTGCTATCACTCAGCTGTAACTTGAATAAGACAGCCCCACTGTGCTTTTTGAGGCTAGGCAGTCACTCAGCACACATGTTGTTATCAGAGAACAGGGGTTACAAGATATGTAACCTAATGTTTGTGTCATCATTGAAGTGTGTCTTCATACTCTTTGAAGACTTTTATCATAGTAATTATCAGGATAATATCATATACGAAGGCATTGTTGGAGAGATTAGAGGTTTATTAAATTTTGTACTGGCCTGTTTGGACCGCTGTTTAGCCAAACAGACACGGGGCTAAGTAATGAGGCTGTGTGGGGAGGTATGTGGCTGCAGAGACTGTTCCCATGTGCAGAGGGTTCAAAGGGCTCAGCCCTGGCAAAAAGGGCCCTGCGGCAACAAGCTACTGCTGCCATAATTGGGGAAAAGCCATGTAAAACTGTCCAAGGGAGGCCAAGGACAGCTTAATTATGTTGTGAAATTTAATTAGCCAACTGGTGTGTGTGTGTTTATACGTGTATGTGCACGTGCTTCTGCTTTTAACTGAGTGACCTTGATGCAATAGAGCTTTTTGCTTGGGTTTTATTGTCTATTTTGAGAAAACGTGGCAGATTTATGGTTTTATTCCCCGCGGTTAAAATGGGTGGATGGGGAAATGCTTGTGCCGTCAGAATGCATTATTCTAAAAGCGATCAATGCAGGCTTACAATTTAAATCATTCAGCAGAGGCAGGTAGCACAGACGTGCATTTGTGTTCCTCGCGTGTCCACTTTTCCTGAACGTCGCATGTTTTCCAGTTATCTCTGCTTCTCCTGCGGCAAATGAGCCGATAATAGATGTCACACAGGCAGATGGTTTTCAGGGTGTCACAGGTGATTTTCATGCTGCTGTTTTTGCAACACATCCAGTTTGTTTAGCTCACTAGAGGGATAAATGCTTGACCTCAGCGTTGTTGTGCCTGCTCTTTCCACGTGTGCAGCACTAATCTCTTGTATTAAAAGTAAACATCTACCTTTCCTTTTTATTAAGCTATCTTCTAATTAGTCACCCGGGAAATACGACAGGTAAACAACAATTACAGAGAAGGTGCTATGTTAGAATATTCCAGGGAATTATCACTCGATTAAACACGTTGTCCAGCATGAGATATGCTGTCAAATTTAAAAAAAACAAACCACTTTAATGAGAATTCACTGTTTTTATTGGGTGTGAGGTCATCGTTGTTCATTCACTCCCTTTTTATTCTTGGTTAGATCATTTTGAGTAGGTGTGGCAGGTTGGAAATGGTCTTACGTAGCTGTTTTCCTCGTGCATTTAGTTATTATATTGATCTACTTCATGCTGCAGCATTGCCATTCTGAAGTTATGTAATAAAGGCAAACAGCAGATTTATGATTGTTTTTCTGGTGTGTCATAATGTCATGCAGGGGAAGAAAGTTGGTAAACAGCACCAACTTTTTTGGATACAGACTACCAATCTGATACCAGTGTTAAATTAATACGCTGTAATGGTCACTCTGAAAGAGAGACTATGAGTGCATTGTTTTACATGTAAGACCTCAGGCCTAGAGATTGGCTGGCAACCCCTTAGAAACCACTGGTTGCTAGGGTAAAACCTGTATTCCCTGACCAGTTGGCGCATTGTTAGCAAAGGCAGTAAAAAACTTGTGATTGCTTTGGTTCCTAGCAGATTGCAAGTGGTCTCCCCCAGTTCGCATGAACAATGCAGACTTGTCTGCAAACATGATGAAGTGCCAAGTGCAAAAGAAACTGGAGAAAAACTGTTCACCTTCAAAATAAAAGCTGCACTAGGTGATTATTATTATTATTTTATTATTATTATTATTTTTTTTTAACTTAGCCTCAGCCTGTACCCTCCAGTAAACAAAACCTAACTGGTTGGGGGGATGTTTTTTCCTAGCGACAAATGGTTACCAGGCGGTAGCCGGCCAGTCTCTAGGCTTGTGTAACATGAGGCCTGATTTAAACAGTACGGTCTCCTAAAATAAAACATAAAACTGTGAGGCGATCACTGCGCATCTGGACAAGACTTGAAAAATCAATCTTTAAGTTGTGTTCAAGTTGTCCTGAATGTAAAGAAATGACTTCCCGTGGGTATTGGACATTGTAGTGGTTAACACACTGAAAGGAAAGAGAGATTCCTGGTTTGATCCTGGGAGAACCTCTTCAGGGTTACGTCAGGAAGGGGATCTAGCATTAAAAAAGTCAGCCAAATCAAACACCTGCTACCTGCTGTGGCGACCCAGTGTGAATAACAGAGCAGCTGAAGTAGCAACAATGTGATCGGTACTAGAGATGGACCGATCCGATATTACGTATCGGTCCGATACTGACCTAAATTATTGGATCGAAATAAAAAATGTAATCCGATCCATTAAATATCAAAAAAGCACCTCACAAAACTTGGACATGGCATAACTCGGCTCATAACCGTAGCACGTCGGAGCAGTATGCGTCACGCGATAGAGCGGCTGTGGCGTGCGTGACCCGTCGGCAGTCTGGTTGAGCATTTGGAGCCTGCTACAAAACCGGCATTTCATCTCTGAGGAAGTCATCCCAGAGAGAAGTAAAGCAAGTGTCTAAGTTCATCTCTGAATGTTTGTAAAGCATTCCCGCGTTAAGCTTAACAACCGATATATGGAGCGACTGCCTCTTCTCTCCCCCTCCCTCTCCTGCTGCTACTTCAATCGTGAAACTGATCAGTGATCAGCTGATCGGCTTTTCTGTCGCGAGTCCTCTCTCTTGTTTGTTTATCTCCCACTTTGCACCAGAAAGAGGAAACCAGCGGCTGAATAACAGCAGCACGTTTAAGCTTGATAAGCTGTTGTTAGAATTTATTTAATATTACTTTCTACACCAGGATCTTTTTCTACGTAGCTGACGGCTGGTAACTGTGCAGGGGCGGATCTAGCAAAGTTTAGCCTGGGGGCCGATAGGGCGTGAACAGGGAAAAGGGGGCACAAAGACATACTTTTCTTTCTTATTCTCATTTAAAATGTCTAGCTTTTAATAAATAATTATCCGAATCTTACACCCAAAGTTTTAATCTGATGTAAAATGTATAGAAGTACATTACTGTATATAGTAACTATTAAGTCTAATATACCCTAGTAAGCTATAGTACTTTTTCCTTTGGGAAGATACCATCTGTGCAGTCTGCCGTTCTGTTGAAGAAAGATGTTGAATCTATTTAATTATTCTTGAAAAATAATTTATTTCTGTGCATTTTTTTTCACACTGCATCAAATTAAAGTTGATTACGTCGGTTAAGCATCATGAGGTGGTGGGGGGTTCCTTATTTATTTATTTATTTTTGCTGGGAGTTTGCAACCCTATTAGTTAGGTTGCTTACTCTTTAAAATACCAGAATAGGGAGGATGGAGTAGGTTTAAGTTCATTAGATTGATCAGTGTTGCTGAACTATGAAATATTTTGGGTGCAGTGTATTTTTTGCATACAGGTATAACAGAATAGCGTTTTTTTTGTTTTGTTTTTTAACTTGAGTTTGAACTTATACAAAATGCAGCAAGATATTAAAAAAACAGTTTTATTAAAACACACTATATATTCATATCGGTATCGGCCGATATCCAAATTTATGATATTGGTGTCGGTATCGGACATAAAAAAAGTCGTATTGTGCCATCTCTAACGGTACTGGTATAAGAATTTGGAAAAGCTGGGATTTCTGTATCCCCGCCTGCTTCAAACAACAGTGACCACACATTATGAAGGCTGGGTTGCCAAGCTTTGCAGAGTCAGTTGACCTGTGAGTGAATAAATGCTGATTTTACCCTTTCCCACTGAAGGCAAAACCCAGATGTTCGTGGGTGTTTTGTTTTTTTTTGTTTTTTGTTTTTAACCAACTGAGAAAAGATTTAACAAGATAGGATGGGAAAAAAGCAATAAAAATGTGAACGTTTATAATTAAATTCTGAGCTAAGAGGGCGTCAAAATCTAACATTTCACTTATTCACTGATGTAATTGACTTTAGTCTTTATCTTTAAGCGGTGCACAGGATTATGTCAGTCAGTGCTGGGATTTCTAACGGGGAAATGTGAGTTATGGGGTGTGTTCGAATGTGATGTGACTTCAGATGTAGTTGTTGTTTTCTCTGGCAGGGAATGAGCTGAGCGATACGGCCTCATGGTGAGATTTTCTTGCATGTGGATGATGTTTATGATGATGAATTTTCCTTGTGTGAAGGAAAATCAGCTCAGGGGTCACGCTTGTGGATTTTGCATTGAATGGCTTTTGTAGTACTTCTGTACATGTAACCACCGGTGGAAGATGCATGTGTTTTTATTATTAATACTGGTCATTATTTTAAATCCCTGTGCTTTGTTTGCAAAGCGCTAAACATTAATCTGTGAAACTGCAAGAAAGTGAGATGTATAGCGTGCAGTAACGGCAGGTCAGCCTCATTTTCGTGTGAATAATTTGTAATAATAAACAACCGGTAATTGCACAAAAGTTCTGCTTGAAATGATGATTGATGCCTCGTTCATTATGAATGAGCACTTCAGCTCTATTATTGAGCAAATATTTGTTGTTCTTATGCCGTAACCTCTTCAGGTTTGGTCTACCATTAAAACAAATATTTAAAGGTTGCAAAGTGTCTTTGCTGTTTTCTGATATGAATGTTCACAGTCACCTTTAAAGGCATGAAACCACTTCAAAGGTGTTAAAAAGCATCATCTCTTCCTCAGGCTCTGGACCAGGACCGAACCTCCCTGCAGAAGGTGAAGAAGTCAGTGAAGGCCATCTACAATTCAGGTCAAGGTGAGAGTCTGTTTCTAAATCTGTCAGGCTTTGCTGTGCTTTGATTAATGTTTGGATACAGCCTTGTAGCCCTTTCCTGAAAGTCAAACCCCCAGAGCCCAGGATTTTTTAAATATCTTTAATAAGAATGAGGGTTGCTGCTTTTTTGTGTGTGTGCGTGTCTGGAATGCAGCCTTGTGTTGGACAGATGGTGTTTGTTGCATGTATTGGGCCGTCCCAGAAACCAACACCTGAGTTTGTTTAGTGTGTTGCTGTGACATGGATCCTCAGTAATTTTCCACTGAACGCTTGCGAGAGCCTCCTCCCTGTAAAATGACAGTTTGTGATGCTTGACCCACAAAAAAAGTTTATTTTTTCTCCTCAGAAAAGAGTCTGTTTACCTTTGTCTCATTGTGGCTCTTTTGGAGAAACAGCTGGGTTAACTTGAAGCCAGCTGTTACGCAAGTTTTTAGTTTCCTCCGAGTTAAAGTAAGATAAAGGCCTTAATCCTGTTAGTGTTTCATATGTGATACACGAGTTTTTGAGACCTCTGCATCATTGGTGTGATTTATTTATCTATTTTCCCATGAGAAAGCTGATGTATACTATCATATAATGCACGGAAATGCCAATAATTTCATAATTGAGGCTTTAAAGGGTTAAAGTGATTGCAAAACAGAGACTTGGGCGTGCTCAGTTAAAATATATTTAAAAATTCTGATATCAGTCCCAGCAGTGTGCCAGCAGTGCTGTGGTGGCAACTGTTTGATCAGTTTACCCCGAGGCCACACAAACTGAGATTTTTCTTTAACCGAAGTCAACTTCTCCAAAAGCTTTTCATCATTTTTGCAGTAGCTGAATCACTGGTGTAGTGAGAATAATGCAAAGTTGTATATAGAAATGTATGTTTTAAACATCATCTGGGATTTCCTACATCTTATCACTGTGTTGTCATGTTTGGCATTGAACCCTGGCAACAAAGTCGGAGTAGCAAGATTTACAGCAGAAGCCTTGAGACTAATCCTAACCTTCCCCTTTTTTTCTTTCTTTTTTTGCATAAAAATGATTGAAAACGATGATCGAAAACTTGTATTAGAGTATTTTAGAATATGTGTCATAGATCTTACAGATCTAACAGTCCTGCTACTGTGATATGATGATTTAAAAAAAAAAAAATCAAAACAAAACCAAAAGATGACCAAACGTCGACTGTCAGGGCCCCTAAGCCTGAGCGAGAAACTCCATCTCACTTTGTCCCGATCTTATTTTAAATAAATGCGATATACCTTCGTCCTTATAAATGTTTTCCTGTTGTTTATATCTTTAATCTAACCCATTTAAAAATGTTAAGGTTGTTTTATTTTTTTGCTATACATCTTATTTTGACTTTGTGTTTCAGTCTTGCTTGGCCTGGATTAAATTGATATGAAAATTGTTTATACAGGACTGTGCAAAAGTCTTGAACCACGCCTCATTTCTTAATATTTTGCCATAAGAATGTGAAATGGGTGCATACACGCAAATGGAGGTTCAGGCATGAAGATGGGTGCACACTATGAAGCTACAGCAACAATATATTAATGTATTAAAAGATTTTTTTTAAATGATGCTGGCTTTAAAGACACATCCCAGAAAGTTGATGTAGCTCATCTGGATTCAGTGTTTTCCGTGGTAGAAACTTTTTGTCACGTCATCCAAGTAACTTCTTCAATCTTGTTCATAAAAGTCTGAGTTTGTAGCCCATTGTTAGACAGCTACTTCTGGTCATTAAGCAACAGTATGAGGTTAGAGGAACCTGCAGGCAGATAGATGAGTGATGAAATATTTCTATCACTGAAAATGCAACGACCAAACGAACCTGGATTTTTGAGCGTGCATCAAAACACCTCCAAAGACGCTCTTTACCAATAAGAAGCAACAGTGCTTAGTATAAAATTACCAAAATTAATGAAGATACATATAATATTTTGTGTTCTGTCTTATCTTTGGTTTTGCTAGGATTTTATTTAAATCCTCGAGGTCGTTTCAATTTTTCTGTGAGCTGTTTTGTAATTTTTCCTCTACAACTCCAACAGCTAGCAGCAGCAGGTGCTCAGGTTTTATACGAGGCACGACGAGGTCACGTCGCCTCAGACGGAGACGCCAAGTGTAGTCTGCATAATGGCCGTCTTCCAGGTGGCTTGTTTCTGTGTACTTAAATTTTCAATTTCATTCATGTAGAAATCACATTTGTATGGAAAACAACAGAGAGCTTGCACTCCTCCCAATTTGACCCTTTTGTGTGACTCCTCTTTGGCCTGAAACTCAACAGACGATGTAATGTAACAATGAAAGTGGAAGGATATTAAGAACTTGAACTTTTAAGCTTGGTGAATCTAAAGACCTCTCATGCTACCCCTCCACTGTAACCCACTTCCTTCCTGCTGGGCTCCTAAACCCCTTAAATACCCAGAAAATCTGTAGAAAATACAGAAAATACAAAACGTCCTCAATAGTAACTTCAGGACTGTTTGAACTTTGAGTTTCCACTGTGACGCGCGTCCAAATTGGCTGCTGTGGGGACTAAGCTCTGCGGGTTTCTAGTCTCACCTGACCTCCCTGCCAGGTCTCCTCTCTAGATTTGGCAACAGTCTAAACACGTCCCCCTCCACCTCCTCTCCAGCTTAACGACAGTGACAGATGGATGCTGCTCTTTGACTGACGGCTCTCGGGGAGTCTCGCAGACCCTGAGAACAACGTGTCTTGTTCCATTGACAGTAACTGTATATAAAGAGGACTTGCTGTTGTCAAAATGTATAAAACAAAGTTTCTCAGGAGTGAAGGTCATGTGTCTTATTTTATTGCTTGTGTTGCTGCTCTGCTGAAGGAACTTTCCACTGCAGGATCTGCTGAGTATTTCTGCCACATTTGTCTTATTGGAAACATCCCTAGGAAAGATTTACACTTCTGTTTGTTTCAGGTGTGTGTCTGTGTTGCCTTTGAGAACAAAAAAAAAGCTGGACTGAAATACTTCCTCTATCCACAGCCTTTTTGTTTCTCACTTTCTTTAACTTGAGCTGTAAAATCTTGGCTTTAGAACATTCTTGGTTATAAATTTGCAAAGCTCTCCAACTCACATCCAGATCATCAGAAATTAATATGTGCAAAGCTGAAAGCAGCTGAACTTGATTCTATAAAGTGAACTTTATGGTCCTCTGAAAAACCTCCTTCGCTTTGATTGGCTTTGTTAGTCCATGTTAGAGACCGGGTTTGCAAGAGGCTGCATATTCTTCTTTTGGTCTCTATTAGAGTAGCTTTGCATACTTTTCAGATCAAAATAATGCTTATTTATCTTATTCTGGTGCAGCCCCTCAGTTTATTCAGCTCCTCTCCCTCTATGCTCCAGTTACATGATCTCAAACATTTGAGACTGATCGCATGACCACAAATTATTGCATTATGTTCACTGAACCTGTGATGTCACTGCCTTTGAAACACTTCCTTCAAAGACGGGGATCGGGTCTGCGGCACCTCGCAGTCAGCTGCCGTCAACATAGTGAATTTGGTGTGCCAAGACAGCAATAAGACCGAGTCAGTCTGCTATCAGTTTGCTGTTTAATGTGATCAAGTTGGCAGTTTCATGCAATCTGTGACATTTTGGTAAATTCACATTTACTAATTACATTTGGAGTCCAGCCAGAACCTCACAGATCTGAAGCATTAACTCAGAGATTGCTCCATAAATAGTCACGTAGTTGCATCAGGTGGCTATTTAACAGCAAAACCCCATAGGCATTTATTGCAACCTTTCTTTTGAATAGACTTATAACCATAATACAATCAGCTGGGAACCAGTTGCAGAGTATGAGATGAGTTGCAGATGATCATCGGTGCAGACAGAGTCATATTTACTGCAACGTGTTGAGAATCTGTCTGCGCTTTTATATTAGATGATGCTTAGACTGGTGAAGGTTTGCAGTTGTCTGAGAGTGACTGTAGTCAGTCCAAGTCAAATCAAAGATTGTGGGTGATGCAGTCTCAACTTCTGGGAACTATTTGGTTGCAATTTGCAATTGGTCGTTAAATAAGAAAAGACTCGATGTAATCACTGATCAAGCGTTTTGTTTAGTCTAAAGCTGAGATGTCAAACTCATTTTACATCATGGGCCACATACAGTCCACTGTGATGATGAGTGGGCCAGAGCATGTATCAGAAACGGACAGAAAATAAGTAAAGGCATAACGGGTCCGCTTTTAAAAAAAATAAATGTCGCAGTACTGCCCACTCAAGGATTTGGCCACTGGGATGTGAAGGGTGTGGGTGAAGGGCCTCCAGGTGTTAAATGTCCTCAATGAAATGACAGGGCAAGTGTGTGAGTTTTGAAGTTTGAAGTTTTCTGCTCTTGCTATTTGGAAGATAATAATAATATTATTATTATTATCATCAATAAAGTGTTATTATTTTTTATGTCTCGTCAATTAAATTCTGAACTGTTCGTCGAGTGAAGAGCTGCGACTTGAGATCAAGTGCGTGAGTTGGCCCAAATCTCTGGGATGGAGACTGGGAATCTGGGTTGATGATTTCACTCGGAGTCGTTTGCCATCCACTTAGGCCCATCTTCCTATACCTGACAGCCAATGTGTGGTACATGGTGTGTGCGACACCTCTTTTCGATTGCAGCTAGATACAGAGTGGGTCAGCGACTGCAGCAATAACTACGGTATATCAGAGGTGTTTTCTTTTCTTTTTCTGAACTCATAATGCAAGCCGAGCGCTCTCCTCTGAGTGGGTTTTAGAGGTCATTAAAGCTCATTCTTCTTTCTTAGAAACATGTAAAAGGATCTCAAGATTTTCTGATATGATGTGGAGAAAAATGCTCCAAGAAGCAAAGTTTTTGGCTTTATTTCTGTTCTCGATGTTTTTTAACAGTTTCAAAACAGGACATAAGAGGTTTCACTTCTTTTTTCTTTTTTCTTTCTTCTTTTTTTTTTTTTAAATAAGCTTATACTTCTTAAATATTAAATGTCTAAGCAGAAAGAGCTTTTAAGGAACTTAAAGCCTAAAACTGATTCCAAAAAACATATAATTCACTACCTGGTCGCTGTGTGTGCACCTGAAGAAGGACACTGATGTTTTTTCCCCTCAGGATGTCATTAAAAGTTATAGCATTTAAACTGACCACTGCCCCATCCCCTTCTTTAAACAGACCACGTCCAGAATGAAGACAATTACGCCCAGGCTCTGGATAAGTTTGGCAGCAACTTCATCAGCCGGGACAACCACGACCTGGGAACAGCCTTCGTCAAGTTCTCTTCCCTCACCAAGGAACTGTCGGCACTCCTGAAGAACCTGGTGAGTCCAGCCTGTCAGTGCCATTTATTTTAATGGCACTCAAAGTGTCATTAAAATAAATGGCTTGGAGAGCCTTTACTGCTGGCCTGGTGTATGCAAGGGTAGAAAGAGGAATCCTTTCCATACACAGCTTACGTTCGCTGTCTTCACTTGGATCAGTGGGATAGATTAGGATTACTTTAGTTTAAAGGTGAAGATTGAAAGGTTGGATGAAGCAGCTAACACCTGAGTTATGCGTTTGTACAGGTTCCAGCTGAATAATACATGTTCATCAATCTCTGCTCTCGCCTACGCAGTCAAAACCATCATGGCGACTGGACAGTATAGCTGACTTTATCCACCTTTTTCCTTACCAGACGGGCTCTTATCTGCCTGGTGTGGATTTCCCCTGACGTTTCTGTTGAATAATGTGTCCTGTTTGAATCCTCTGAATGATTGTTGTTGGAAGAGCCAGACCACGCGCTTTCTCTTTCTTTTGCTCTCTCTCTCATCCTGTGTGGCTCACGGGGAGATTAGACTCCATAAATAAACTTGGCAGCACCAGGAACAACTGCATGCGTGTTTGTGTGCATGCGTGCCCGTGTGGAAACCACCTTAAATCACTCACCTGTCTGAGCTGCCTGCATATTGAAGCAAACATCTCTTGACTTTTTCATTTTGAGTATTTCATCGAGTGCATTTTTCAGACTTCAATAACGGCGCCCTGAGGGCAGCTGGTGTGTGCGTGTACTACAAATGAGTATCGATGAGCGGCGCTTGCCCTAGATGTCCTACATGTGTCATCAGCTGAAATTTAAGGATTTCGCAAACAGATAGAAGCAGCTTTTCTGTGTCTTCTTCTCTGTTTTCCTTCTGAGAAGACAGTGACAGTTTCCAGGATGGCTGTTAGAGCACATCGGCAGCCGGCCAATGAAAGATTGATTCTGACAATAGCATATGCAAGACAGGCACTTAAGAAGCACATTAGCGCCCATTAAGCATTGTTTACTTCCTCGAACGCTGCAGTGAGGCGCTGTGGACTTGGCTAACAGCAACAACCGGGACTTAAATGCTTAGTGGTGTTGTGAGTGACCTTGCTGATCCTAATGGTTAGAGCTGCTGAGCCTAGCTGCGGCAACCCGAGCTGCTGCAGACATCGTTCTTTGACGGACTCACTTGCATGTGCGCCATTTTCCTGTGGCGTTTGCTCGTTGCTTCAGTCAGCTGCAGCAGGAATGTGTTGATAAAGTGCAGTGAAGGTTAAAAAAACAAGGCTGGTGCTGTTTTGTTTTTCTCTCAAATCCAAAGATGCACTGAAGATGCACTGCTTTAAAACCGTGCTTTTTCATTTCATTTTAATGGGATCAAAGGCCTGTGTGTAAAGTGGAAGGAATGGTTTGTCCATATTACTTAACTGCGGACCGTTTTAGCATTTTTCAACTCATTGTTTTAGTTTCACATTCCCCGCTTTGGTTTTGATTCATGCTCATTACTTTAATCTGACTCAGGATTCATTGTTTATCAGTTTTCTTATTGATACCTGATTTTATTTGTTTGTTAAAAAATGGTCCTACTTATGTGTTTAGCTTTTTTTTTTACATAATGTTGAAAGCTTGTATGTGAATCAGCTGTGCAAAAACTCCACCGAGATGTTTGATGTTACTAATCCTGATTTATTGAACAAATCGGAGCTGGTTGCCAATTCCCATTATAGTCTAGCCCCCAGTAAAAGTTGTATTCAACACTCCATGACCCAGTAGCAGACAAAGCTGGTGATTTGCTGCCACAGCCTTTAGCAATTAAACCACGCAGTGCTAACTGGAATAGTGGAAACCAAAAGTGGGGCACACAAGAGATGACTCGACTTCCCGGCACTGGACATTCGATGGGAGAGCTCCTTTCCCAACAGGAGAAACTGGCAGTGTTGTAGTGGGCTGCAATAATTTCATGTTATCTTTATGAACTCCTACTGCTAAGAGTAAATATTACACTAGACAGTCATGATAGATGTTGGACAGGTGCTCTCACGTCTGCAGCTTCATGCAAACACTGAGCTGAAACTGATTAGACGATCACCTCTTGCAGGATCTCTACTTCTGGATTCTATACTGAAACCAACATCGCAGACTGCTTGCAAACTTTCAGTGAAACGTGTTTCTGAGTTCGTTTGAGGTGATGAAGAAGTCACGCAGATGTTGGTTATTTTTTAGAGCCTGAGTACGACTACATTCAGAGTTTGTCATGAGGTCCTAGAACAGGAGTGCCAAACATAAGGCCCAGAATTGACTCTGATCCGGCCCACTGACAGTTTTTCAAATGCTAAACATTTACTGTCAATTAATGAAAACTAGTTCTAATAAATGAGAACTTTATATGCTAAATTTGGAGTTCCAGGACCGTCTATGCACGACTTAAAATGAGTTTCACATTCCTGTTCTAGAGGCATTGGATCATGTCAGATGCATTGCAATTGCATAAAATAATCTAGAGTTTATGCAGATGTCCCATCTCTGGATGCGTTGCACAGGCAGTAGACAATGAACGAGAAACACAGAAGTGAGAGATCCTGTGGACACAGTAACACTCACCAGGCAGCCTGAAATGTGTCTAAGCCTTACTGTTGGTGTTGTGTGATGTGTACAGCCAGACTATTACTGCGTTGTGTTTTTTAAGGGCGACTGATGCTGATCCCATTTTTTTAATGTATCACAGCTGTGATTCTATTCTGCTGAGAGCATTTGAAACAATGAAACTGCTCTGCTTGTCAACAATGTGCTGACACCATTCAGCAGTGTTTACCCCAAGTTTCTTCCTGTGTGTAATGTTGAGTATGCTGTCGGCACTTGTTGGACATCATATTAGCTAAAACCGACATGTCTGTTGCAATATTTTTCTATCATATGTGTGTGACTTTGTCTTTGTTTGCAATCCGCCCTACTCAATCACATGTTCAACAGCCCAACTTGGCACACAGGTACATCTTAGGACCCTGAAGGTCCTTAACTATATTATGACGTCATCACGTTGCCTAGCAATAACCTGGCAATGGGATAAAATTACCCTTGCACTTAGGGCTGCACGATTTTGCATAAAATGAGAATCACGATTTTTTT
>NW_005187488.1:1342249-1344685 GCF_000239375.1 Pundamilia nyererei | reverse complement strand
TCGTTGTCATTTGGAAATGAGATCGCACATAAGTATGAATCGAGATCGCGATTTTCTAACGATTAAGCGTGCAGCCCCATTTGCACTACTATAAACAATGCATGAGTTGTGGTGTAATACTATGAGTCGTCCTAAATGTACCTGGGGGCTGCAGTTTTTAGTGTTACCCAAGAATTTAGCAGGGTCTGTTTTCAGCTGTGGATTGCAGTAAATAAACATTTGGTCCTCTGGTGGCTGAAGGTTTAGTAGCAGGATTGTAACCTAGAGTGTATTTATGGTTAGACTTGCTATGCTCATGAGTAAGGAACATTTAACCCGGTGTTTTAATACTTTTGGACAGATCTGTGGCACAGCGGAGTGAGTTATATCGAGCTCTGGCTGCACAGACAATACTTGTTTGTAATAGAATTTCATTGTTGGTTCTTTTTGTGGTTTTACTTGGCAGTCCCTTTAACGTCTGCCTCTGACGCTATGGTTTGATATACGAACTAAGTTTTCTCTCCTCATTATAAATCCTCTCCCTCCTCCTCCTCTTGTCTCTTTCAGCTCCAAAGCCTCAGCCACAATGTGATCTTCACCCTGGACTCGCTGCTGAAGGGTGATCTGAAAGGCGTGAAAGGGGTAAGATTTACTTTAAAAACAATTTCTCTTCTTCCTCCTTTTTTCTCTCTCTCGACTCTTCCGGGGCCCCTAATAGTACATCTCAGTGGGGCAGGGGGATAGATGGCCGGTCAGCCCATCTCTCTATCAATTTCAAGTTGTGTGCCTGTGATTAAGAGACTTGGAGGATAGACGGGGGAGTTTAGAGAAGAAACTAAAGATCACACTGTAAATCTGGCTGAAGTAAACACTGCTTTTGTGTTGTTTAAGGCGAATAACTGGGCCATGAACTCTTGATGTTTGAGGTACAAGGAGGGGCGTGGGTGCTCGTTGGGCATTGAGGCCATAAATCGAGAGTGTAGTGAAGCATTTGCTGGGCCTCAAGCAGCGATCCAACTCTTCAAATAACTCCGTCCCTCCTGTGACCTCCTTTGTAGTTTGCTGATTCTTGTTCTTCTGTGTTTCTGCAGGACATAAAGAAGCCCTTTGACAAAGCGTGGAAGGACTACGAAGCCAAGTTGTAAGTGGATAACTTAAGTGTGCTGTTGTATCTGCGCTGTTTGTCATTATGAGTCAAGCTTTATTGACATTATAGCAGTTCTGCAGGGGCCCTTAAAGAGTATCACAGAATTTACAGCACACAAACCTAATGCGAAAAACAAATAAAGGTCACATTTAGAAATGTAGCCCTTGTAATGATTAGTCCTGTGGTTTTTTTGTCAGTACAAAGATAGAGAAGGAGAAGCGAGAGCACGCCAAGCAGCATGGGATGATCCGCACCGAGATCACCGGGGCCGAAATCGCAGAGGAGATGGAGAAGGAACGGCGTCTCTTTCAGCTCCAGATGTGCGAGGTAGGCCTTTGTTTATGTCTAACAGCTCTATATTTGCAGGAGGCTCGCTTGAGAGTCAATGATTAAGATTCAGTTTAGAGAAAAACAGATACAAAAGCAACAATTTTGCCCAAAATTGTAAAAAATAAATAAATAAATCACAGAGGTAAGACTTTATCTTAGTGGGATAAGCGTTAAAACATACAGCAGCATACCCACTAGCCTGCTCCTGTCACTTCTGTCTTTTACTTTAAAAAAAGAAAAGGATCTAAGCTGATTGAAATAAGGGTCAGTAAAGGATCTACAAACTATTATTTATTGATATTAAAAAAGATCACTCGCTTAATTTAATTCAGTTCATATTTTTCCCCTGGTCTTCAACATCCTGTCAGGGTAGCTGTCCACAGTTGGTGTGTTTTCATCAAACCCACAAAAAGTCGCTCCAGCAGCCAACGGGGCAAGAGGAGCACGACCAAGAGAGCTAAAATCAAGTTACAGAAACAGATTTTCAAAACTTGACCATGATGCCTTTCATTTTTTTCCTCCGACTCTGTAAAAGCAAAATGTAACCACAGTTGGTAAGCTTGTTCTCTATTTCTGAACATCAGTGGCGTCAGGCGAATCCACAGCCTGTGGGGAGAATCCCAGCTGATTGGCTTTCGTGACGTAGCATAAAGCTTTTTTTTCCCTCAAATATCTTTATTTCAGGATTTTTCAAGTATTTTAATCACTGCATGACCTTTCCCTTTGACTCTTTTCTATTAAAACTCCGATATATTTCAGGATATCGAGTCTCAAAAGTTTGTCATACAAAAAAGGTGATTCAGGCAAAGACTGAAACGAAATGCAGGAAATTCAAGAAGGTACAAATATAGAAATGATACTGATACTGTCACCTAATGTCTCCAGCTTCCTGTTAGCTTGAAATATTAAGACAAAACCACCACTACACACACACACACACACACACACACACACACACACACACACACACACACACACAC
>NW_005187488.1:1332990-1341321 GCF_000239375.1 Pundamilia nyererei | reverse complement strand
GATTTGTGCCGTTCACACTGTCATACCATGATCGGATATGGGTCGCATAGGGTCAAAAAAGTCGGATTTGATGCGCTTTCGCCTGCAGTGTGAACGTAGCCTATG
This sequence comes from Pundamilia nyererei, assembly GCF_000239375.1. NCBI lineage: Eukaryota > Metazoa > Chordata > Actinopteri > Cichliformes > Cichlidae > Pundamilia > Pundamilia nyererei. Next base: position 1,341,216 of record NW_005187488.1, on the reverse strand, counting down.
TCATGGACCGGCCTAAGAGAGTTCAGACTGTGTTGAAAAACAAAGGTGGTCGTCCAAATAATGACAAACTCTCTTTTTGCCTTTTATACTATATGTCTATGTATATATTCACAAAATTTCTCCACCTATTTCCCATTTTCCTGTAAATATATAAAGAAATGAGGGGTGGCTCAAGAATACATGACAGTGAGGATCCACGAGTTTCTTCTAATTAATGTTGTAGTTTAGCAAAATATGAATTGGTCATTTCTTTTGGTTAAATTAGTGATTTGTCAAAACTGTAATGTGCAGCACCATGTGTAGGGTTTCAACATACACCTCTGCTACAGTAATGCAAGAGAAAGGCGTGTATTTTCAGTCTTTGTTTGTCAGCACTGGAGCTGAACTGGTTGTTGCAGTGATTGCATGTCACAGGATAAGAATAAGAAGAAAAAGAGTCGATGACATAAGATATTTGAGCTCTTACTAAACAATCAAAGTTTTGTCTTTAAGTGCTTTCAGATGTTCATCTGGTGCCGTGAACGTGTTTGCTGTTAAACATGTTGTAACTCTGTTTGATATTAGCGCACAAAGAGCAAACTTAAAGAAATCTGACAGCGAGAATTAAGTGTAAAACAATTGCGAGCTCCTTATGCGCCCATGAGAATCAGAACAAACTGTTAGAGCTCACTCTGCTCTGCCAAAAACGTCTCTAGTGGTGGGTGGTGACGCCTACGCCTCGTTCACTGTTTTATCCTGGTAGGATTTTTTACATAATGGACCAATGGCTGCTGCACTGCTGTTGGCTGTGTGAATTATTCACTACAAAACTCGCTGCACTTCTTTTGTGCCCTGCCATGCTGATCTGCCCCCTTCTCACTGTGGTTCTCAAGTATTTCCTTGCCCACATTTTCCACCTGTCTTCCAACTTCTCCTTACTCTGTTACAGAGCACGTACTGAATGGCTGATCAAGTCATACTTGATTACCACTGATGTTTTCCAACGACTTCTAAAGCTAAACATGAGCCAACATGAGAATATTAAGAATCTCTGAGCTAATCGCTAACAGCTCAGCTTCACATTAGAAAAGGAAAGTACACCCTCTGTCAGTTCTAAGGTTTTATGTATCAGGACATAATAAAAACAATCTGGTCCTTGGCAGGTTTTAAAATTAGATAAATAAAACTTCAGATGAATAGCAACACTTGATATATTCCACTGTTTTAATTTAGAAAAATTAGGAAAAAATCTAGAAGTAGTGTGTTTAAAAAAAACACTCTGATTACATCTATAGGAATTAAAAGGATGAGTAGCAGCCAGGAGCTTCCAATTCAAATGCACTTGATTAGCTGATTATCAGCAAGTAGAGCACCTCCATAAAAGTGAGATTTTGGCAGTTTGATGGTCTGAAGCATTAAGATGTGTTCACACCCTGCAGAGGCGGACCGATATCTGCAAAGACTGCTGCTGCCCATCAATCTGAGAAGGGTTTTAAAATCATTACCAAACAATTTGAAGTCCGTCACTGTACAGTGAGAAAGAGTATTTACAAGTGGAAACCATTTAAGCTCTTGTAGTGTTGCCATGCTTAGAAGAATTAGCCACATCTCGGACTCTGCGGGCCTCAGTTAGCATGTTAAAAGTTAAAGTTCATTAGAGTACATTTAGAAAAAGACACAACAAGTACAGCTTGTTTGAAAGTATTACCTACCTCTCAAATCTCTAATGCACAGAATATCTGCACAAATGCCTCATACCAACTGTTAAGCAAGGTGATGGAGAAGTGTCGGTTGGGATTTTGCATCCACAAGACCTGAGCACCTTGCTGTCGGCTATTAACTCCTTCAAAACGATGTGAGATACAGAAAATGATTACTTCCAGTTATTGCTGCTAAACGTGGTTCTACAAGATGTTTAGTCACAGGGTGTACTTAGTTTTTCACTGCTTCTGGACTTTGTTTGAGTTTTTGTTGAATAAATAATGAAATAGTGTAATCTGTCATGTTGTTGATCATCTGAGGGTTTTTTTTATTATTTCGGTAATCTGGTAAGGTACCAAATTATATTTCATTATGTCCTGTTATGTAAAAGTGAAGAAGGTGTACCTTTTTTGCACTACTGTAGATGCTAATATGCTAACCTTCTGACAGGTATTCTCACCAACTCTGTCAGGATGCCAGCATATGGTGTGTTAGCGGTGTTATAGGATTGTGGCTCTAAAACCAAAGCCCTTATCTCATAATAGTTTTAGCTCTCCTAGTAACGGCTTTTAATGTGGTAATACCAGCTGCTAATCCGCTTGGCTGCTCTGTTCAGTGTTTGGAGATGCTAGTGTGCATTTTAGCTCACTTTCACATGACCCTTACTTGCATTTTTTTTCTGGTATCATGGAAACTTTATTTGAATCTCAGCTTTTATAGGTCCCCTTAAGGTTTATTAAGATGGTATTTTTTTTTAATCTTGTGTCCCTGATGCACATACTTGGCGCCTAATGGCGTGAGCTCAGCTAATCAAGTTTATTTTCGCCTCTGAATGTCTTACAATTAAAATCGTGCTGCTCTTACAGATAGACATGGGATTGTTATCAGCGGGAATCATTTACGCCTTTGCAAAGCAAATGATGTTTGCATGCAGCAGAACCTCTGTAAGACAAGCCAAGGTAAAAATAAACCTTGATTAGCTGAGCTGTCATTATTATGCAGCGGCTTTGTGCATCTGAAGTTGTTTGAGACTCATTTGAATTCATAATAAATTATATTGGGCACACAAGTTTTAAAATAAATACATTCTGGGACTTTGAGGAAACTATGGAGCTCCTAATCTTTAGCTATAAGTGTCTATGTGAGATTCCCTCACTCTTTAAGTTTTTATCAAGCGTAGTACTCACACGTTTAGCATTTAAAGAGCTTCATTATCGTGAATTTGAAGTTGTTTATGGCCACTTAAATACAAAGGTCACTTTATGTACTTGTTTCTTTTTGTTCTGCTTTTAGTCTCTTCTGACTTCACACTATGTTTATCAGCTAGTCACAACTGTTTCCTGCTGAGCAGCCACCGTTAAGAGCTGCAGACAACTTGATCTGCAAATGCTGCTACAAAAGGGCTGAAAAATGAAGTGAAACAATAAAAGAAGAAAAACATGAGTAAAAAATGTGAAAAAGTCAAATTATTAAAACATCAGATTTACAGATTTTAGTAACAGAAAATGTTAATGATGTGGACGAGTGAAAAAAGTAAATCCAAAATGGAAATGAATGGAAAATAATTAGTGCTCGAATTGTGTTCAAGAATATTTTGCAGAAATAAAACAGCTTGTAAGATAAATAATTACAGCTACAGTTCAGATTGTCAGCCAAACACATGAAATGTGGCCTTTAATTCTTTGGTTATTGATTCGAGTTACTCCTGAAGGTAACAGTGGTTTTAGTGGTTGAACGTTGTTGCTTGATTAATTAATTAATTGTAGAGAAGTCCGGCTCAAATTTGGGTTTAAAAATGTGAATATTTAACAACATAATTTTTAGTTATAAATAAACTTTTGGCATATTTATAAAATATTTGTGTTTTCCTGTTTTGATCATTTAAATTTGTTGCGCACTGTCAAATCTCCCAAAATCAAGATGAGATCTATTTATTAGAGGGATGGCACCGAAGCAGAAGGTTGGAAAAACATTAAAACCTCCTGAATTAATTAAATAGAAAAATATGATACAGAAAGTTAAGTTTACAGGAAGAATGTCCCCAAAATTAAGGAGGAAGTGTTTGAGCTATTGCGATATGGCTGGAAATTATAAACATCCTTTTTCTTTCTTGTAAGGCGGCATGTAAAAACATGTGGATGTATTTGGATACATATAATGTACTCCTATCCTATCCCTGCCCCCCCATTCAGATGGCATGTTTGTTTTTATATATAAATGATGTTTTCCCCCCTTTTTCCCTTTTTATCCTTTAAAAATGTCAAGTATTTAAAAAAACAAACAGGAAAGTGGTTTTACAGCCAATCACTCTAAAGCACCGTAAGAAAGAGGAGAAGCCTTTCATTCATTTAAGCCTACAGAGAAGCTTCATATTGTTTATGATGATCATCTGCAGGCTCAACACGGCGCCTCCTTTCACGTTGTGTTTCATACGCTGCTGCAGAAATGTTTGAACCGGCACTTGAGGGAGATTTATCTTCGCATGATTCCAGAAGACCATCACATTATCCAATTTAGCAGTCCGCCTCCAGCTGATGCTGAATGCCAAAGACGAGTTGTAGCTCCTACATTACATTAGCTCCGACTTCCTCTTTCGCTGGCTTCCTCAGTCCCAGATTTGATTTTAAAATTCTTGAGAGCGTTGCACATCCGTGCTGATTTGCTTTGTCCTCCCAGACCGACAGGAGTCCTCTGAGCAGGATAAAAACATCTTTGTGGTTTTGACCACTTGTGTTTGTTTGTTTGTTTTTTAAAACGGCCTCACTGAAAACGCCAGTTTGATGACTTTGTGGTTTCAAGAATATATTTATCTTAAAAAAGAACATGTTAACGCACTATAATGAGAACATAACTGCTTGGTTCTGTGTATTCGGGACAAATATAGCTCAGTGTAGAGGTTGAACACTGAGTTTTAAAAACTCCATGACCCACCAGGCGCTGGTGTGCCTGTGGACTCATTAATATTTATATTCAGAGATGGCAAACCACTTCAGATAATGTATGAGCATGAGCTGGCAGGGCCATGGATGTTTATGTCTTTATCATTGTTTCACATGGTCGTGCAGATTTGCTGTAAGATGAGATGAGCTGCGTTCAGGGACGTTACCTAATGTTTACAATGGTTGGTGTCTCTGAGTTATAACATGCATCGGTGTTATAAAAGTTCGGATTTGCAGCTAAAATAATACATAGATTAGACTTAAATTCTACTGATGGGAGTTAGATGATGCTGTTCTGTAATTTTAAAAAATGTTGTCTATGTTTTTAAGCATTTTGTAAGTGTACAAGGTAAAAAAAGAAAAGAAAGAGGAGCTACAGTAATCATTCGGATCAAAAGTCTCTTAATCAACAGCCACAGAGGCTGGAGATATCAGTGGTGCTGCTGTTGTGTGCAGGGCGTTTGCTGCAGTCAGTGGTACAATCTGTTCATCCCACTTAACCTCATTTCTCTCACACTCGCTCGTGCGCTCGCTCTCTCGCCGTTACTCAATCACCAGATTACAGGACGCTGTCACTCTCTCACCCTTTTCATCCCACGTTGCCGGTGAACGAGCGCGGAAAGGCCGGGCTCAGCAGGCTGTGCTCTGCTCTGCCCAGACGCGGCAGCAGTGCGAACGTCGCTGCTCATTCACACAAAAGAGTCGGAACTCGCACATTCGGCAGCTCGCTGCGAAACACTGAACCTGCACAAGCCTGGCACAAAATGTGGATAATCTCCCGTCCAACAGGCTGTGTGAGGCAGACAAAGCGGGGGTTGGGGGGCGGCACATGCGTGCGTGCATGCACACACGCATATGCACGCATCCACACGCGCTCAGGCGTGTGCTAATGCACCCAAGCATCGGAACACAATACTAGGAGCAAATTGAAACTGTATGTTGGCGTCACAGGTTTCAGAGCGGTATTGTGTAATAGAGTAAAATTTCCCGTAGAGCTAAAAGTGGTCTTTAGCTGTGACTCTTTGTAAATCTCTGGATTGGCACACTGAAGGATTAGTTTCAGATTAAGATCCTCTTTTATTTGTTTGTTTGGTCGGAGCGTCGTCTGAAGGCACCCAGACTGAGCACACAGCCTACAAAGCACTTTCTCTAGAGGCTGTTCCTTTTTTTTTCCTTTTTAAAAAAAAAAATAATGCTAATGTTAAATATTTCCCATCAACCCTTTGAAACTTTATTTAGATCAAGGCAGACGGATGGTATTCTCCTGCTCTACAAGGGAATTTCACAGTGTTTGTCTGGTCTCCGCTCCCACAGTGTTGAGGCAGGCTTGGCTCGCACATCAAAGGTCTCATGAACATATGTGCACTCAGATGAGATTATCATAATGCAAAGTGCTCATGTTATAAGTATCTAAGGCAAAAGCAGAAGCTTTTACTGTCTGTGTAACAGTGCTGGCATGTTATACCTCATTAAACCCAGAAATCCTTTAAACGTACCCTACATTTCAACTCATGGCTGAACTCTGCTTCTCCCCTTCTTGCAGTACCTGATCAAAGTAAACGAGATCAAGACCAAGAAAGGAGTGGACCTCCTTCAGAATCTAATTAAGTATTACCACGCACAGTGCAAGTAAGTACCACCTTAATCCCCCTAACCCATATGTAACGCTCTCCTGGCATGTCCATCACACCCACCAACGAAACTCTTTCAAAAGAAGTAGGTTGCTGCCTCACTCTCCGTCTTGCCGTGCAGCTCTTGATGTCAATTTCCTTGCTCCTGCATGAATCACAGCTCTGCAGGGTGCACAGGAACACATATATAGCTCTCATAAATATGCACAGGTCCTCACAAAGATGCGTTCTGACAGCTCCAGGGTTTGGCGGGTAAATAAAGTTGGTGCTCTCCACGCCAGAACCGTGGCCCGTGACAGAATGACAGATCATCTCTCAGCGTTCTAGTTCTTGTCATAATACCGGGAGAAAACAATACACTTCCCCTTTAATCTGTCCAACCTGGGCCTTGATGGAGAGAAAAACTGCAGTGGTGATGGATTAGAGGCATAAGGATGTCGGATGGCGAGCTGAGGAAAGTGCAGGAGGCAATTTTGTGTTCACTTCAGCTTTAATTCGACTTCTAAAATTAACAAAGTTACAATCTAACACTACCGCGGTGTTAGATTAATGTTTCCCTCAATTCTGCACTAAAAGTGGCAAATAAAAGGTTGTCAGAAACTGTAGTCGTAATGGGTGTCAGTTATTAAATTACCCAAAAAAACGCCAAGTAGAATGAATCCATCGCTAACTATGCAGCACAGCAAAATGTGCCAAGGGAGGTCAAGTCAAGGGAGGTGAATCCTTTTCTAAAACTGCAGTATAAACACTTAAACTGTGCATTCTGACACTCTGCAAAGTCAACAGTACTTGACACGGAGAGCACGCTGGAGTGGGAGGAGAGATGTGGGATCGTCGGTGCAGAGGCTGAAAGAAAACGAGCGGAGGGAAAGCGGTGGCAGCGAAAATAATAAAAAGAGGAAGGGCGATGCATGTTTCGAGAAGAAAAAAGCATCGACGGAGAGAGAGAGGGATGGCGATGGAGATGGAGATCATTAGTGGTGATTTGCGGCCGTGGAGCTGCATCGAGGTGTGTACCGCTGACACATCTGTAATGGATTTCAGGATGTGCTAAGCACCTCTGCAAATCTGCCCAGCACTCCTGTGCCAGAACAAGCCCGGCTATACATTAAACTGCCTCCATCGCCCTATCCCTCTCTCTCTCTCTTTCTGTGACCTTCGTAAAGGCCAAACCAAGCTCACTGTAACACATGAGATTTGATCACATGTCACGCATCTGGATGACTTTTAATGCCAGTGAAGTTCACGTGTTATCTCTGTTCCCCCCCCAGTTTCTTCCAAGATGGCTTGAAGACAGCAGATAAGCTGAAGCAGTACATCGAGAAGCTGGCAGCTGATCTCTACAATGTAAAACTCCTCTTCGCTCTGGTTTCATCTCCTGCTCATTATAGGGTTTCATTTTTCATAGAAAACAACTTCTGAGCTATCCCAAGAGTCGGTCACCTGCTTTCCTGGACAAAACTAAGAAGTATCGTTAGAATGAGCAAACCGAATTATTTTCCCTTCACTTTAATTACACATTACATATCTATATATATAAAGCAAATGTAGCATTCTGACACAGGCGAGGATAATCCTTCACCAAATGCTGACCACCACTTCTTATTTACAGCACTGCTGTGCTTTCTCCTGAAGCAGCAGTTTTCTCAGAATATCATGCTCTTGCACTTTTTAAAGCAAGAAAAGTTGGGCAATCCTGCACCCACTGTCATGATTCAGGAAAATACTAGACCTCACATAACTTGTTGGGCTCAGGAGGTATAGGCTGGTCATCTGCTAGTCTGCCAATCCCTGACCACATCAGTCTGTAAACCAAAGTATCCTCGGGCAAGACAGTGAACCCCGAGATCCTCCTAATGCGTTCAGCGGAGTGTAAATGTAAGATGTAGTATAAAGTGCTTTGAGTGTCTAAGTAAAGAAGAAAGTGGAGCTATGACAGAACCAGTCCATTCACTATAACTTTTTTCTCAGCACCT
>NW_005187488.1:1314243-1332970 GCF_000239375.1 Pundamilia nyererei | reverse complement strand
CATGCTCTTGCACTTTTTAAAGCAAGAAAAGTTGGGCAATCCTGCACCCACTGTCATGATTCAGGAAAATACTAGACCTCACATAACTTGTTGGGCTCAGGAGGTATAGGCTGGTCATCTGCTAGTCTACCAATCTGCCAATCCCTGACCACATCAGTCTGTAAACCAAAGTATCCTCGGGCAAGACCGTGAACCCCGAGATCCTCCTAATGCGTTCAGCGGAGTGTAAATGTAAGATGTAGTATAAAGTGCTTTGAGTGTCTAAGTAAAGAAGAAAGTGGAGCTATGACAGAACCAGTCCATTCACTATAACTTTTTTCTCAGCACCTGTAAACTGTTGTTTTCAAGCCCTGAAATTTTCCTGACTTGGGCCACGTTTGGATCAGACATTATTCAGTCTTTCAGCTCCTTATTACGATGTTTGGTTGTGCTGACGTGAGAGCAGTGCAGTTAATAGTTTGGTACATTCACTGCGCCTAAGTGTATCTTCACAAATCAAAAGTAAACTCTGCGATTTAAGTGATTGGATCATTTGGGCTGTAGATGTTTTGCCTGAATATTACTGCCCTTGTTTCTGGTATAAAACACTGTCTTTTATTGATGTTTCATTTATTATACATTTTGTTTTTTATTTTTATCAGCTAATTATACTGCTGTCTTTCTTGGCCAGGACACTCTTGTAAAAGAGATTTTTAATCTCAAGAGTCACACTTTCCTGGTTAAATGAACATTGCATAAATAATAAAGAAGGGAAACTAAAGTTCTGTAAAAGTGCATTATTAGCCCTCTTAGCTTTCCTCTTATATCTTTACTTCACTATCTGCAGATCAAACAAACTCAGGATGAGGAGAAGAAGCAGCTGACTGCCCTGCGAGATCTGATCAAGTCCTCCCTCCAGTTGGACCAGAAGGAGGTAAGCAGGTCACACCCTACCACACAAAGCCAAATTTAATCTCACAACTTGCCAGCCCAGCACAAACTCAGCTGTACTGGGCTGAAAACAGGCCTGACTCAGTCATCCCAGTCATTCTGAAACCTCCTTTTTTTTCACGTCCTCTCACTCTGGCCACCACCAACTTTTGGAGCTTGTCTCCAGCAGCACCGAGCGAGTGCCCAGTGCTGTACCATGCTGGTAGCCAGTGTGTGGTAGGCTTTGCTGGTGACCAGCGTTGTGCCTCACTGGCTGCTCAGTGGAGAGCCACTCGCTGCCCGACTCTCACACACTTTCCAGCACTCATACTTGCCAACCTTGAGATCTCAGAATTAGGCAGACATTGAAAAGGGCTGTTGGGGGGGGGGTGATAAATACATTTTACAGTGTTTATTTATCGGATAAAATACGTTAAATGTCACCGTTATTATTGGCTGGGGTGTCCAAATTCAGAGGCTGTGTGAAAACCCCGGAGGAACCCTCCCGAGGGATTAATAAAGTTCAATTAATCTAATCTAATAACTTTAATCTCAGCCAAACCGATTTACTCACGAACAAATAAAACACTGAAAAAGCCAAACAATAACGTTTTTAAGTTATCAAAGTGACTTATATATCACGTTTAACCCGAGTAGCGAAAGACCGCGGGGGTTTGAAGACGATGTGTCAGGAGTTTGGTGTTCTCGCCGGCTCAGATATTTGAAGTTTACACAGCTACAATCTCACCAGAAAATATTTTAAAAGTTTTTTTGCAACCCAGAAAGGGAAATAAGAGCAATATTAAAACTAAGTAGCTGCCGCCATTGTTGGAAACTGGAATTGGCTGGCCGCGCTATGAATTCTGCGATATGGTTTTTCAATTTTGTTGTCCGGGTGGAAAATCGGGAGAAATTCAGGAGAATGGTGGCTCCGGGAGATTTTCTGGAGGGGCACTGAAATTCGGGATTCTCCCGGAAAAATCGGGAGGGTTGGCATGTATGCCAGCACTGCCGGCTCGTTTTACTTATCAGCACAGGCTGCTTCGGCTGTGCGTTAGCTCACACCCTCTCGGTTCACACGTTCACACTCTCGGTGTGCCTGTCTGCATGAAACAATATATACAGTTTTTCACATTTCAGTTATTCTGTCTGTAGCACCACTTTTAGACAATAAGCACAGAGGATTGTAGGTTTGGTTAACACACGGGCAGGTAGCATACTTTCTCGCACCTGAGCCGGATCTTTCACGCCTCTCCCCTCTATCTCCCCCTCCTCTCTGCCTTCTGCTTGTCTGGAATCAAGTCTAGAAGAGTAAGTGTTGGTGCATGTTGAGCATGCTGGCGTCTGTGTTCTTCAGCTTGACAGTAGAGTGCTTTATCCCTGTAGAGATGTTGCAGAGCATGCCTTTTACCTCCTTTTATTTTTAAGTCTTCACTCTTGGTTTGTTTTTCAGAAGCACTTTGATGTCAGAGAATCCTTTTTGTGTGTGTGTTGTCTATGTGTTGCATGTCTTTATTAAGCCTCTCTGTTCTGTGCACACAAAGTGTTTATTTTGTGTTATGGTGTGGGTTTGCGCAGGACTCGCAGAGCAAGCAGGGTGGCTACAGCATGCACCAGCTGCAGGGAAACAAGGAGTTTGGGAGTGAGAAGAAAGGCTACCTGCTGAAGAAGAGTGATGGGTAAGCTGCTAACACAGCGAATAAATAAAAAAACGCTGTAGTGTGCGTTCACGACGCATTAAAATGTAAAGCAGGCAGGAAATATCTCTAATTGACCCCGCCCCTTCGCCTCTCACAGGCTGAGGAAGGTGTGGCAGAGGAGGCAGTGCTCAGTGAAGGGGGGCATCCTCACCATTTCTCATGCCACAGTGAGTACACACACACACACACACACACACACACAGGCACAGCTGCTCTGCTCATATGAACCCCGTGACCCTCAGCACTGACTGTGCGGATCAAAAGGAGAACATCATGTGGGGAGGTTGTGTTTTTTTTCTCTCTCTCTCGTCACAATCTGGAGGCTGGCACAGTGGAATTGACATAAATGGGTTGTCATGGCAACCTTGCCTCACCCTCTTACCCCCCCTTGCTGCCTGCTGCGCCTCGGTGACTCATCTCAGAGCGAGTGTGAGGGTACCGCCACCGCTGCCGCTCTTGTGCAGCAGGCACGTTTCAGTGTCATGTTTTCTTTCCCGCTCCGGACCTCGGGAATCTAACGCGGGGCTCGTATATCTGGGTTAATTCTGTCAACCGCCGGCCACTGAGGTGTAACCTACAGAGCCTCGAAACTCCCACGGGACCAGCTGGACTGTCGGGGGGGCTTAGCGCAATCAGTAGCTCTTAGCTAATTGTGGCAGAGCAGTGGCAGGTGTCTCATCACGCTCGGACAGTCCATCTGTTAACAGGAAACGATGCATTGTTCAGGAATTTATTATGTTTTTGGTGCTTTTAGTGTTTGCTGAAAGCTCCTAAAGGTTTTTTTCTTCTCTTGAATCTTACTTACGTCAGTGTGGTCATCAAAAACATTTGAACCTTGTCAATATTAAAAGCAAGATTTTCTGATTGAAATTCCTCTTACAGCTTATAAATACAATTCAGATTAAAGTGGACCCCCCCCCCCAAAAACAAACAAACAAACAACCTGATAACATAACCAACAAATAAACTGAGCTTCAACATTAACTTGACTTTTAATATTATTTAAATGTATCCAGGAGAATCGATTTAGCAATTAGTATCATTTCTATGTGATTTATTAATTCAGACAGCTTTGACAAGTCGGCGCGAGACAACTATTGAAATGTTGTTTTATTAATCCTTTGGGGGAAGGTTGGGGTGTCGAGAAGGGCATCCTGCACAGAAATCTGCCAAATCAAATCTGCAGAGCTACCAGCTGTGGCTTATTTTAATATATGCACTTATTATTTTTAATTAAATTCTTTCAGCCTTGCCTTTTGTTATAGAGCACAGCAGGTACTGGATATATGTCTTTACCAATATTCCCATACCTGTATTCAGTTCAGTTTAGTTCAGTTTTTTTCCTTCAGAGCTGCCTTAATTTTTCATGGCATAGATTCAACAAGGCGCTGGAATCATTCCTCAGAGAGTTTGGTTCATATTGACGTCGCAGCTTCACAATCTTGCTGCAGATTTGTTGGCTGCGCATCCATGATATGAATCTCTTGTTCCACTGTACAGTACAGTGAACCATCAGTATCTCACAGCAGTCCAGACTTCTGCTGCCCAGCTTTGGCGAGCCCCTGAGAACTGTAGATTTTGATTTTGTGGGATTTTTTTGTAAGAGAGGTAACAATGGCACATCACTGCTGACAGTGAAATTCTTAGACTCAGACCCCCCTCAGTATAGCACACAAGGAAGCAATATTGCACTAACACTCACATGTAAACTAGACTGCTTTTTAGTAAAAATAGAAAAAAAAATACAAATACTATAACAGCTGTAGTGCAGAGATAAAACGTCAAACGTATATATGATGAGGTTCCTACGTTTTTGTTTTTATTGTCCAGTTTTCACAAACTAGTTGGCGACAAGCTGTTAGTTGTGACGCTCGTCTGCTGGTAGGAAATCAGAGCTTCTTTGCTGGGCAGACAGTACCTTCCCTAACTGTGCATAGCAGAAATAAAATAGCCAATAACACAAATGCATCTTTGTACTGGCAGATTATATCAACCCACTGATTGGGACTGGTTCCAATTTGCAAGTTAACTGTGTGGTTTGTGCGTGCAGATTAAAAGTAGGACGGCTTATATGCTGCAGAAACCCCCAAACTTCCAGAATTGAGCTTGAGGAAGACACGCTTACCACAAACCACACACGGGGGTGAGAAGCCGAGTTTATACATATATTCTGTTGTTTGTAGCTGAAATACTGAACAGAGCAGATGTTATCCTCTCATAAAGTGTTTACATCACCAGGAAACCTTAGATGTGTTTTATTTGTCGTTATGATAACAATTTGACTCCGGGGACTCTGGGTCAGTCATCGCTGCGGTCAGACTGAAATACCTCAACAAATAAACTAATGGCGCTCCCTTCAGCCTCAGCTGTACTTTGTGTTTAGAGCTAAGTAGCAGATGATGGCTAATGGTCAACACCATATCTGCTAAACACTAGCATATTGTCTCTGTGAGCGTGCCGGTGTTAGCACAGCCTTACAAATCCGCAAGCATGTCTGTGTAGTAACAGCCTGTGGATTAAATCAGATAAATCATCCCTGACGGCTTTAAGCATACATGCAAATGTTTGAATTCAGCCTTATTTACTTCTAACCGGTGAGGATTGGCAGCGAGTCGGGCGTGTGGGATGAGCTTGGTGGAGTTGGCACTCTGGCGGCTTATTTCCCAGCAGACACAGCAGTTGCTCCAGCTGTAACACAGCGGGGAGGATCAGGATGATCGCGACTGACGTGAACGTGAGCTTTGTTGTTTTGAACTTTCACGCTGCTGCTGCAAAGACGCTCTGAGGAAGTGGTCGCCTGTGATGTGAGAGGAAAATGTTTTCTCTTGTTGCGTTTTGTGATGGAGGAACTGAATCTTTGACCTCAGTTTCTAATTTAGCCCACTGAGCGGTTATCATACTGAGCTTGTAATCGTTTTTCTCTGTCCGAGAGCAGTTTACCGCCGCTTCAGGTTTTTCCCTTTTCTTCAGGCCTCAGTGCAGATGAACTTTAGGTGGCTTTAGTTGGATGTGGCATCTTGCCAGCAGGCTAACACCAACTCCAAGGCTCATAACAGCCTGTTAGCATTTCATTAGCACGTGCCCTCGTCCCCCCTCTGCCCGGGCACTGGCAGGAGACAATGCTCAGTATGTACGTGCCAACTGGACCCAATTATTACAGTACACAGCCCAGCCAGCTCAGTCCACTGTCTTAATGGGGGCACCTTGAGTTCAGCTTGTAGTTCGGACCGCAGAAGCTTTGTTGAATAATAAAAACATGACTTGATACAATTATCTACGAGAATTATGCAAATCCTTTTAAAATGAAAATATACCCACCATCTGGTGGCTCCAGCTACTCAAACATGAGCATTTTTCTCTCCTTTTCTATATAATTTCTTTTTGTTGTTTCTGACAAAATGAACAATATGAAGACCCCTCAGTTTGTGGGAAACCCAGAAATGTTTTTCATTCACCAAGTCAGCAAAATGAATTGTGCATATGTTACTCATGTTCTATTTCCTACTTTGTTGTGTTTATGCGCAAATTGTTCTGGGAATCCATCCTACCTGACAAACCATCCTACCCGTTGTTTCTGCGCATGCGCACAACATGAAATTAAGTGCCAAACCAATCCTACCTTTGTGAATGTGACCGACAAGCATACTTTAATGGGTGAAATGAAGTGGCAAACCATCCTGGCTTTATGAATATGAGCTACAAGCTTACTCTGATGGGCAAAGTTAAGTGGCAAACCATCATACCTACTTAAATTTGTGCTGGAGTTACTCTGTGAGGGCAGAAATGTGCATAAATTACTTAAGGTAGGACGTTTTGCCAAAGTAGGATGGTTTGTCAGAACACCGGATCTGGAAACAAGATGGGCTCTACTGCCAAACATCAAAGGAGGTTTCTGTGCATTTCTGTTATCACTGTTACACCTGTAAAAACGCATCTGGGTCACTCTACGTGGACAGGAAACAGACTTGAAATAAAAAAATTTTTAAAGTGTTTCTTCCCTTCAACCAAACTTTTACTTTCACCCGCCATATTTCTGCATGTACAGCGTCAACAATCGGGTGGATTGTGTGTGAAAATGTTTGCACACTTTGAATTCAGCTTGAGGAGGAGCCTTGATCACTTGTTGAGGCCTCTGTGAGGCTGTGCTTGCTGTATTAGCTGAATGCTAACATGCTCACAATGACAGTGTTAAATGCTGATGCTTAGCTGTGTTCACGATTGTTGTAATTAATCGGCACTACAGCTAAGGGTGATGAAGTTTAACCTTTATTTGACCGTATGATGCAGAGAATAATCCATTTATTTGGTTCACAGTTTGACGACAGCATCATATTAAAGATAAGACTACATGTTCCAGGACACAGACGCACAAACATACGGCCTTGCATTCATTCCTGCATACACACTTCCAGAGACGCTAACTTATAGCAATGACTCTTCAGCCGCTTCGTTTAAAACAAACCAGAGATTCGGCCAGTGAAGGGAAGCAAGAACAGGGGTGATATGTGAGCTGTGGCTAGTTACCACTCAGACTGAAGGCTTAAGGGCTGAGCGGGTGGGCGGCGTGGACACCCAACTGTTTGAATGAAACCATAGATGCATCTATGAAACATCCTGCACGAGTTCTTGTGAACCCAAGTGTTCAAATAGACCTTTGACAAAAATAACAGGCTATGATGTATAATCGCTCGTGTCATGACAATGCCGGTACTAATACGTTGTGATTAACGGAGCATGCATACATTAAGGCTGAATTTGGTGATGTAGGCGTTTCAGTGGTGACCTGGCAGGTGGGTGTTCTTGAACTTGCACTTCCAGGCAATTTGTGCCACCTTAAGACGCTACTGCCAGGAGGCTTAGCCTAGCTGCTGCGTTCTGGACCAGTTAAAGACTGGCTGAAGAGAAAGGAGAGGGAATCGGACGGGAGAAAATTAAGGCGACTGCTAAAAGTTCTAAATTATTGGGTGGCAGTAGAGGTTTGAGTTTTGCAAGGATTCTTAGATTCAAAATTCAAATGCAGGGGAATAATATTGATAGCAAAATTCCTGGTGGGGATCGTAAGAACTGAAAATTAGAGCCTCAGTTTTGCCGGGATTAAGATGAAGGGAATTTGAAGACATCTAGTTATTAATGGCAGTGAATTATTCAATGAGGTAGGAGAGGCTGACGGGTCGCCAGCTCATCCAGGTGATGATATTACCCACAGATATTACTGTTTCTGTGGGTAATACGACGATGATGTCACTGAACGATGAAAAGTGATCCACACAGTCACTGCAGTTCATCCGAGGAACACCAGCTTACATGCATACACGTGTCGACTGCTTCTCATTTTGAGATGTTTGACTGAACTTAAATCCCCAAAGCACCGAAATATTTATGTCTCTGATGTGAGGACGGTGTTGTGCTTGTGTGTAATGTTTCCACTGTGGTCCAGTGTGTGATCTTTGTGTTTGTTCTTACAGTCCAACAGGCAGCCAGTCAAACTCAACCTGCTCACCTGCCAGGTGAAACCAAGTACTGAGGACCGGAAATGCTTTGATCTCATTTCTCGTAAGTTACACACACACACACACACACACACACACACACACACGGTCACGCACTTTAACGCATGCCTGAATGGCTCGGTGACAAACACTTGTAATATGATGAGAGTTGCCTCTTGTAAAAGGACCTGTGGAAACTCCACATGCAGTTTTCTTTGTATAATAGTGTATTAAGAACACAGATAAGCGTTAGAATCGTTTGCTGCATGCTGGCTATCATAAATGCAAAAGTAGACATTTGCATTTTTTAACTCCGCCGTTTATTGTTTGCAGATAACCGGACGTATCATTTCCAGGCCGAGGATGAGCAGGAGTTTGTCATGTGAGTACTTCAGGGTAACGACAGACACATGATCCTCGTTCTGCTTGTTATCGCTGTTTGAATCAGTCTGACACCACTTCGCCTCAGTCTACACACCCATTTATTCTTCTATGTGTGATCTCGCTAAAGGTGTCTTTAGCTGTCAGCTAAAGGTTTTTCATTAATGGGACGCCGGTTAGTCGCTGGTGTTTTTCACTTTGTAGAGAGCAGTGAGGATGCGACTCTGTGGCAACGAGGACGGCAGTGGGATTGGTGGTCTGGAGTAATTCAGGTCGCTGTAACTTCATACTGTTGCTTCCCCATACCCTCACGCACGAGCAGACACACATACACAGGAATAACCACGGTTGTGCTACCTATTTAAGAGATCCTTTCACACACTTAACGTGTTTAAATTAGTTTTACAGCAGTGTTATAGTGACTGCACATGAAAAATAAGGAGGTGTGATATAAAAAAGTGCCTTAGCGTTGTTCACTTTTGCCGTTTCTGTTGAAGTCGAATCGTATTTATGACACAAGAAGTCATATTGTAAATTGGCGAGTTGTCTGTGTAGTCAGACTCCATGAGGACAAATTTAGTCGTCATTGTGGCTAAAAAACAA
The DNA here is from genome assembly GCF_000239375.1 of Pundamilia nyererei. Classification (NCBI taxonomy): domain Eukaryota; kingdom Metazoa; phylum Chordata; class Actinopteri; order Cichliformes; family Cichlidae; genus Pundamilia; species Pundamilia nyererei. Next base: position 1,323,888 of record NW_005187488.1, on the reverse strand, counting down.
GCATTAGATAATTTTTGGGAACTATATAAAAGCCTGTACGTTGTGTTTTTTGAGTTACAGGAGCAGTTCTGCAGTGCAGAGTATGCCGTCTGCATTCATGTGAAATTTGAATAATTAATATGTCACAAAGACACGGCTTTGCTTTTACCATGTGGGAGGACGAACAGAAAGTTAAATTTGTAAATTAAGGCTGGTTGGTCAGAGTAAAGCAGCTGCAGGCACGTTAAACTGTGCAACAGTCGTTTTTTGGTGTCTGCGGTAACCATGTAACGTCGCTAATTTGTCATCGTGTTGTGGAAACCGGCCGCCTCAATTTTCCAGAAATTTCAAGTGATCTGTTTATTCTCATGTGAAAATCTGAAAGACCGAGCCTCTACTGAAAGAATAAATATCACAGATTCATCCAGTGGAAGTACGCGGTCAGTGTGAGCGGCGGACTTAAGAATGAGTCAGAAAAATATTTTTAAGGCATGAAAAATTCACCCAGATTTTACACGACCAGTGTTTAAAGGCCTTCACTTCTCGAAGCTCAAAGCGACCTCACTTTAAATTAAAACAAAGGCCACAACACTAACATAATAAAATAAAACACAAATAACAATGAAAGAATAGAACTGAGAAACTGGGATTAATCGATTGTCAACGTACGTATGTGATTTTTAATGAAACTATTAACCCTGTTAATATAATACACGTTTAAGCAATAAAGTATTTTTTTTAAAAGCCAGATATTTGTTTAATATTTAATTATTTAAAAAAAAAATTGTCACAAGGTTAAATTAAAACTCCATTTTAAAAAAAATTATATTTTGGTGATTTTTGTTTTCATGCTTTACAGGCTTTTTAATAGCTTGCCCAACAAACAGGAGCTGGGATGAGATCAGCAGTTGCGTACAGATAAACAAAAACAGTTGAATGCAGTGTTGTGATGACGTTGTTGGACATAAGATGTGATTCCCCCGGAGCCGAATCACTCATAAACGCAGAGGAGTGAAAACAAACCCGAGTCTGAATACTGTCGATCTGCCACTCTGTGATGCTGTGGCTGTTCTTCCTCTGATGGTGGAAACTTTCTTCCAGCCTCGCTGTGGCTTTGCCTCTTCGCTCAGTCCTGCTTGAACACTTCATGTTGCTTGTAGTCCTTTGGGATGCCACTCGCGGCTCTGCTCTGCTCCTTCCGTCACGCAATTCCAACTGCAGTGGTGTCGGCGATGGCGTCGTCTTCTTTGTAGTTCCCTTCAAATATTTAGTGTTTCATAGGGCGCTCGCTTCACGTAATCACGCTCTTCCGCAATTAGGCCGGCAGCATATTATAATGCATATTGTAAGCAAACACGCAAACACTTTTGGCCTGGCATCTGCACACCTACGCATTAGTGGATTAAAATATCTTGTTTTTCCACACATGGAGATAAACAGACAATCGAATGCATCGGTTTGTGTGCCCACTGTCTGTCTGCTCTGAGAGGGGATTGAGTGGCTGTGACAGAGGAAGGGCTGTGATCGGCTGCGTGTGTGCAGATTGTGCTTTGTGTAGTGAAATGCAGGAGGTCGTGTTTGTACGCCCGCCTCGTTGTAACGGCCACAGGCCTGCGTGGGTGCATTGGTTCCTCTTTAACCTTTTCGAAGAAACCAAAGAATGGGCAAATATTTGTGTGTTTTAGCATCTTTTCATCTTTGTAAAGCAAAAATGCAACATAATCCCTCCTTTTAGCTTCCCTGTTGCTGCTTTTCTGTGTATTTTTGTGATTTTGATGCATTTAGACAAGATAAAAGGTCACTGAAGGCTTTAAGAACCTGTGATGGGCGCTTTCCTGACATTTTATCACAAAATGATGCTATGCTGAATTGCTCTCCTTAACTTTACCCCTAGCTGTTTTTATCTCAATAAAGTAAAACTTTATTTTATTGTTTGTAATGTCTCTAACAATGTTCCCTCTTGCAGTTGGATCTCGGTGCTGACCAACAGCAAGGAGGAGGCGTTAAACATGGCGTTTCGTGGCGAGCAGAGCAGCGGAGGGGAGGACGGATTAGAGGACCTCACCAAAGCCATCATAGAAGACGTGCTGCGCATGCCGGGCAATGAAGTCTGCTGCGACTGTGGAGCTGCAGGTGTGTTTGTGGAGCTGCGTGAGTCCATTTAAATGTGGACCGTGTTTTATTTAAAGCCGCTCTCCTGTCTCGGTAGCTTTACAATGTCACCGCTGCCTTGAACTCCGTGTCCTTCAGTTAGATGGTTGCTGAGCGAGCTACACTGCAGTGTGTGTGCGCGCATGCTGGTGTTGTTAGCATTCAGGGCGCAGCTCTATCCCGATACTCCCCCTCACATTAGAAAGCAAAGAGTCAGCACTCAGGAGTGCCGTGGACACTCAGACCCTCTGACTCTCAGCACACACAGGCTTGCATCCACACACTCCACTCTGTCTGTATAAACACACACAGCAGCTTGCAGAGTACTGGGGCGGTGGACTTTATCTCTTGGGGGAGAAAAAAAAACATTTCTGGGCTTTGAGAAACAACATCATTACATCACGATGTTACATAAGTCACACACGCTTCGTCGACCCCTGCGGTCCTCAGAGAGCGGAGGTAATTTGTCATGTCTGCTCTCTTGTTGCTGCATCCGTTCATATACATGGCTTTGGCATAACACATGTTCCAGATGTGGATTTAAGCATCTGATTCCTGTTGTTTTCCTTTATCTGACCGAGAAGGTGACGCCCATGCTTCCCTTTCCTCAACACATAAAATTAATTTGGTGGTTGAAGGACCTTTTTATGACTTTCAAAGGTCACCTCGTTGTTCCCTCTGCTGCTCATTCGATGCTCTGACTGGAAATTCATCTGTAAGATAGCATTAATCAGCTATAGAGGACCCATAAATTCACAATGCATCTGTTAATTGTGTTGTGTAAATGTGTGCACGTGCCTTCCTGCAGTCTGTGTTTGTGTGCATGACTCACCGGGTTTTTGGGCTGTCTCTATCATTTCCACCAGCCTCCTCTGGTGTTGACTTGTCAGCTTCAGACAGAGCAGCACCCCTCGCCTCACAGCATCAGCATCACTGAGGTCACAGTTTAAAGCTTCCTTAATTCCCCCGGATTGCATCAGAACATCAGTCAGCAAAGTCGCTCAGTCTCTGGAGGTTTCGAGGATCTGCCACATCTCTGTGCGCGTGCGCCTTTGTGCTTTGCAGTGGTGATGCATTAATAAATAAAGTCAATGAATATAGTGGAAAAATAAGCTGTGGTTTAGCAGCTCAATCAGGGCTAGTTTATTCACAAGATGGTTGTTTTCTGTTGCAGTGATTTGAGGATATGGTACATGTGGACATGCAAAGCCTAACTGGCAGTTTATGCTTAGTGCTGTTACCCTTACGAATGGTCTGGCTTTACATGCATTTCAGTGTTAATGCAGGACCACAGATATTTCCAGAAAACTGAGGGAGAGAGTGTTGCATCAGTTAGAAAAGATGAGACATTCTGTGGAGGAAGAAAAAAACCTAAGCAATCGCTTTGTTTCCTGTTTCAACTTCTTCTTTTGTGTCATCAGAGTCAAGCACGCCTCAAGCATCACTATAAATGCTTTTGTGGCGGTTTTAAAGTCACAGTGCTTGCGGCCAGTGACTAGTGCGGCAAGCATAACGCAATACAGAACAGGCATCAGTTATATAAGAAGTCAGGAAGAGCTTGAAAAGAGGCATCTGTAGCGGGGGTGGGTTGCAAAGCAGATTGCAGGGCAGCAGCAATTTAAAAAGGAAATAAAACTGCATGCTGCATGTAAGATTTGCTACATGTGGGGAGGTTTATCAGCTGAGCCCTCGATGCTGTCGGATAGGGTTGTCAAACATAAGGCCCGGGGCCCAGAATTGTCCCGGCAAAGACTCTAATCCAAACCACTAGATGGTACTGGAAAATGTGAATGAGCGCATAAAGTTTGGACTTCAAACTGTATTTTCATACATTTTACAAAATTTTTACTGATGGCTGAAGACCTACCTCATTGCTATTCATACTATACAGAAGTAATTAAGTAATAAATAAAAGTCATCTAAAGGTTTCTGTTTGTTTGGGTTTGTTTTGTTTTTTGTTTTTTTACACAGTATGTGCACAGTGAAAACATTGTTTTTAAAGGAGCATTTTTTTATCATTTAGAAAAACTGAGATTTATTGTTAAAATTGCACTTTTTGTATTAAAATGTCTCAGGAAATAAATACATACTTAAAATTTAGACTGGAAGAAAGGAGAGTTTCTTTGATTCGGTCAACTTAAGATCAAAGCGGGCTGTATATGTGGCCCACAATGTAAAATGAGTTTGACATCCTCACTGTAGGAGGTCAAATCACCACCTGTTTATATATCAGCCTCCTGTAGCCGTAATAACTTGTATTACACTGTTGTCTATAGACCCAAAGTGGCTGTCCACCAACCTGGGGATCCTCACCTGCATCGAGTGCTCTGGCATCCACCGAGAGATGGGAGTCCACATTTCCCGCATCCAGTCCATGGAGCTCGACAAGTTAGGAACCTCAGAACTCTTGGTGAGTCAGACGAACGGCCTGTCGAGGGAACTGATCTTATTTTCGAGGCACACCCTTCACTGTTTTCACCTGAAATATGAGGAATCATGAAAGAGTATTGTGAAGACAGGATGGAGCCAATTTTAATCTGTAAAGCTGCAGGGATACATCATGTGTCTTTCTTTGGTTGCTGATGTTTCCCTTCTTTCTCCCACAGCTGGCCAAGAATGTAGGGAACAGTAGCTTCAATGAGATCATGGAGGGAAACCTCCCCTCCCCATCACCAAAGCCCACTCCCTCCAGTGACATGTAAGTTTTATATATAAACAAATCTTTATCTCTCAACTCAACTCTCTAACTTTTTTTTTTGACATTTTGTCCACAGGACAGTGAGGAAGGAGTTCATCAACGCCAAGTATGTGGACCACAAGTACGCGAGGAAGACGTGCACGTCTGCGGCAGCTAAAATGATCGAGTTGTTTGAGGCGGTTCAGTCCAGGGACCTGCTGGCACTTATTCAGGTCTATGCGGAGGGGGTGGAGCTTATGGAGCCGCTTCCAGAGGCAGGACCGGTGAGTCAAAGAGACATCTAAAGGTCTGATTTATCCAAAGTTAAAAACACGATAAGATAATTTTGTTTCAAACATTTTTTTTTTATGGTGTCAAAATCAATGTCAGTAGAGGTGAATCGAAAAATAAACATTAGTGCTTTTAAAGACTGACGGTGTTAGATTTGTCCAACAGTTGTCTTAGTCTTATAGATAGATAGAACTTTATTAATCCCTTGGGTAGGTACCTCTGGGAAATTCTATAATAAGTCATGTTTTTTGAAACTTTTTAGTTATTTGTTTAACTTGAAGGAAATCTCTCTTTTATTGTGTGTCCACAGTTTAGGAACTGTAGACTATCAAAGTTTGCAGAAACCTAAATTATAGGACTTTTTATAGGTCCTACAGGGCAGAAGAGAAACTTTTAATTGGCAAAAAAAAGCTCTGGTGTACACAACGTACTGTTAAAGAAAAGGATCTAAAAGTGGAACATAGCCCAGAAAATGGATCAACAATGAAGTCCAGGCTTTATTAACTATATATTATGGAAGAAAAAAAAAAAGAAATACTCTTGGAGGCAAAATAGAATAATTTTCAGTCATATTTCCCTTCAACTTGCTGCCTAGGACATCTCCCCAAAGTGATGCAATGCGGAAAGAAAATGGAGAAGCGTAATCTTGTGATTATAAGAGAGTAAAACACCACATCTGCTTTGTAATAGCACTACACATAAAATTGCACGCCTAAAACAATTTGCTGAAGATCATAAAATTGTGCCTTAAAAAGTGCATCTTTACAGATGGGGACCATTTATGCCAATAAAGCAGAACATTATATCCAACTCTGACGACACCTCGGTTCTCTGTAGCCAGCTACAGATCACACTGTCAGGTAACTCTAAGCCAAAATCAGCCACAGGGTTAAAAGTTTAAAAGGCCAGTAGAGGGTCATACAGCGAGCAGAAATCACAAATAATCAAGAAAAAAAGCACATGAATGAACCCTGTATGGAAATGGGCAGTAATTAAACCATTAAATGGCTTGAGGAGCTCAAATGAATTCAAACATGAACACTTGAAGCCAGAGCTGTCCGCTTCTCCTGACAGGACTATGCAAAAACATGCCTGGAATCATAACACGTGCAGACTGCGACGCTCAGAAGCCGCCTGGTCAGTGCTCTGTGCGTGTTCCTGCAGTGGTTTCATCCTCATGTGTGGTTTCTTCCCAGCAACACCGCCGCTGCTGACACGTTCTTGCCAGCTGGTGAATTATTTGGCAGTTAGAAATGGGTGTAACAGTTGGAAAATTCTGAGTCATCCGGGTTAACTTCTCCAGCAGGTGGTGATAGCCAGCAAACCTCCACCACATTGCAGGGCATCATGTGTTTTGGGTCCACATATATCTAGATGGCGACATCTGTAGCGGCTCAGTTCATGCGTCTGTTTTTTATTTTGTGGTTCGGCTTGTTTTGGGTTTTTTCCCCCTCTCGCTTTTGTTCTCTTGCCTTTTTGCTGTTTTTAGGCAAAAATGAAAGTTGAATAACAAGCAGTGTCTGGTGAGGATACAGTACCGTGAACAACATGCGTGATAAGACTTAATCTGACGTAAATGGGTCAAGGTTTTATAACCCGAACACGGTCGTTCCCTAATGAAAAATTAAGTGCACAATGCTGCAGAGGAATAAAAGAGGATATCGTCTGGTGACGGAGAGTGGGGGGGTGGTGCTGCTGAACGCGCTGTGAAGTCTGACTCACCGATATCTGATCTGCTGCTGTCAGTGCATCCGAAGGGCTGCGCCATGACTTCCCACCCCCAACTCAAAACACAGACAGCGTGACAGCAGTGCGTGATTAAATCCGACCCCCTCTCAGATGCCAACAGATCCACTAAATTTAAGCGTTAGCTCCATATGTTTCGCCTTTACCTCCATCTTTAATGCTGAATCTAAAACACCACCACCTAGATCCAGCTTTGGTGCTGCAAGGCAGATGAAATAAAAGCAAGAGACTCCCAGGAATGGACAAAAGCCGGCATCAGGCCTGCAGAAGTATTATTTTTAGGAGCCATTTTGTTTACTGCAGCTTGTTTAAATGCTGAAAGAGTCGTAGACAGAGAGAGAGTACAGAATGGATGCTGCCCAAGATCGCCCCACTGAGTCTTTGCTGTGTTTGATGGCCCCCTGCAGGAAGCTGGAGAGACTGCACTGCATTACTCTGTACGGACTGCTGACCAGACCTCCCTGCACTTGGTGGACTTCCTCGTGCAGAACAGGTACATTTTGTTTTTTAAAGAGCTGCTAAACCTTTTAGAAAATGCAGCTGCGTGCATTCAGCTTGGCTCAGGAGGAGTGCAAAGAGCTGTTCAACTTTCATAAAAACACGCGCGAGTACTTTGGAGTAAAATTGTGTATAAAACAGCACAGCTTGGTGTAAACACTCTGTATTAAATTTGATCCGTCTGTCTGCTGCGAGTCACTTTCTGTGCTCTAGTCTAATAAAGCAGTGCAGAGGAAAAGCTTCACGCGGCTCAGCTCAGATTCCCACAAGGCAAACAGAAATGGGTCAAGCACTTGTTCTCTGCCTTAATTTATTCCTCTCCTTTCAATTGTTTACCCACCACTGCTCCAACTGCACACAGTCTCCACTGCTGAACTGAGACCCCCTCATTAATTAAATCCATGTCTAGGCCTTGTCTTTTAATATTTTTTTTTGTTGCCTTCATGGGAATTGCAGAAGATCTAAAGATTGCTACTGCGCCATTAGCTGTAGTTTGTAGTTTTTCTTGAATGATTTAATGTCTCACCTCTACTCAAGACGTCTAATGTGCTGTTTCCAGTCCTTTTCTTTCATGCTAAACCTCAAAATCCTGAGCAATAACATATTAACCTAAAGCTGCAGGACTGTGGAAAACACCCTCAGGCATGTGACCTCACTGCGCGAGTCTTGTTGTTTTTGTTTTTTTCCTAACTCAGCGGTAACCTGGATAAGCAGACGGAGTGGGGGAACACCGCCCTGCATTACTGCTGCATGTACGAAAAGCCAGAGTGCCTCAAGTTACTCCTGAGGGGCAAGCCTGCCACCGACATCAGTGAGTCACACGCCGAGCTTCGTCCTCCAGTTAATGTCATCACCTATCAGACTCCTAACTGTTGATTGTCCGTCCTCGCCCTTTCAGCCAATCAGAATGGAGAGACGGCGCTGGATGTTGCCAGGCGACTGAGGAACACTCAGTGTGAGGAGGCAGTAAGTATAGGACCGACCAGCTGGACATCTTAGTAGATCATTAAAGGCCCAGAAACATTACACAAAGCCCCCGTCCTCCCCCCAAACATACACACAGCCACATAAAGGGTGTTCATCAGTTACCGGGCAGTTTAGTGAGAACACTAGATGGCAGTCAGAGGTCTGTCCAGCCGCGGGCGGTAGCAGCAGCAGAGTGGAAGTAATGGTTGATATATGTTTGTTATTAACAGTCATATGAGCAAAGAAGACAGAAAAACACTTTAAATGCTGTTTGGAATCTCTGAAAAATAAACACAGTTGGACAAATCTTTTATTGTTACAGGAAAATGTGCCAATGTAAACATTTTATTTACATATTAACAAGATTTGTACTTGAATTATATCTGTGATTAAGATTATTGGCTATTAGCTCGAGCACATATAGACGATCTAAGTTATTGATCTTTGTGTCACACATAAGTCCTTATGTCCTCAGATGTAATTAGCGGTAAGCCGAGGGGACTTCAGTCTATTTCACCCGCACCTTTCCCGACAGGTAGACAGTATAAAAGGTGAAATCATCCTCTGTACTGACATCAAATCATTAATTTAGAGCCAGATCGTGTGCAGCATGTGTGTAATTTACTAGTGTTATTTGGTCTATTTGTGGATTTGGTAAGCTGATATTTTTAATCACACTGAGAAAAGTAAAAAAAAATGTATGGAGTTATCTTGTTTATATGAATAAAGATAAATATTGGACTCGCTGTGTGATCATACACAACAAAGTGTATTTACCTCTTCGTATGATTAAGGGACTACGACCACTTATCATCCAGACACTGCCCACCGCCATATGAAGTATATAATGACAAACTGGCATGCAACACTTTGTCTGAATATGCACCCATGCAGTAGAAAGGGATTTCGTACGTTAGCTTTCTTTACAAATGTGCTTGCATTTATAGTCGGCTGTTGATTTGACATTAAACTTGTAAATACAGTGAACTTCACTTCATAGGCTGAGTATTGATAGTGTAAATGTCACAGTTTGCAGTAATGAAAAATAATATTTTTCTCTAAATAAAATGTTTTGTTGTGAAATTAATCTGATGCGATGCTTTTATGAGGTGTTGCAGGTGCTTAAACATTACAAATGGGTCATTTTTGCCTGTTGCTAGGTGGTTGCTAGGCAAAATGATGACATCATGAGAACCTGCAGGGGCCTAAAATATATCTGTGTGCCAGTTTTAGTTGCAATCATGTAGCAGGAATTTACAAGCAAACAAATTTTCTGTGTTATGGTAGAATTTCAGGTCTGGTGCCTCAATAAAGAAGATAATTTTTATTCCAGTTAT
>NW_005187488.1:1311423-1314223 GCF_000239375.1 Pundamilia nyererei | reverse complement strand
AAAAAAAATCATGTTGAACTGTTACTTTAGCTACGTTTTTTTCCTCTGTTTGATAAATTTGTTTAGCAGTTGTGTTGCAGTTTCATATTTCTGTGCCTTATTTTATATTTAAACAATTTTCAAAATCCCTCATCATATCTATTCCTCACATTTGCCCCTTTTACAAATAAATTTAATTCATTATTTTTCCTGCCCCCTCCTTTTTTAACATACCTTCTCCCCCTGAGTTAATACCATATATCTGTAAAATCTCCATCTCTATACAACCTCCAGATGTTCATGTTTGTGTCCTGTGCATCATCAGTGGCTGCAGAGAGCAGTTAAATCTCCAAGTCTCAGGGTTTTTTTAGTTTAACGATGTGCCAGACAAGAGAAAAGAATTAATAATAAAGCCATATCAGTGACTGTTAGGATAATGGGTGTTATTGACTGGGTGGGCAAAGCTGTGGATGATTATTGAAGGTACACGTGTGGGGAAAAGTAGATAACATCTTTAAAATCTTACTGTTTGAGAAGAAAAAGAAATGATAATAATAATAATACATTTTTTTAAAACTGCTGTTGTTGTTTGTGTTCACAAACTGGATAATTACTGCCGTCTAGAAAAGAATGATGACTGATGCTCAGCACTCACTGTGGCTCTGACTCAGTCTAACCTGTGACATTAGTCTCTTTACGCTGCCTCATTATTTCTTATTGCGCTGCTTCTTCTTCCCATTCATAGTTTTTGGGGGCTTTAATTAGCAGCCAGTTTTGATCCACCTTCTCTGTCTCGTAGCCGTAATGATCTGTTTGTGTCGAGCTGCAGTTTGAGTTAACGGATTTGTTTGTGTGTGTCAGCTCGTGCAGGCCGCAGAGGGGAAGTTCAACCCGCACATCCACGTGGAGTACGAGTGGAGCCTCCGACTGGAGGAGATGGACGAGAGCGACGACGACCTCGACGATAAGGTCTGAGCACGACGCCGAATTTAACAAGGAATCTGGTTATGAGTGAGGCTGAAGGTCAGATATGACTGTTCAGATTTCCTCTGCAGCCCACTGGCTGTCTGGCTTTGTGCTTTATTGTTGTTGTTGTCGCCTCCACATCACCAAAAAAAGAACTTCCCCATAGATTCATATATGTAGAGCACGGCTGTGAAGCTCATTTTAGTACATACGTGGGTCACATGCAGATAAATTTGACCTTAAATGAGCCAGACTGATGATAATCTATAAAGAAAACATTTTTTTGGGGTTAAGAAGTCAAAGTACGTTCTGAAAATGTCCACATTTCTGGATTTCAGTATTTGGCCAACCTAAGGTCATTACACAGATATGTCATTCTAGTAAATCAGCATGGCTGGGTACCGTTCAGCCTAAGAAATTAATCTGTAAACTTTCCTAATATAAAAAAACTGCAATTTTCTGTTAATTCGAAGAAAATGTTCCATTTTTCCTGTTGAATAAAATATGAAATTGTCCACTGATTAATTTATGTTGAAAACCCACCTAAATTTGTGTGTTTTTGATGGTTTCTAGTATTTATCTTTGTGTAGTTTAAAACAACATTCACCGGTTCAGATCAGACTCTTTAATGACCCGGTTCTGGTCCCCGGGCCCTATGTTTGACACAAGGTTAGTATAATTAGCTAAAACTAAACAAAAAACTACAAATAGATGTGAAAAACAGTTTAGCTAACTTAATAAAAATAAAAAGCAGAATTTTAGAAAAAAATAAAAGCTAAACGAAATGGTTTTGTGAAACCGGGAAAATAAAATTTTTATTATTTGTTATTTTTGTTAAAAAACTGTAATATAATTTGCCTGATGAGGTTTGATAGACGTGTTTGAGACTCTGGATGTCAACAAGATTTGAAAAGGTTCTGCGTTTTTGTTGTGCTGAACACAGAAACTCATTCAAACAAAACTAAAACTAATCATTTCCACGCAATAAAAACTACTTAGAAAATACACTACTAGAATAAATCTGGTTTGACACCCTGATGTAGAGGCTGAAGTTAACGGTGGATGCAGATGCGTCTTCCCTTTAGAGTAGGTTAAATGCACCGTGGCGTAATGCGGCATGAGTCAGGAAAACGGTTTAATGTTGTAGAAAAAAAAAAGATAACTGAAGATTTGTAAGACTATAAAAATGGAGAAATAAGGCGAGCTTAAGGAAATGAGACGGAGTGTAGTGATGCTGTGTCATTTGTAGGTCAGAACAAGCAGATGTCGGGCTTTCTTCGACAGGCTTTTACTGGAACAGCAGGTTGGATGTAAGCTGCAAACTACTCCAGAACCATACTCATCAAACTGCTCTACTAGGGCTGTTCGATGTAACGATATATATCAGATGACGATATAAAAACGTCTATCGTTTCATTTTATGCTATCGTTTGTTTCGTGGTGTCGCAAAATAAACTGTTTACGGCAATATTTTTTCATCGTTTTGATGGTCACTGTAGTGGCTATATTCATTTCTTAAAGTTCTCTCTTTCTCTTATATTTTATATAACCACACTACGGACGGACAAGTGGCTGTTTTTATGCGTTGTCGCTAGCAACAACGACGGTAAAACATCACGTGTCCGCTTGTTTATGTTCCACATAAACCTTTCACAATAAAGCTCAAGATCCTGTTGAGACTTTTAAAAATAAACTGAATCACGCGAAAGAGCAGATTATTTGCGGATGAGAAGTAAAAAACAGCCGCCAGGTGCTAAAAAATAGACCTTAGACTCAAACGTTAGAACAGGCTTTTCCCCGCAGCACGCCGTGTAATAAATACTCACAAAGAAAACGGCGGCCGTTACAACTTATG
>NW_005187488.1:1285990-1311321 GCF_000239375.1 Pundamilia nyererei | reverse complement strand
GGTGATAAGCTGATATCAGCTCATAGTTCTGGCTGAGCAACATCATCTGTCAGGCTCTGCAAAGGATACCAAATGTTGTAGACTTGAGGCATTATTTTAACACTTCAGTTTGCAAGCCTGCATAGAAAAGTGACTGAAGTAGTTCATAGTGACTAAAAACCTTCTCAAAGCAACAGTTATTTGTCATCTCTGTCTTAAAAGCATTTCAAAATAAAGTGTAAAAGCTCCCTTGAACATCACCAAAAATAATACTAGAGGTTCAGCATTAGTGATTGTTAAGTGGTTAGCCAGTGAGTATATTCTGTATAATCCTCCTTTATGACTCTTAGAATTATTTACAGTTTACAAAAAACATATTTTAATAATTATGACCTGAAACTAGCAGGTGAGCTCATAAAATCATCATGGAAATGTTTGGAAACGAGCTGAGGGGCTTTTTACCGAAAATCTAGACGTCTGCTTGTAAACAGAGGAGTCTCCACCTGCTGGCCACTGTAAAGAATGCAGGTTGGGGCATTTCTGCATTGGGTGAAAGCTGCATCGATCTTTTATCGTGTCTATGCTCAGGTTACAGTGACTGATGTCAGCTCGGTCTCATCTGTCATGTGTCCTTCTGCAGCCCAGTCCCATCAAGAAGGACCGCTCCCCGAGGCCTCAGAGCTTCTGCCACTCCTCCAGCCTCTCACCCCACGACAAGCTCTCCCTGCCGGGCTTCATCAGCCAGAGGGACAAGCAGCAGCGTCTCTCCTACAGCGCCTTTACTAACCAGATGTACAGCGCCTCCACCGACCTCAGCTCCTCCCCGGTGGCCGACGGGCCGCCGCTGCCACCCAGGAACCAGGGCAAAGGTCAGACCTAGCTGCTCCGAGCGGCTTTGAGCCTGCATCGGTTTTCCGACCGCATTCAGTTTTATCAGGCTCTAGCTCGAATAAATTCAGGAGGTCACATTCTGCTAATATCTCCTTTTGCAAATGTCAGCCTGTGATGCAAATGGTCTAAAGGTTGTATGCATGCTCTGCTGTGGCTGATAACTGTGGAGGAAAGATGGCCTGTGGAAATGACTTTATTATGTCTGTTAATGTTTGATTATTTGCAGTCAGGATAAGGTTTGTGGGAATGCTTTGTAAATGACTTTAATGGAAAGTTCCTTCTTTGTGCTGTCAGTCAGTTTCCACACCCTGCAGTGGTATGCAATTTGTCAGCAGACAGATCAGAGGGCGGGAAGCGGGTGTCATTAAGATTGCTTACACTGTAAACGTTCAGGAAAACACGGCTGTAGCAGAGGGCAAGGTGGCAAAGGAGGATACACACTTACTTAATCGTTAGCCTGGGCAAAGTATCCACAGAGTGTACTGTGGGCGTGCTGTCTCTGCAATATTGGAATTAAAAATAACACTCCTCCCCCTGTGGACCTGTACTAGCTTTCTCTGAAAACACTGCATAAGCTTAACTCTGCCAGCATCCATCTTAACAGTCATTTAATCCATCGCATAGCATTCAAATCTTATTTTTCCTAAAGCAAAGGGGTGTGAAATTTCACTTGTTTCCAGTTCAAATTAACCTCTTTCTAGTGACCCTTGGCTAAGCCTGCTTTCCACAGTAGCACAACAAGCACCCAGTGTGTAAAAAGGAGAGAAATTATTACATAAAAATGTGAGACGTTGAATCAAAATGTGAATTTTTTTTAATACTATGGATACTAAATTTCACACAGAAGTAGATTACAGTATTAATCTACTTCTGTGTTTGCTTCTCCAGCCAACACATCTTAACAGGAATTATGCAAATTTTCAGGCCCCTGAACTCATTAGTTTCCTTAAAAATGAAATGAATTAAAGGAAAAGGGAGTTTTATCTTCTAGCATCAGTTTTAAAGGGCAATTTTAAAACCCCATCATCTGGAAAACTACTTGAACTAAGACCTTAATTTTATTTATTTATTTATTTATTTTTAGATATCTCTACGATGGCTCAAAAAAAAAAGCTCACGTTAACACAGAGTGATGGATGAATTCCCTAAAATGTTTGGACGTCTGATCTCTGACAGCAGAGATGGAAACTAGAGTTCTCTCTCATTTTCACAATATGACTTTTTGAAGTACTCAAAAGTCATTCACCCACACAGCTCAGTTAGAGGATGTGATGTAACGCCTCTCTCCCGTACAGCAGCCACAGTCTTTGGCTGTTATACATAACTATGAGCATATCACAGAAGTTCAAGCAGTGCTTGTTATTGGTATAGTAGCTAATAGCTAATGCAGCTTTATATTAGGTATGTTTGCTCCCTTTGCTTGAGAGTACAGATGAGCGTACTAAGCTATACAAACACAATTTTTCCATTCATATTAATTTTAGCATTTTTTTTCTCACATTTTTATCTTTGGAAAAGCGATGACAAATGCTCGTAGGTACCAAGTATCTTCCTCTCTTCCTCTTCCCCTCTGCGATCTGATATTTCTGTCAGTGTTGTCCCCAAAACATCATAATCAGAACTGACCGGTCGTGCTTTTGTAATGTCAGAGCTTTACGCCTGAGAAAAAGTTCCTGCGCACGGGGAAATGTTGTTTTTGAAACCATAATCTTTGCTTAAACCCGGCTGAACTTTGTCCATTATGTCTAACAAACAGAAGATTAATAATTCCACATTTACTTTTGGTTTCCTGTTGGTCACAAATCCCAGTGTCACGGGTGAAAGTCCACCATAACCTTATCTATAATTAGCCTTTATCGCTTCAGCCACGTTGTAGTGTTTTTATCCTTGATCGTCACAATATGATTGGTCAGTCGGTCCAGTGTTTATGATGCTTAAGGGACAACGCCTGCGGCTGTGTCAGAGACGTCTTCTCATGTGAACTGTGCTTTGATCTTTTTAGTTCCTGTCCTCCTAAATGTCCCTGAAGAATGAGCATTAATATTTCTCACAGGTTCAGCTACCCGTAAATAACCAAAACAGCACTGGAAACAAGTCATTTTATGCAAAAATAAGATTAAGAGGGAAAACATCATAGATGCATTGAGAATATCACGCTAACCCTTCATTGGCGGCGCTCTCTCTTTCTCCCTCTCTCAGTGGGTGCTGAAGAGCTGGCTCCCCGGGGGGCGGCTTCACACCGTTTCTCCTCTTTTCTTTTTTTTTCTTCTTTTTTTTGCTTTGCTTGCCACTGATAAGATTTCATCTTGTTATTTTACAGCGTGTGGGAGCAGCTCTTTTATAAGACTGACATACTGTAGATTCTCTCCCACACTCCTCATCTCGCTCTGTTTTCTTTCTCTTTTTTGTTTCTCTATTCTTTCAGCTCCACACTTGGCATTCCTTGGCTCTCATTCGCACTACGCCACACTGGCTGGCACTCGACCATACATCAGTGAATATCCTGGTTTTATGTTCTCCCTCCTTACTCGGCTGTGTGCCCCACATACAGTTATCCCTTAGTTGTTTCTTCCTTTTACAGCTCACTTTTACGGGGTGGTGGCATTTATTTAAGTGAATAACGGCACCACATAGGCAAGCTTTTAATTATTTATTGCCTATGTGATTTTTTTAAATTCTATTTTCCCACCATCCATGGGCTGTAAACTCCTAACCACAGCTGATTCCTCTCTGGCTGAGCTCTCTATTAGCTGCTTTCACCCTACTCTTCTCTGTACTGGTGACCAGTGACTGCTTTGGAGTCCCAGTAGATAAAGGCAGGCGTATTTAAAAAATAAAAGTTCCCGTCCAGACACTCCTGTGTGTATTTATATGTTCAAACAATATTGTTTTACTTGCATTAACTTGTCTCCTCCTCATTATCCTCTCCTTTATCTCCTTTACCTGTTATTTTTTTTATTTGTTTATCTTTTTGGTGGGCTTCATCACCTCATGTGTCTTATGTATCGCTCCTCCAGCTCCTCCCCCATCCGGCCCTCCCTCTTCACTCACACCAGGAGGCAGCTCCACCCTGTCCAAGAAGAGACCGCCGCCCCCCCCTCCTGGACACAAACGCACCCTGTCCGACCCACCCAGCCCACTCTCTCACAGTCCACACAGTAAAGGGGGCGTAACCGGGGGTGAGATGCAAGCACACGTTCTGTAACAGTAGGGCTGGTTTCACTCAGGCGTGTGGTTCCAGTCTGAAGATAGAAGATCACGATTCTCCAGAGAAGTTTTGTTCATTTTTTAAGTTAATTTCACTTAGGAGAGGAAAAACCGAATGTTAACTCTGCGTCCACTTCTAGGTTTTTCCAGAGCGTTTTGAGTTCATACGCTCTTATCTTACCCAGAGATTCATAGGTCATGTATCCCACCGGAGGTAGACTCCATTGAATAATTACCACCTTAAAATGTGTTTTTAAAGCTAATAAGTGGACATAGTTTAGATTTTTTTTATTTTAGCTGATTTTTTTTAGTATTTTGACTTTTGTTTATTAAGTTCCACAAACTGTTTCTTCCATTTTTGTCTCTTATGCAGTCTGAAGAGTCATAAACAGTCCCTCTACACATCCTATACATTTCTGTAGAGCTGCATTTGTCGAGTAATTTGTAGTTAATATCTACTGGATGTCCAGTCCAATCCAACTTTATTTAGTAAGCACTTTTGAAAAAACAACATAGTGCTTTCAATTTAAAAGACACCAATAGAATATAAAACACTTGTTTGTTTGTTGTTTTTGTTTTTTAAAGGAAAGTAAAAACCAGTAAAACATGAAAATAACAGAAATAAAATAATTCAAGTAAGTTTTATTTTATAGCTCTAAATCACAACAGCAGTGACGTCAAGGCTCTTTATAGTATAAATATTATAGCAAAGACCCCAACAACTCCATAATCCGATGACCCCCTTTAAGCAAACACTTGGCGATAGTGGGGAGGAAAAACTCCCTTTTAACAGGAAGAAACCTCCAGCAGAAACAGCCTGAGAGAGGCCATCTGCCCCAACAGGCTGGGGGAGATGGGAGAACCAAATGTTTTGTCGCTGAAAGCATTAATCCACAAAAACTTAGCTTTACAGTGTAGCAACGATGCTTCAACCACTTAGACTATTTAGACTGGATGTCTCCAGCTGTTCGAGTCCACATCAAAGTATAATCGTGTCTTTAGCCTCTGGCGGGAAGTTTTTCAGTTTTCTGGTTTAGCCAGATGTTACCCGGGCCGAGCTGTTGTTTACAGTAGCAGCTAAATTTTAAAAAAGCTAACAAAAGACAGATTTTGGTGGAGTTTAATCGATGATTCTGAAATTGTATTCCAGCAAATATGTTCAACCAAAGATCGCTAGATCCTGATTGGCCAACAGCATTTGGACTACAAATTGACTACAAATGGTACCAAAAATCTGTTCCTTTATCTGCAGTCTGTATGTTTAAATATATACAGAGAACTTCCATATGGTTGCATTATAAACCATCTAATTCACAACTTTGTGAACATCCTCAAATCACCATTCAGAATAGCTTTAAAGTGCATATTGAGACAAATATGCTTATACAACTGTGGATTTGATTTAAAAAACAATCACATTTTACATGTGGTCATATCTTTAGGGAAATTTTTACTGTTATTGGGGCTACGTTCCCATGTCTCTCACACAAGCACACTCTAAACCCAACCACTAATAAAAAGATGGTATTTAGTTGCACAACAACCCCTGTTTCCAAATAACGAGGGGCTCATGGAAAGCTCAGCCAGATGACGCCTCCCTCATTGTTTTTTTTTTGTTGTTTTTAACCATCACAGCATGTTGATTTATTTCCATATTTTCCATAAATTAATCTCTTGGCCAGCGCTCCAATATGGTGTTAAATAATCTCGTATTGCCATCATCGATGTTAATTTTTAGGAAGCGACTCCACCCCTCCTCCGGTGACTAAGATGTCTCCTGTTTCCAACAAGTTTGAAGGCATTCCTCAACAGCAAAGGTATCAGACAGAAACTGTGTGGATGTTGAAGCCTCTTCTTTGTGAAATAGTTTTGTTTTTGTTTTTTTCAAATATAGTTATTTCACTTTTTTTCACCTAGCTCTACTTCAAGCAACACAAAGTCTACACTTGGTCCAAGGGTTCTTCCCAAACTACCTCAAAAAGGTACAGACGTTTGGATATTTTGTGTTTTTAGTGCAAGGAGTTGAATTAAAAAGGTATTAATGAGCCACTATGCGGTTACCTCTCCAGTGGCATTGCGTAAGATTGACACCATACACCATCCGTCTGTGGATAAGCCTAGCCTTCCTCCAGAGGTCTTCCAGAAGTCTCCGCCGCCAGCTGAAACCCCGCAGAAGGTTCCTCTGGTGGAGAGGCCTCAGCCGGGAGACCTTCCCCCAAAACCGCAGGTGTCGGAACTCCCCCCTAAACCTGGAGACCTTCCTCCGAAGCCGCAGCTCTCCGACCTCCCTCCCAAACCTCAGCTGGGTGACCTACCACCTAAACCCCAGCTCAAAGACCTCCCTCCCAAGCCTCATCTTGCAGACATCCCCCCAAAACCTGGGTCAGTCGAGTCTGCTCCCAGGCCGCTCCACGGAGAGCCAACGCCAAGGCCTCAAATACAGCCTCCACCTCCGCCTCAAACTCATCCTCAACCACAACCTCAACCGCACCCACAGCCTCAAGACTCGCCGTCACCTAATCAGCAGGCAAATATAGGGACCCCATCTCAACAGTCTGCTGAAGACACCAACGGGACCCCTGCAGGGATCCAAGAGACACCTGTGCCCCTCCCAAGGAAGATCACAACGGTATGGACTCGCATATTATTTCTAAGGGTTCCTCAAATACAGTACTTTTTAAAAAAGAAATAACAGTGTAAACATACACATTTTTACGTCTTTGTATATTTACTCATATATAATATTTCAGCTATCGCGTATATCACCGTATAATCCAGACTGGACCTTATGTCTTTTTTTCAGATTGAAAAGTACAAAAGTTACAAACCTACCTTAAGATCCTGGATGTTTTGTCCTCTGGGTCTGAGATAATTTGTAGTTTTAGAGTATAAATGGGTTGAATTCGTTCCCAGTGGAGACTCTCATTGACTCTGCCTCTGAGTGAAGCTGCTTTTATTTAATAAACTCAGTGAAAACACTCCTACAGATCTTTTTATCTGTTGGTAAAACCCCAGAATATACATTTGCTCTGTCACTTCCTCTTGTTTGGTGCGAAACTTGTTGATAAACAGCATATTTGAGGTTAGGCGTGTAGGCGTTTGATACAATGTGCCAGATATGGCATGGACTTAATTTACAACGCCTGCATTTACATATGCAAAGATAACTATTAGAGTTTGCATGAACATGAGATAAAATGTACAGCTGTGGTGTGTTTTCCACTAAGTCAGCTGGATTGCTCTATGCCAGTACATGACTATCGGATATAAAAGAAGCACCACTTGACACCTATGCAACATGTCTTTGTAAACTGTTCCTGTCTTCAAAGGTTTGTTCAGATCTCACCAGATGCTCGGGGGACATTTCAGTCTTACAACAAAAACATGGTTACTCTTAAAAAATATCTGTTTTATTGTGTTAAATGTGTCTGGACACATTGTGTTATACTAGATTTAAATACATCTCCGTTATTATTAATAAATGGAGTAAACCCTGCAGGCTAGTTAATTAACACGCCTCACTACTACTCGTCATATTCCAGAGACGCCATCCCAATATGTGGAGAGCGGTCACCTTGGGTCAGCGCTGTCCCCGACACCATTAAAGTTAAAGTAAATTTAAATATAGCATCCCAGATACGAACTTCGCAGACAGACTTTTTATTTCATCATCACTCCCCATTTTTTCGGTGTAACATATTTGTGGGGAGTGATGATGTCGAAGCCTAGATGGCAAACTCTAAATGCGTAATGGTGCTGTTATGAATCGCACAAAGCCAGAGTGGTCGGACTGAACTGGTTTTGCTGTTTGTTTCTGTCCAGGGGAAGAACAAAGCCCGGCGGGTGAAGACGATCTACGACTGCCAGGCTGACAATGATGACGAACTGACATTTGTTGAAGGAGAGGTGATTATAGTAACAGGGGAAGAGGACCAGGAGTGGTGGGTGAGTGTGGCCTAAGCGTATCTTGTACCTTTTGAACATCTCGCAGTTTAAACTAATAGAAAAAAACAAAATCACACAATATTCCTTTGCTTTGCCTCCAGATCGGGCACATTGAAGGAGATCCGGAAAGAAAAGGAGTATTCCCCATGTCTTTTGTGCACATCCTGAGTGACTGACAGCCAGAAAGACTTGCACTACACCTCTGTCCCTAAATTGGGAGGTCCTGTAAATAGCTCTCATAACGCCTCTTGTCACAAGACAAGTGTCCTAAAGAAGAAAAAAAACAACAACACACCAAGAAGAAACCCCACGAAGGCTCATCTAGCCATGGATGCCTCATCCATGCTGTACAAAGAATGTGTGTATTCTTCCTCTACCAGTATTATCTTAACCCTATAGCACGGCTGTGACGAAGCCACTCTCAAAACCCTAGCACTTACCTTAAAGTCTATGTTTATGCTGTTACTGTGTATATATGTATGTAAATATATATATTTGTGTGTGAGTGTACATACATGTTTTATTGTACAAAACATGTACCATTGCTCTCTGCCTGTCAGATTAAGCATCAGGGTGGTAGAGATTGAATTTTATCTGTATTGATTTTACCGGCCCTCAAATAACTATCTGCTCATATTTCTGGGAAAAGGACAAATATGAAATGGAATGTGAAATAGGTCATGTCATTGTTTGTCTTGCATCCCTGTTTACCACCACAATTGACTGAAGAGGCAGGAAGTCTCCCACTGACTCTTCCCGAGATGGAAGAAAGAGAAAAAAAAAAGTCATTTAATGTACTCTTTGTTCTTGCTTGCTTTGTGTGTACTCGTATTATGGTTGTTTTACAGTATAGAAACCTGCTGCTACTGTGTGGTGGAATATCAACGCCTGTGGTTCACTGTAGGTCACTAATTTACTCCTTGTTACACTGTTCACTGTATGTATGCTCTGTGTGTGAACTCAACGCCATCTCCACAGTCCTTTGACCTTTTTTCTGTGCATGGTGTAACAATGACTGGAAATGAGTGGAGTGCTGCGTTCGACGACGCTCACCTCAGGGTTTGAAGAGCCACTATTAATATAAAGCAGGACTGCGCAAAATGTATCCTGTTGTTAAAAGCCACTATTAATGACAAGTACGGGAAACTCCAGAGGACATCTTAGCAATAACTTGATTTTTCTGACAGGCTAGAAGTCTCACAACAACCTGTGTTCACAGTTCAGTGTCTTGTAAAACCTCATGAGCTTGAATTTTTTTCTTTTTAGTTTGAGTCATGTGATATCATTCTGTTACTGGATTCAGTCGTAGGCAGTATAAAAGACGGACGGAGATGGCCGCCGGTTTTGGACTCTGTATTTTTCAAGCTTCGGCGCTGTTTTAGTCAGTGCCATGTTGGCTTCTCAAAGCCAGAAGTTACCTTATATGGCACACTGCGTTCATAAACAGTATGGGTGTGCTGAGTAACACACTAACGATAATAATACTAGAATTTAACTCGGCAAAATTGAAGGAGAAGCTTCTTGGATGGTCTCTACCACACAGCAAACTGTGATATTAGTTGAGATCTATTAAAATTGCTCTGAAAGGCACCAGCGGCACAAAGTGGACGAGGCCTAGCAGACAACAATTGGGATGCCTTTCAATCTATGTGGTCACACCCCTTACTTATATACCTAGATGGATGAGTTTTAAAAATAAGTTATGAAGGGGGGGAAAGAAACTACTCCTGAGACCAAAAATGTTTTTTTTTTCTACCAGGCTGTAAACATGCTTCTTAATGCTGTCAAGTTATTTTAACATGGGAGTCTACTCCCTTCTGGAGCCAGCCTCAAGTGGCCACCAGAGGAACTGCAGTTTCCCTGCTGGCTTCGTTTCAGCTCCAGCTGTTGCCCCTTGGATTTAGTACATTTCCAAGGGGCCAGAGATGTCTTTTTAGATGAGGTGGACTTTAGAGAGCCGATGTATTTTCACCTGGTCCACACCAACCTGCAGTTCTTCCCATGTTAAGGAACAAACCCATCAACCCATTGTATCATTAAAAGTGCTGTATTTAAACCTTAAGCCTAGTCTTTTATTTGGTCGCCATGTAGTTTTGAGGTCTTTACGGCTTTAAGCCAAGCATTTCTAGAGTTGCTGTTGATGTTAAGCCTGAGAAATTTGAGATTTCTCTGGAATTTTAGTTTTGGGGTTACTCAAATAAAAATTGGCAACTTGTGTAAACGCCATCTATCGTTTCTATATTAAACTTTCACTGCTAATGTTAAATGTACATAAATATGCTGTTGCTTAGAAGCTGGCGTTTTACTAGCATAGCATTGAACTTATTTGAGTTCTCAAAGTGTATTTCAACATGCAGTATAAAGCACAGTTGCAATACAGTGGTGTATATTCGATTCAGGCTTAAACTACTTAGGAGGTTTTCTGTTCAAAATGCACACCAAACCAAAAACATTACAAGTAGCCTTAAATCTAGAGTAGAGGCTCAAGTTGTAGGGAGAGAAACTGAAAACTTTACACCCCCATTTAGCACATTGAAGTTTCACACTAGCATTCTTTTGCCAAAGCAAGGCAAAAACTACCAGTACAGGACACTAAAGTGACTCCATGTGCCACTCAAAACATTAAAAGTTTAGATTTCAGATGCCGGCTGTTGTAAACGAACTTGAAAATCCAGACCATACTCATTAGAACCAATAAACTCTGCATTTGGTGCTTTACAATTTAAAGCATGACTTTATTGCAAACTGGAGATGTTGTGCACCATGAGATGCTGAGGAGTCTTATTCAGCTTTAGTATTTAAGACTATCCCCGAGGAGAGTTTAGTTTAAGTTCTTTCAGATGTACATTAAGATGCAGTTGACGGTTCAACAGTAAAGACACTTAAACCAGTTCTTCTCCACACCATTTTATTTTGAGACATTCAATTTTAAACCAAAAAACAAACCAAACTCTACTTCTGGGTTTATCAACACAGGAATACTATACACTTTAAAGACAACATAAGCTTTTTGTGTCACAACACAAATACATTTCATCAAATAAAACTCTTCCCATGAAGCAGCATTACCAGACCTCTGGTAAACCAAAAACTTATTTACAAACTTGAGCTTTGTGAAGTTTTGAGCCGTGGTTTTTTTCCACTGACTTGATGACTCCTACAGCGACCGTCTGCTTCAGGTCTCTCGCCGCGAAGCGACCTGTGAAGAAGAGCCAGTCAAACGAGGGCACAACCAGGAGGATTCATACACGCAGAGTTGTGTGCATGAAGAGATCTGTGCTTACCTAAAGGAGGGTATGTGAAGAAGCTCTCCACACACATGGGCTTGATGGGGACCAGTCTGACTGTGGCCGCATCTCCAGACATGAGGATCTGCGGGTGGTCCTCCAGCTTCTTGCCATTGCGGCGGTCGAGCTTCTCCTTCAGCTCAGTGAAACGGCAGGTGACGTGGGCTGTGTGGCAGTCCAGAACTGGGGAGTAGCCTGCTTTGATCTTCCCTGGATGGTTCAGGATTATCACCTAAGACAAAAGCAAGGTTTAGTGGAAACAAACCAAAAAAGTGAGGCAATTTCTTCCTGCAGTGAACCAACCTGAGCGTCAAAGCTTTTAACATCTGAAGGAGGATCCTGCTGAGCGTTCCCAGCCACGTCCCCACGCCGCAGGTTCTTCACGGACACGTTCTTGATGTTAAAGCCAACATTGTGGCCGGGCAGAGCCGTCTCCAGCCCCTGGTGGTGCATCTCAATAGACTTGACCTCTGCAGTGAGCTTGGCAGGGGAGAACGTCAGCATCATGCCAGGCTTCAGGACACCAGTTTCAATTTTACCCACTGGCACCGTCCCAACTCCTGGAGGAGTAAGAAACACTTCAATTTCAGCATGTTTACAGACATTTTCTACTCTAAAAACAATACTGTACTTCCTCTACTGCATTTTTCATAAATGAAGCTGTAATTGCGCTCAGACCAAGAAATCGAGAAAATGGGATCAAAAGCAGCGATTGACATCACCTCCAATTTTGTAGACATCCTGCAGAGGTAATCGTAGTGGCTTGTTGACTGTGCGCACAGGTGGCTGAATAGAGTCCAGGACTTCAAGCAGCGTCTTCCCACTTTTATTCCCTTCCCTTCGTCTCACCTTCCAGCCTTGAAACCACGGCATCTGTGCAGACGTCACTTTTACAGCATTGCAAGCCAACTTCTGGGGTTTAAAGGGGGAAAAAAAAAGCCTGAAAACATCATTACCCTTTGAGATGCGGTGATCATGTTCTCCCCAGTCCAGCCTGAAACTGGAACGAAGGGCACAGCCGTGGTGTCGTAGCCAATCTTCCGGAGGAAGCCGCTCACCCCTCGCATCACTTCCTCGAAGCGGCTCTGGCTGTAAGGTGGCTCGGTCAGGTCCATCTTGTTCACACAGACTATGATTTGCTTCACACCTAGAGTATAAGCCAGCAAGGCATGTTCTCTGGTCTGACCACTCCGAGACACGCCGGCCTCATACTCTCCTTTGGCTGCAGAGACCACCAGGAGGGCAACGTCAGCCTGAAATGATATGAGCTTTAGGAAAAGGCAGCATTCATAGCAACAGATATTCAAGCACGCGTGTACTTCCTACCTGTGACGTCCCAGTTATCATGTTTTTGATGAAGTCACGGTGGCCTGGAGCATCAATTACAGTCATGATGTATTTCTGGGTGTTGAACTTCAGCAGCGTGATATCGATGGTGATTCCTCGCTCCCGCTCAGCTTTCAGCTTGTCCAGCACCCAGGCAAATTTAAAGGAGCTCTTCCCCATCTGGAAGTCAAGCAGAATGAGTTTAACACTTGAAAAGTTGGAAGTTTTGCAGAAATTGTTTTTGTTTTTACTCACTTCATTCGCAGCCTTCTCAAATTTCTCCAGCCTCCTTTGATCAATTCCTCCACACTTGTAGACCAGGTGTCCGGTGGTGGTGGATTTCCCACTGTCAACGTGGCCGATAATCACCACGTTAACATGAGTCTTCTCTTTTCCCATGGTTGGAGATGGCGTTGCAAAACGTAATCAAGAGCGCTGCAGAGCTTCAGAAACTGTTGTTTTCTAGCAAATGGATCTGGCCATCCTCTTTGGAGAGCCTTTATAGCCCCCAGAGGATGCATAACTGAAGACAGGTGTGCTGCTTAATCAAGCTTAATTGGGATCAGTCACACTTTGATGACAAATAAATGCTGCTTAAAGGCAAAGTGGCTTTGAAGCTTGAAGTTTAAAGAATATATTGATCTGCTTTGTGACTGTAATCTGTATTTTTGTTTAAAGTCCCAATGTTTCAGCGCAATCTTTTGATCAGTGTGCAGAAACAGACCGTTACACTCGCTTCTCTCTTAGGGCCTCATCATGGATCCTCTGATGAGCTCAAATTACAGCCAGGTGAGTCTTTCTCTGGAGCTGGAGCGCTCTCAACACTTGTCTCACTTACTGATTGCTGAAGAGTGAACTGAACAGATAACGGGCACGTTTAGTGTCTGTGTCAAAAATATAATGACAAAACAGATCAAATCCATCATACTGAGAGTCTGCTGGTTTGAAGTGTAGTGGGAAAAGCACAGCTGATGTTTTGAATGTATTGAGCTTTAATCACAATGAGGGATAATGCTGATCCAACCATTCATAAGCCATGTTTGTAGCTGTTTTAATAACTATAAATCATTAAACATTTTAGCAGGAGGCTCACTTAATTTCAAATCAAACTAATGTTTTGTTGCTCAGTGAAATCTGCTCCAATGTTTGAACGTGAATATCTTAAAAACTACTAGAAATAAAAACATGAACTTTTCACTGGACTTTATTATCATCCAAATGAATCAGCATCTGTAATTTGGGACAAATACATTAAGATTTATCTGAGTATTGGTTAGTTAAAATATGAAAAAGAAGTTCCAGCACTCCAGCAAAGTCCCATATTTGAACACACACTAATAAAACCTTCAAATTACAAAAGATAATTAGTGACAATTTCTAAATGATATATAGATGAATTTCACAACACTACAAAATAAAGCACATGGAAGCCTTTTTAATAAGAATTTCTTAGTCAGAAAAATTCAACTTTCATTCTGGGTTGAGCAAATATGACAATTTGTACCACAGAAACAAAAATATCAGCAGAAAGTCAATTTACAGATGGTACTCTAATTATAAATCAGAAAATATTTTTGTTAATATGTGCATTTTGTTTTAATTTTCAAGACCCGAGTTCATCATCAATCATCAATCAACCAGATTCAATTTCCATAAAAAACATTTTATGGTCCAAAGTTTGAGGGTACAGAATTTAACGATTTCTGTTCATTTTAACTTCACATACTAAATACCTTTCAGATATCTATTTTTGCATAAAGGCGTGTCAACCCACTTTCAGGCCATTTTCCTTCCACAATGAGAAAAAAAAATGCCTGAAAGTGGGTCAACGGACCATTTAAATGTCAACGCAACCCAGTGAGAATTCAGCAGGTGAATGATGACATAGAATAAAAATCAAAATAATATATATTACTGTGATTATGGAAAAAACTATACCAATAGTATATACCAAATTACTGCAGCTGTACTGCAGCTCTTGTGGGGTGTTACTGGTCTGCAGTGGTTAGTATCGATCAAAAGCGGTCCAAGGAAGGAATAGTGGTGAACCAACAACAGGTTTATGGGCAACCACTTCACTCCCCACATGGATCAGAGAGCCTTCTCTGATCCATGTGGGGAGTGAAGTGGTTCAATCCAACAGATGACCTACTGCAGACCAGTCGGGTCTTTCACCAGGATAACGCACAAAGCAAAGAAATGGTTCAGGAATGGTTTGAGATTTTGACTTTCCCCATATCTCAATCCAATCAAGCATTTGTGGGATGCTTACATCCTGTGCTGTATGGTTTGGAGAGGGTGGCAGAAGGAAGAACTGAAGATGATTTTCACTTAGCATCTTCAGGACTGTCCTGTGTTGGTAATAATACTAATAAACGGGACCATAAGAGAGAAGAAGACACCCTACAATGAGTTAAAACATTAACTTGTTTATTCCTACTTAAAACAGATTATTATAGATTTGAAAATCTTATTTGGTTTTCATATGTACCCATTTTCAGTGATATAAACTTTTTTTAAGTAACCTATATTTGGCACCCCAATATTCTTAGTGGCCAGCATATGGCCACCCCTATAAAACAAAATCTGGAGGCGCCCCTGTCAGAGGGACAGCTCAGGCTGAGCTTGGAGACAAAGTTAGAGAGACGTGCAGAGGAGGGACGGTGGATATACCGGGAAAAGGATGTTGAAGACGAAACTGCCAGCCTGAAGGAAAAGACCACAGACAATATTCACCATATTTTGTGAATTAAAGTAGTCAGCGTCATTATTAGCACGAATAATTTCAATGACATGCATGGAAATCGAGGATTAAAACTCGCTGATAGATTCTGGGGCGAAATAACAGAACAGCGTCACCTAGAGGCGCTATGCTAGTTTATTGCCCAAGGGCACGTCGGTAGAAAGGCTTCAGCTTTGATGTCCGATTGAAGAACTAAGTGCAAACACTGCACGTACTGTCTAATAAGACCTAATTTACGCGGCGGTGGGTTCCATTAAATCTATTTTAGTAGTGATAAGTGGAGGTGACCGTTGACACAGTATCGCGCGTGTCCGCTGACCGGGCGCATCTATTTTCAGTTCTGGAGGGGGAGGAAGGTGTGCAACTCACCCCCATCCGCGCTCAGAGGTGGGACAAACCGAACTCCCCTATCGTTTGACGCTGGATAGCTAACCCGGAAACAGCGGCAGCAAATCGCTGTTCCCTTTCTTTGAGCCCGTACCGCTGCTTGTAGCGTGGTGTCCAGCCGACGGTTGCCGTGTTTCTCCGCGAGCATCAAGGTAAAACACAAAGAAAATACTACTTTATTCGCACTCTTTCTTTCCTTTCTGTTAGTCACCTTCGCTGTCCGCCGTATGCCATTCATTGAAGCTTGCTCTGAGTGTTAGACTTTGCTCCTCGAAGGCAAAACTGTTGAATTAAAAAACAAATCAGGTAAAATCAAACCTAGGTAGGGTTAAGTTGGCGTTAAAGTAAAAGGAGGGGTAAATGCGAGCATGACGGTGTTACATCCTCGGTGTACCGTTAACTTCCCCTTTCAGAACAACGGACTGGTTCTCAGACAGGAGGCATTAGGCTCCGATGCTTAGCAGGATTTCCCTTAATTTATCCACAGACGCTGAGCGATACATGCCTGACCCACAGCACTTCACCGATGACCAGGCTATCAGCTGTGTTTGGCGTGTGTGCACAGTTTTAAACGGACCGTATGGCTGTGGATTAGGACTGCGCGCTTGCAGGCAGCAAATGAAGCTTCATTAAAGGAAATGCACACACAGTGACAGATGGGGCAGCAGGTTCAGGGCTGGGTTTGTCTTCGGTCATATTTTTATTTTAAAAGCTGTGGCTTGATTTCAAAGCGCTGGGAGTTCATATAAAGTGTCAGCAGTAGCAGCCGCAGAGTATACGCATACCTGCAAAAGTCCGAAATTAGACCTGCTGTTGGTTAATTGAAGTCACCGCATGCTTTATATGCTCTTTATAGAGGTTTCTTACATGAATAGTTACTACAGTTGCCAAGTAATATCAAGTACCTAAAAGTGAGGACCCTTTTTTGCAGTCCAGCACTGGGATTTCTGTAGACTGCATGCTTAATCTTTGCATCAGTGTTTCAGTATAACCACAGTATATAATTTCCTGTCTGCCCAGAAGTGGAAATGAAACATCCAGACGATTTGTTGACAGTGTTTGGAAAGTGCAATGTCCTACTTCAGATTCGTCTCAAAGGTCTCAGGCTCGCTCCTGCTGCAATTTAGGAACCCCTGAGTGTAGTCAGACATGCACAAAGTTACTCCACCGTCTTTAAAGATGGCTCAAGTCACTTCAGTGCGTCACCCGGATATTGCAGACTCATACTTTATTTCACAATTGCTTAGTATCACTTTCCCCTCCATGTGTGGCTCTAAAAGGGAGTGGAGATGGGAGTGTTAGGGCTCTCTCAATAAGGCTTTTTCCAGTGTGTATTAAAAATTTAGGCCTTCAATGTGATTTATTATTATTATTATTTTTTTAAATGACAAAGGAAGGAGTAACCTGCACAGACTTCTGTATAGTAACGTTTTCCTACAGGCACATTTTGAGACAGAAAAAGCCCTGCAACCCATTTAGCTGAAAAGTAAAATATTTGCATCCATTTTTCAATGCCGCCGCATATAGAAAAGGCACTGATAAATGTACAATTTCCTTTCCGCTCAAAGTCTACCGAAAGTGGAAGTGAAACGTGTGCAGACGGATGGATTTGTTGATTAGTGCATTTTAAATTTATCTCAAAGGTCTCACTCCTGCTGCACATTAGAAACCTCCAAGTTTAGTTAGACATGTAAAACGTTGCTCCACTATCTTTTCAGATGGCACCAGTCATGCATACCAACCGGATATTGCAGACTCATACTTCAATTCACAGATGTTTACTGTGACTTTTCCCCTTGTGTCAAAAGCACCTCAGATGTGGCTTAAAAACAAGTATATGAGGTCGAGAAGGGATGTAAACTGAATCAAGTATCGCCTCTTTTTATGTTTTAGACCTCTAAAGATTGACTGGAGGACGCAACAGTACCCAAGTGTTGCCACAGTCAGTTGTGAGATGTTAGACGAGGTGAAACTTGTTGCGCCCTGTCTCCTTCCCTTGCTGCTCTTGTGTGAACAGCTGGGATCATCGCCAGTTTCTCCTTATTTTTATTTATTTATTTATGGTCTTGATCTTTCTGCTGTCACAAAAAGTGTAAAAGCGGGGAGAAAAGACTGCTTGCGACAACAAAGTGAAATGTTGTGTGGAGGAAGTTGTTTATATGAGGATTTTTATTTTTTATTTTTTTTAAATGCTCACAGTCTTGAATGAGAAAATATGGCTGACTTGGCCGCGTGTTTTCCCTCATAAATCCTGCAGGTACGGGCGTGCAGGTGCGCTTAGGCATGACCTTTTCTTAGAAATCAAATGTGGGCTGGATACTGTGACGTGTCAGCAGCAAACCGAACAAATGTTAGGAGCCCTGGGGGTGACTTTCGCGGGTTTAATCTTGTGTTAATGGAACAATAGGCATTTGGAAAATAATGTAGTTTTGTAGTCAACGGCAGCAGATAGCCTTAGAATATAATAAGACAAAGATAAACAAAGCCTGCATAAAAGAAGTGCACGTTTCTCCCGTGAGGAGAGATTTTCCACGTTTTCTCCGGCAAATGTTGTTCGGATAGTTGTACACGGTACAGCTGGTAGAGAGAATGTAATGGTGGTCAGTTTTAATTATTTATAATGTTTCCAGGAGTCTTCCCGAGCTTTTCAGTCATCACACAGACCGACCTGCACTCAAAGCCAGGGCAATATTATATATTTTATATTTACTGTTCTGATAGCTTTACATTTCCCCACATTGTAGAGCTCACAGGACCCACTCCCTCAAACACACCTGTTGGCTTCAGCTTGGGTTACTGCAGTTATTCTCAGTATGCTGACACTTGGTCTGTATTATATAGAGTGTCTCTGATCGTCTCACGCTGAACACACTGAACATCTCCTCATCTTTGAGTCATTGTTGTAACACGTCCAGCTCATGTACCATTGTGTGGTTTTTGCAGCAGTGTTGTGACATCACAGGCAGCCCAACACATGTTTATTTACTACACAGTGACAGCTTGGTCCGAGCATTTTTCATGTTTGCTGTGGCCACGTAGCCAAGCGGCGCAAGATTATTTTCTGGTTTGGTAACGTAATTTAAGCTTAAAGGAGGCAATAACCCAAGCACTTGTGCAACACCACACAACCCAACGCAGTCCCCTCAAATAACCGCCAAAAACAGTCCCCACAGAAAAGATTCACGAGTATTTGCCCGTTTGCCGTGCTGTTCATCTTATTGTGTCCAGCACTCGTTTTTAAAATAGCGCAGCGAGCACGGTTGGCAGAAAAGCGTTGTATTGATCCATTTCTCTGGCATTAAGCTGTTTGTGCAGTTATTGGGATTAACTTCCTCGAACTCATCTGGCATGTTCAGCATTCAGCTCTAACACCATTATCATGACATGGCCTTAATCCAGAGGAGCCGCAGACTTCAGCATTTCAATTTTAAGATTGTTTTTTTCCCCCCCACATATGTGTTTAAAGACACTTAAATTATAAATCCAACATTCTTACACCATGCACTTTGTTTAAAAGTTGCTCGGATCACTGCGTAGGTTGGTAACCTGCCTAACATACAATATTATCGCAGTTTTTGACATCTTAAAAAAAGCTGAGTATTGCAGTAATATGTGTTTGTAATTTATCAAATTTTTGCAAATGCAAATTCTCCTCAAATTTAAACTTTGTCAGTATTTTTAGTCCAATAAGCTAAAGTTATTTGCTTCAGTTATTTTTTTGCTACAAAATAAGACTGTCAAGCACTCCAACACCGTGTTACTGTTGCCTTAATACGAGTCAGTTTGCAATTGGATAGGCTTAGTTAGCAATTACATGCAATGTGTTTCTAATAATAAATTATAAATCATCAAATATCACGCATCTGTTGCTGTCTGCATGGACAGAAGTTCACATGTAAATATTAAATTTGCACTCAGTAAACTTCCTGTTCTTCAGGAACCTAACCAGAACGCAACCAGCTGGCAACTGGTTTAGTCGAGTTGTGCTTGTTCGCAAAGACTCATAACATGTTAGCAATCTGTCTGCATTTATAAATTAGAACGCATGTATTCGCAAACCTTCTATAATCGCTCAGAGCGACTGCAGTCGGTCCAAGTCAGACTGTGACTGTTTGCAGAAAGGTTGCCGCCCAGGTGACCTGTGCAGCCACCTTGCGATAAAAGTGGTTGTCAGTGCGCAGCACCCTCAAGCTCTGGGCGAGCATTTAGTTACCACAGTCGTTCAGAATGTGTAAAGATTCAGTAGAAACACCAATCAGAGGCAAGGTTGCTGTCCTATTTTTATCTGTGTGACTGAGCTGTTAGCTTGCTCTGAATTAGGAGGTAGCTTTGTTGAGTTGAGTGTGTCCAGTGTTGGATGGTTTTCCGGTTGC
Organism: Pundamilia nyererei; assembly: GCF_000239375.1. Classification (NCBI taxonomy): domain Eukaryota; kingdom Metazoa; phylum Chordata; class Actinopteri; order Cichliformes; family Cichlidae; genus Pundamilia; species Pundamilia nyererei. The sequence continues at coordinate 1,291,183 of NW_005187488.1, read as the reverse complement.
GCTGACTTAATGTACGTTTGCTTGGCTAACATGATCTCAGGATGGCGGTGCATGAGATGGGCCCTTTTTCTTCATCTTATTCCCAGGGTATTTTCATTTATTTAATAAAATATCAATATTTTGTGTCCCTTTATCAATACAATATCGCCACGCACTGTATTGGCCCCATTACACTCAGTGTTTTCCTCCATGCAGCTAGAAAAACCTGACACCCTCTAAAGAGTTTTTGCTCTTTCACTGAGGGAAAATAGTCAGGACTGCCATTAACAATATATTTTTGAATATGCATTTACTTACATTTACTCAAGCTTACAATACATCTTTGTTTATCAAATGTTCAAAGGAATATCAGAAAAAAAGATCATCAACGTCTTTTAACTGCAGTAACTAGCACCTTTTGCATTAATTACATGTGGGGCCAATTGTGGTTGTGTGCACAGGCACCTCCTCACGCAGGCCACACGGAGCCAGGAAAAACCCAGACTGTTATGACTAAAATGGGTGAAACCTTGTGGTCCTTCATGCTTCTGCATCAAATTTGGTAGAGAATTCTGACTTAGCTGACTGGTATTCATTCTCTAAAAAGTGTAAAGGTTTTTCCAAATCTCACACCGTTCTGATTATTCTTTTTATATATATGTATATATGTATTTTGTTTGTTTGTTTGTTTTTTTACAATAACATAGGTTTAAAGGATTTTTTTCAATTTGGGAATTAACAGAGAAAGGACTTTTGTGATAGCGGTTGTCTAATATACCCTCTGATCACACGTGATTGTATTCCTCCCTTTGCATGCCGGCTCATGTCCTTAGATTTGAACTGTCGACTTATTTTGAGTCATTTAGTAGTAAATCCTAACTGTAATGCCCCCTCATTCAGAGCAAGATCTAAATCTATTTTTCTTGCAGTTGTTTGGAACTTTATCTCTACTGTTTTGTGGTCTGTCCTTTTGAAACCTCTTTGTTTCTTATGCACTTCCTGCTGCTGTGTTGGCCAAGACGACCTCGGCGAGGGACTTCTCCTGCCTAAATAAACTATTACAAATGATGTTAAAGGGCACTGCATGCTCCCTGCTGTTCAGTCTGCAAACGGATATATTTAATAGTTTACTGATTAACACACGCTGACTGTATTTCGCATTAAATGAGCACAGAAAGGTGGTCTGAGGCTGCGGTGGTCCTCACTCTGGTTTGTGTTTGTAGCTTTTGGCGGGGACGAGTAATATGCTTTTGATATGTGCCTCTGATGTTTATGAGTCAGTGTGTGTGTGCCAGTTTCTAATCTGCAGGGCTGGCTGTGCTGGTAGACTTGAGCATTCCTCTCAACTTTCTCACTTCCGTCTGTGATCCTGCTTCATCTGAAGCCCAAAGCGTGCACATAATGAGAAAAGAAAGCAATCTTGTTTCTTTTCTTTTTCTTTTTGCTCCTGTAAGCAGGCATCTGACGGCCTTTAATGGGATGCTCACTATTTCCTGCTTGGTGTATGCATCAGCAGCAGCATCTCCAATGGAAATATGAAGCGAGGTGGACTTTGCCATGAGAAAGTGCTGTTTAAGTGGTCAAGTCTTCTCAGTATTCTTAGTTGTGTTTTTGGACACAGACTTTCAGATGTATGATTTGTTTCCAAGTAAAATTTTCCACTGTTAAAGGGCAAAAAGGTCACATTTGAGGCCTGAGGGGGACGGTGGTGTGTGATAGCTTTCAGTGCTCAAACCAGAAACCACAGTTTGAGTCATACAAGGAAACGATTTTTACTCTTAGATTTGTGTTATTTTAAGTGTTATTGTCACCGGAAAGGAGTCGGTTAAGTTTAGGGACTAAAATCGAAAAGGAAAAACTACTCGTTAGGTTTAGGCACAAAACAGCTCGGCTAGGCTTAGGCATTAAATGGTTGTTCTAGACTTAGACTTAAATTGCTCAGTTAGGTTTAGGTTTTATACTACTCAGCTAGGGTAAGGCATTTAGGAAAGGAAAACTATTAGGTTAGATTAAGGCATTAAAATAGACTTGTTTAAGTTAAGGTATTGAAAACGACTTTAAGTATAGGCACTCTGTTGGGTTTAGCAAAAACTAAAAGTCAGTTAGGTTCAGGTATTAAATTATTTGGTTAGGATTAGGTATGAAAAACTACTGTTAGGTTTTAGCAATAAAAATGAAACTAGCTGATTAAGTTTGTAAAGAGATCGTGGTTTGGGTGAGACTACCGTGGTTCTCACTTTTTCAAAGCTAGTTTCATCGGTTGCCATGGTGACAGGATCTCTCTGAGGAGTCTGGTGTCTTACATGGTGCAGAAGCGATAGACTTCCCCTTACAATACATTAGTTTCCTAATTGACATCTTGCCATGAGACTGGGCTGTAGTACACCACATTAAGACAATAAATATCACTGCTCACTCAATGAGAAGGAAAAAACACTGTGCTCCTACCCCCACATTTTTCACTCATGCACTGAAAACCCCTACAGGCTCACACTAGAGAAAATCTACTTTCACTTCATCCTGCTGCATTGAGGGAAATATTCACTCATGACAAAAGCCACAGTGGGGATTTTTATTTTATTTTATGTTTTTGTGATAACATGTCAGATTCAACAGGCATGAGATTCTCATGCGGCTGCCTACATTTTCAGCAGACGCTCAGAGCAGACGTGCTACCACAGATGGCAAATCAGCATGGTACAAATCCAGTTTTTGCATGAAAGTGTTGCTGTGCTGCCCCCGCACCAAACCTCCATTTTCACATAGTATTAAAGCTGTTATATAAAAACGAGGCGCTCCCACTTTCACCCCAATTGCCTGTACATTGTGTAGTCAGGTCTAGAATTTCCTGCTTGCTTCAACCTGATGTAGTACATCTGAATATACATCCTTATGTGAAATAATGTAATGGTGCTTAATATTTTGTTCAGCCAAAATACTCTATTTAGTCCATTAGTCAACAAAAATGAGTTTCTCAGTTTTATGGCATTTTAAATTGAATATTTGTGGTGTGGGGCTTAAAAGGAGTAATTTGAAGACGTCCCCTTGGATTCTGGGTAAACTGTAATGGACATTTTAGAAATTTTATGACACTTTATTGATAATAACCAGGGTTTAATGGGATTTGGCATTAAACCCTGGTACTTAGAAGTACGCTTAGAAGTACATTTTGTTAGGTATACCTGTTTAACTGCTTATTAATGCAAATATCTAATCGGCCGGTCACATGGCAGCAGATTTAAACTGAGCATCAATTGGCATGGTTGTTGGTGACAGATGGGCTGGTCTGAGTCTTTTCAGAAACTGGTAATCGCCTGGGATTTTCCCACTCAACAATCTCTCGGATTTACTGAGAAATATCCAGTGAGCAGCAGTTCTCTGGGTGAAAGTGGCTTGCTGATGCCAGAGGGCAGAGGAGAAAGGCCAGACTGGTTTGAACTCAGTTGTAACATAATGTTTAAACCAAGGTATGCAGATGAGCACCTCTGAACACACAGCACATCGAACTTATAGCAGCAGAAGACCACACTGGGTGACCCTCATGTCAACTAACAGGAAACTGTGGCTACAGTTTTCACAGGCTCACCAGAAATGGTGCAAAGGACATGAAAGCATGCTGCCTTTGATCAAAAGTTCAGGCTGGTGCTGGTTGGGATGTACGCAGTCCAATAGAACATCTCTGTGATGTGATGAGACAGAAGATTCTCCTCCAGGATGTGCAGATGATGACAGCAACTTTTTAAAAAAAATTTTTTATTTTTTTATTTTTTATACCATCTTGTACCACCAGCTTTTTTTTAAAATTAAAATTCTGGCTTTCAAGTATTATGTTTAACAGTTCCCTTGTTAACTCTTTCAAATCAAATCTATGTTATTTAAAAAAAAAATATCACAATCTAAGTATCTTCTTAGTATCAAAGACATTTATAATGGATCTGTGTGCCAGCGTCTGGTTGCGTGATTGACTGTAGATCCCTGGCACAGTGTAAATATTCCTGTCCAGCAGAGAGGAACGAGCCCTAAACAAGCATTTGTTGTGTCATTTCAGTTCAAGCATCTCCGGCCCGTGTAAGCGATCTGTGGGAGATTGCTTAATGAAATGATTTTCCACAGAGGCTCCGCTGTGCTCTGCGGGCTTCAGTAATTTCAGTCACACAGCCGATATCCCTCGTCAGTCCTCGGCTCTCGCTCGCCAGAGGGCAAAGGGGAATACAAGTTGTCATGACAACCCAAGTTTTTATGGAAGATTTATTCAGAGGTGTCGAAACTAACAGCGTGAGGGACAGTTTTAAGTCCCAGTGTCACTTTCTTCATTTTGGTTCTGGAGATGCTCACAAGTCTTTTGCTGCTCTCTCTCTCCTCGACTGCACAGCCACCATTTTCCATCTAGGCTCCATCATCACAAGAAGTTTCATTCATACAGCTGCAGAATTGTAAAACGCACTACACAGGTGAGATTGGAGGTATTGTCAGTTTTGGAAAGAAAGTTGGAGCTTATGATCACATAATGTCAGTGACCCAAATGTCACGTTGAGTGTAAATGTTTAAAATCTCTAGGTTTCTAAGCACATCACAAGTTGTGTGTTGTTGTTGTTGTTGTTGTTGTTGTGTTTTTTTGTTGTTGTTTTTTTTTTTAAATCACTCTGTATTTTAAAAAAAATCCCCATTTAAGTCCTTCAAACAGCTGTAAGTATTTAAAAATCCATCTACACCTTGTTAACTTTCCATCCAACTTCTTAAACACTTATTCAGTTAAGGGTTGCAGGAGTACTGGGGCTTATCCCCGTATGTTGTTGGGTGTGAGGTGGGGTTACCCAGTACAGGTCAACAGGCAATCACAGGGCCAACACACTCACATTTGCACCTACAACCGACTTAACCATTTAACCTAACATGCATGTCTTTGGTCTGTGGGAGGAAGCTGGAGTACCCTCATGGAGCCCATGAAGGCATGAGGAGAACATGCAAGTAGAGCGATATGACCAAAAATATTTATCACGATAGACATTTGAAAATTTGCGATAACGATATAACTGACGATATAATTGACACTAGAAAAAATACTTTGCAACTCCACAACTTTATTAGTGCACCCCCCCCACAGAAAAAACCCCATCAATGTATTTTCACTTCAACAAGCAGCTGTTTTTTTTTATGTGCATTAAAGTTATATAAAAATTTAACAGTGAAAATGCAAATTCCTTGCTGACAGTT
>NW_005187488.1:1176333-1284598 GCF_000239375.1 Pundamilia nyererei | reverse complement strand
TAGTTGCGGATGTTTTTTAGGATTTTTTTTTTTTTTTTTTTTAAACGCTGCTTGGAGGAGTGAGCAAAGTTGAATCACCGCTCGCACACATGCTCACACACAGCCTGAGTGCGCTGAATGAGCTCATCGTGTGGGTCTTTTCCTGCAGCAGCACTCAAGTGAATGACTGTGTACTTCTGCACTCACAGGTTGAGCCATGCACCTCAAAAGCATGGTGGTGGTTAGAAGAACTGATCTTAGTCATTTGCCCCAGGATAATCTGATTTAATTTACAGGCGAGAGAGAGAGAGAGAGAGCGAGCTTGGGCAGCCTCGTATTTATTGTATTAGCTGTAACAAAGCACTATGAAGTAGCATCTAACCTATGTGCTTGACTTTTTAGCCAAGCTAGCAGCTCGCCTGCACTCCAGTGCTTTCTTCACATGTAAATGTCTCATCAGTTGAATGGATTCTGATGAAGTTTTGTACAGTCACAACTCTGGCTCTAACACAACCACAGTGATATGTTGGATGATGCCTGGTTCTACTGGAGGTTTCTTCCTATTAAAAGGGAGTTTTTCCTTCTCACTGTCACCAAGCGCTTGCTCAAAGAGCATCATGTGATTGCTGGGATTTTCTCTGTATTATTGTACAATGTCTACCTTAAAATGGAAATGAATTTCCATCCACTAGCACGATCAGACAATACAATCTGTGTTGGGTTAAGCCCCTCTGCACTTTGTGTTTAGTACATGGACTTAACAACTACGTGACCCACTGATTTATCATCAACATGTGGCAACTCCAGTATCAAGGTTGTGAAATGATTAAAAAAAAAAAAAATCACTTCACTAGAATTGTTATGAAGAGAGCGGCGATTATAACATGAGTCCATGGCAGGGGAGGAGAACTCCAGGCCTCGAGGGCATCCTTGATCCAACACAGCTGATTTAAATGGCTAAATGACCTCCTCAAAATGTCCTGAAGTTCTCCAGAGGCCTGCTAATGAACTAATCATTAGGGGTGCAACAATACTGGTATCGAACAATAAAAAAATTTAAATTTATTTTATCAACTTTTCTTCTGACGATGCTGTCTGTGTTGAGAGCTCAGTGGATCTGCGTTCGACTACTCCGCCTAGGCTGCACTGTCGAGCGCAGATCCACTGAGCGCAGCGCAGTTGCAACATGGCAACTGCCTCAACAACCTCCCCCACCCTCATTCAGATCTGGCCTTTGGAACTATTTTGGTTTTCATGTGAAGTATGACCCTGATGGTAAACGCGTCATGGACAAATTTAAAACAGTATGTCTGATGTGCCACGCAATGCTCAATTACATGGGTGGCAACTAGTGCGTTAGCGCAGTTAGCTCGTTAACGTGCTGACGCCGTCCAGCCCCACGCACAGGGCGATCCGCGGTAACTCGTTAACGGAGATTTGCTGCGTTATGGCCACGTTAATGTCATTTTAACGAGATTAACGCTGACAGCACTAGTGGGAATATGACTGCACATTTACACCGACATCATCATTGGAACGAGCCATTTCTCTGTAATAAACTCTTTTCCAAAGATGAGTGATTTCTCGATCAGATTTGTTTTTTTTATTACTTTATTTCAGCAACATTCAATTTAAAAACTGTACTTTTGAGTTAAAATATATATTTATAATTTCAATAAATTAAAATGGCATGAACATTTTTTTGTATCGAAAAAATATCGAACCCTGACACCAAAGTATGAACCAACCCTGAATTTTGTGTATCGTTGCACCCCTACTAATCATGTGATTCAGGTGTGTTGACCCAGGGTGAGATCTAAAACCTGCAGGACACCAGCCTTCAAGGCCTGGAGTTGCCCACCCCTGGTCTATGGGGATCACTAAATTCACTTATGGGTCCGGCCACATGTGGCTGTTAGAGGAACTGCAGTTTCAGGCACTACAGATTTGTCTTCATTTTCCAGCCCTGGAGGACGTGGCTTGATTTAGTATTAAGTCAGAACAGTTGGCATACACAGACTTTAAAGGAAGCAGTTTATGCACAGTAGACTTCTGAGTAGTTGGATTTTCTTATTCCTCAAGTATTGTTTTAATATTTTTAATTACATTTTGCATGAAAGTCTATCTACAATGGCAAGACTAATGGAACTTTAATTTTAATAGTCTGTGGGACTTGTGCAGAATCACAAGTCTAACAGTATATCAAGTATGAATGGTATGCTTTCTGAAAACTCAATAAAAACACTTTGATTGTTATTAACAGTATATCAAAATGCTGTCTTTTTTTTACTGCCACGCCTCTCTGCTGTAATGTAGCTGATTAAATATCCTGCCATGCTGTGTCTTCAGCAGCTGACTTGCACTGTTTGATATTACAGAACCAAACCTTAACTGTAGCACCACAGCTGACATACTGCTCTGCATGATGTAGGCTTAAATGTAACCTCAAGCGATATTCAAGCGATGATTTGGCTGTATGTTGTGACCCCAGCTGTGTTTGAGATGCATAGCGGACTCCCATGATGCCCTGCTACAAATGTTTCCTATGGCATGTCAGCTCTGTTGGATTAAGAGCAAGTCACATTACATTAACGGGGAGAAAAGTAAAATGGGAGAGGCTGTTACACCCCCTTTTTTTCAGGTTCACAAGAATGTATCTTCCTTGTTTAGTCTTATTTTCTTCTTCTCTGGTTTCTCGTGTGTAGCTTAGCCCTTTGACAGTGTCTTATTTCATCACGTTTGCCCTCTGCTCAACAAGTCTCTCTCAGGCTTCATTGTTCTTGTGGTTCTGGGGTTTGAAGTCTGATCACATTCATGCATGACCAGCACTGATGCCACCGCTGTGCATTTGTATGCAGGCTGGCGAGAAGAGAGCTGCCTCGGTCCTAATGGTCTCACAGTCTACTGAGCGTGCACTCTCAATCAGGGCTGCATGACTTGTGAAACGAGCTTGTGGCTTGCAGAGACTGTTGAATCTTGAAACTGAGAGTCGTGAGGTTATTCTTTTCTTATTTAGACCTAAGAACCAACCAGACGCACAAAACGTGTGCTAAACGTTTCAGTCGCTTCGATTTCTTATTAATGTGGCGGGTTTAGGCGTTTCCACATCTCAATAAAAGGACTCAAACGTGAGTTGGGTGAGTGAGTTGTGCTGTAGTCCTCTTACAGGAGGAAGCGTGGAGTCTTGTAGAAAACCTGAAGTGAATCAGAGGAAGTGTTACACAATAGGAAGTGGTGTGCTTTTTTTCATGCGATTCTGTTTGTTCCATGCTTCTTTTTTTCTCCTTTCTAAAAATTCACTTACTCTGGCCCATATTTCTCAAGGTAGTCGCATTAGGATGGAACAGGCCAGTTATTGCCTATTGTTTGTGTTTGCATTTTCTCTCATAGTGCTGCGTTTCCTTTTGTGTGTGCTACAGCTCATTTTAAAAGGGAACCCAAAGACAGACAGTCATTTCTAAAGGGTGTAACCAGTATGTGTGAAGTGTGCAACAGTAGTGTTGTCCAACTTTGGTAAAGTCAAAATGCACAAAATAGTTGCTTAGCTGTGGAGTTTTTTGTTTTGTTTTGTTTTTTTGGTGCATTTCAAATAATTTAGTTGAACTTTGCAGGAGGAGCAGTGATGCCACGTCTTGTTATCTCTAGTTGCGGATGTTTTTTAGGATTTTTTTTTTTTTCAAGCTCTAGATTGTAAAGTTTTATGTTTTGTTGCTGTTGATCATTGTTTCAGAGGCTGACCTCTGCTGGAGGACTGTGATCCCGGGGCCACCTGCCAGGCTGGGCCTCCCTGCTCCTGCCAGACACACAGCTCCACTGCTGGTAAGTCCTAAAAGATGCTTTTCTGTTGATGTGCTAATCAAATAGGGGAAAAACTGGAACGATTCATAATAATTTAAACTTTCAATGACAAATCTTTGTGCCGTGTTGTGGCAACATGTAAACACAAAGCAGGAAATTCACTCTGCAAAGCAAATGCGTGTCCGGACAGTGCTCACTAAGTCAGACTGCTCAATGATTATATTAGCTTTGAACCTCATACTGCACGCTAGTCTGTGGTTATTTCCATTGGAACAGTATAAAATTCCCACTCAAAGTCCGCAAGTTGCACACGTGCATCATTTTCATCAATGCAAAAATTGAAGCTATTTTTATCCTCAGCATCTTTCTTTTCCCACCCCTGATTACCATCTGCTTATCTGCTGTTATTTTGTTTGCATGTCTATTTATATCTGTACATATTCACAACTGATATGTTTCCTTATTTGCATTCACTGCAGGTGCTTAAAGGCTTTTGAGATCACCATAAATACTGCCGTCATTCATTTGTGTAACTATATTTTTCCAGTTGTTTAGGTCATTGGCGCGTTGAATTGAATGGAAGCATTTCCCTAAATAGAGGCTGAGTCAGTTCATTTTGCTTTCTTTCCACTGCTAGTGTTTTTTTTTCCATGCTAAGGTGGGAGAAAATTCAGTTAGCTGCTGTTTCTATTACAAAGTTTGGCTTCAATCACAAACACAAGTGGCATACTTTGCATTCTCAGGCCAGATCTCAGGGAAAATTGGTTATAAAGCACATTTTTAAGGGAAAATTGAGGCCAGGTCACTAGGTGCTTGAGTTTCTGTGTCTTTTCACCTCAGACTATCCCAATTTAACAAATCTCTGAGCATAAAAGTGCATTCACTCGTAAAAATAATTAGAAAATCTTCACCATTTATCTTCTTGTCGCTGGTGGAAGAGCTACTGCTGTAATGGCCCGCGTTCATAAAATTTCAGCCTACTTTTCTGACTACCATCACCTCATCTCATTGACGTTTAAGCATTAGTAGCTCTCTGTGCACAAATACAGACATGTCATTATGTAAGACCGCCTGTGGTGCACCTATGCCTGTTATAGTCCTAATGTGCAGTGCTGTGGGTGTATGTGTAATGCTGGCACAGGAAATGAAATGCATTGTGGGCCATAAAAAGGAGTTGAGTAATGTAGGTGCTCCCGGCTTCCTGTCCCCCCCATCAAGGCCAGAGTGTTTATATAACCACAGGGCACGGGGTCACGGCTCCCGTGATGAGCTGGCAGCTCTGGTGTTGGACGGTGTTTAGTAGTTGGTCAATTGTGGACTCAAACTCACTCCTGGTGATTTTAGACGAATATTTTAGTGCTGTGTCGTTCATCTCTCCCTGCTCGTATGCGTGCCCATCCCTGTTGTATTTTCCTCTGTGTCTCCTTGGAGATTGTTACCATGCCACACAGCTATCATTTGATTGGCTCAGCTGTGGAGCTGGAATGCTAGGCTGCTTTGACAGCTAAGCCTCAGGTGGTTCATATATAGGATTGCTAAGTCAGTGTGTGTCCCCATGTGAGGCTTGTAGTGTGTATGCGTGTGTATAGGCTAATGCTTCTGCAGTGCCTTATTGAGACTCAAATCTATTCACTTAAATCGGCCTGAACGGTTGCTGTTTTGGTTGCTGTGCAGTATACGACCCTGCAGCGGTGCAGGGGAACAAACATGTGATGGACTATACGTGAAGAAAGGGAATGAGTTAATGCAGCAGCCTGAGGTCTGTGTGGAAGGGCGGATTAACCCTGCTTAAACCAGGGGGAGGGTGGTAGCCATAGATGAAGCTGTTCTTGGCTCTTATAATTGGATCAATACTGCCCCCAGCTGGTGAAGCCTTGAAGTGTTATTGTTATGGACATGAATGCAAAATATGTGTAATTGTCTTCTATATATAGCTCTAAACTTGCACTAAATTACAGATAGAAGCTGTTTTTTGACCAGTTTAAGTGATTCAGCTGGTAGATCACATAATAAGCTGTTGTTGTTATTATTATTATTTTTAAATACTAAATGAATATCAGTTTCTCCACTCCTGACTCAGCATATGGAAGCTGTTCTGGCCTCCTGCTCTCAGCCAACCCCACCCTCTGACTAGGTCATTTGAGATGATGCGTCTGAAAGGGTGTAATATGTAGAGTGGCTCGTTATGTCAGTTAAAAGCCCCCAGCTTCTCCTAGGTTATCTATTATTTATGCCGCTGGAGGCTTGACGCCGTGTAACTTCCTGCCCAGGTTTTCCGTCAGGAAGCTCGCAGACTTCCGCCATATGCGCCAGAAAAACCGAACATGTGGAAAGCTAGTTTTAAACTTGGAACTGACATATATTATTTCTATTTCTTGTCAATGGAAATAGTGTCATTTTTTCTCCAAGAGATATGGGAGCGTTTAGCCTTAAATAGTTGTTAACACCGGATGGCGCTGTTGGATCTGGCATCGGACCTTCTCTCCAACTTAGTAAAATGAAATTTGCAAGCCTTGCAGAAATATTCTGCAGGGTTTCCATCAAGAGACAGTTTACAGTAAAATCAGTTTATTGTAAATATTCCCACTTCCTGTTTGCATTTGTAAAAGTAAACAAAAAGATGCATAAATGTGCCGGTACAAGCTTTGGGAGTGGCTCTCATCCTTCCTGCCTTCTCTGCACAGCTGCTTTCCTCCTCCAGATGGCACTCGCCTCCTACTCAATATAAATGTCAGTTCTCTACAATCTGACACTCATCATCACTCCCAAACCTCCTCTGTGCCCCACCCAAAATCCTGTTGGGGTAATATTCTGCAGGAGGAAAAAACATGCAAGGATTATGTTTGATTCTAAAATTGAAATTAGGCTTAAATTGGAAATTCATCTCTTCCCGAATGCTTTTGTAAGTAAGATTAAAAGATGCTGCTGATGTTGGTGAGTCAGTCAAAGGTCAGGCAAGTAATGATGGTTTAGGGTGGGGTGGGGGCGTTGTTTCTGCAGAGGAACGAGGGAGAATGTATGTGAATGGATTTAGGAGGCAGATGCCCTGAGGGAGGTGGCACTTAGAACAGGACAGCGAGTCAATGCTAACCCCACTCCCTGTTAATGATCTCCTCACACATACCAGGAAGAAGTCAGAGGACTCTCAAGGGCAGAGTGGGAGGGTGTGAAGGGCCTGGCTCTGAGGTGGATGGAGCAGAAAATGAAAAAGTAAATTTGTATGAAAGATGATGCAAATGTCACTGAGCCTCCTGATTTGAATATTTTTTAAAATAAGGAGGATTGATCTGAAATTAACATCATCCAGCCTGTGAGCCCTGCTCTCTCTCTCTCTTCCCTGTCTGTTGGTGTGACTGAAGAGCGGCACTAAGAGCCTCTCCACAGAGCTCAATGAAGCCCGCGTTTTAGCTGACTCTGGTGCATCTGCCTGTTGCCATGGTTTCCATCTTTCATCAGGTGCCGTCCAGAAAGCAGCGCTTAGCAGAGGATGAGGCGCTCCCGCTTTCATCCTTCCTCTCTGATCTGCTTCTCTGGACAGAACGGCAGTTTTCGTAACTGAGTTCGTTACAGCTGTTGGCGACAGGGGATGTTTTTAGCTGGAGAAAGACGAGACGGCCGATACCGGATGTCACCTCAAGTGACGCCGTCTGTCTTCCTGTAGGTTTGTTTTGATTTGCCCCGAATCTGGGTGAGTGGGGTATTAGCCGATGTTTACGCGGGTGCAACAATACAGAGGCGTGGCTACGAGTTCAGAGAGTTCACCCACATAAACAAACAAATCGTAGCCTGCCCCCGCTGCTCCTCCCTTTTTCTCGTCACCTTGCACCCCCCCAAGCAATTTTTAGTCAGCTGGGTGAGATCGGTAGGAGATAGTTGGGGTGGGTGGGGGGTGAGGAGGAGATGGGGGGGGGGGGGTTAGGGGGAAATGGGGACGCATGCCAGTCCCATTTGGGAAGTGCTCCCCCATTTTCTGCCTGTCGAGTCAGGCCAGTGTCAGCGAGCTCCGGCGGGTCCAGGTCTGGCCGAGTGGGCTAATGCGATGTGGCGTGTCACCCGGGGAATCTAGGTCAAGTTTAAAGCTGCCTAGTTCTGCCCGCCTCTGCCGCAGTGTGACGCTTCAAATCCCTCCCCTTCCACGCACGCAATAATATTCAGCACGCGTCCATACCTGCACTTTTATTTTGCATTTGTTTTATATTTTAATCATTTCACCCTGATCAAAATGAGCTCTGCATTTCCTGTTACAGGCTGTGTTTATTGCAAGCATAAACACACTCATCTCTCACACACATGCCTTGCCCCATCCCAGCCCCACTCCTACCCCTATCCACACACACAAACACAGACAGACACCCCAGGCAAGCTCTCAGCCCGTCCACGGCAGAGCCCACGTGACGCTCCGCGCGGAGGCTGGGGAAGGGAGGGCGTTGTTTTTCCCTCCATAGTAAAGCAGCGGGGCACGTGGATTCTCATGCTGCAGCCGAGTAGTGGAATGTCAGCACTATCCCTCCCTCGCATCAGCCAGCTTTCCAGTTGCCCCGAGCAGTTTCTGCAAGGATGGCCGCGGCAGTGCTCGGTTTCAGCCCTGTCCCGCTTCTTATTAAATGGAGAGGCACAGAGCTGGGAGATGTTTTTAAAAAAAGGCAGTGCCATTCTGAGGTCAGGCTGCTGCATGGGCGTGGCACTGTTTTGGTTTCTTCACCGAATGGGCTTGAACCTCCCTCCACCGTCTGTAATCTGCACATATTTGTTTTGGATTGTAGCTTCAGTCGGATGACATTTTCCTGGAATAATGGCAGGGTGTCAGTGTGAAAGTCCGCCTTTATTGTGTTTTTATTGCAACGATCTGCACTTGTTCATCAGTAAAATTAGATTTTCATCTTTAATAAAAATTTGAGAATTTGCTGAGCTACACAGAAAGATGAAATCACATCCAATCCAGTCACTAACAGATGGGTTCAGACACTTCTCCATCATCTGTAGTTGATTTTACTATCCTGCTAATCCGCTGTTTTTGGCGCATTACCTCATCTGTATTAATATATTCGTGCGCTTTCAAGTCTTACTACTACTGTACTCGCTCTTCACCGGGAGCTCGAACCTGATTGGCTGCTGCATTCTTTTCAATGGCACCAAATTTTTTTCGACTCCATGGATACAGCGAGCTGTTGGTTAGGCCGGCTCAGCCAATGGGAGAGCTGCGCGGGCTCCAGCTTGTCAGATTCTGCCCCCTGGCCTTGGAGGCAGCCCTCCCCTCCCTTCCCACCCTCATTGAGAGCACGCGATGTCTCAGCGGGGGGGTTCAAAACAACACCAAGATTGTCGTCGGCTTCTCTGTGGTGCCCAGGACATGCCAGGACTGCTGGGTACTGCTCAAACTCTCTTTAATATAGTGTCTGCACTTTCTTCACTACGCTATCACTAAGCAACCAGTTACACTTAGTTACACAAATTGTTGGAAATACATCTTTAAAGAAAAAGTCCAAATAAACAGCAAAGTCAGTTATCTGTAAGTGGTTCTTTTGATGAATTTTGGTGGAAGAAATTTGCATAATGGACAGATTTAATTTGCTCTTTTTTTCTTTTCTCTGGACTTTAAGATTCTCTAGTGGACTTTGAAACGCAGCCACGCAAATCCCCGTCCTTTAAATGACCTCATTTTAAACGGCACAGGGGAGCAGCGCCGGGCCTGCAAGGCTGCCAGTGCCCTCGTTGAAGCGCTGCGAGCCCAGGCTGCTCTGCCCAGTCAGCGAGCAGCTGAAAGGTGGCAGTAGAAGATAATGATGATGGAGATGGTGTTGGGGTAGTGCCCACATCATCCAGCAGGGTGAAGTCGGTGACAGCTCTCATCGCTTTCCGAGGCTGCATCAGGTGCCGCTTTCCGACAGCCAGTGAGGTGCTGGCGTTGGCACGGTCAGACATTCAGGTCACATTAGAGGAGGGTAGTTTGATGAGACCGGACAAGGCAGGTGGGGCTTTGCAGGTGGTCGGTGGATTTGGCTGGTGACACAGTTTGTAGAGGCGCTTTTGACGTAAATAAAAGTTTAAAAAAATATCACTGTTCATCCACTGATTTCATGCTGATGCACAGGAAATCAGAGAGAAGCTCATTTTAAATGCACACCAAATATTTATTAGAATATATTCAAGTTAAATTTAGGATTCCTACTACCAAATATTTATTTTTTGATTTAATCTATTACTTGTAACAAAACAACTAAATAAAAACAAAACGGGGCAAATGGCGACTTGGACAAATTCAGCTTCAACTCGTCATTCAGTCATTTAAAAACTGTCTGCTCATCGCACTTCGAAAACAAAACAAAAAAAAAAAAAGGGACATGACCCAGTGCTCGGTTTTCAACATTCAAGAATCCTCCCTACACGATGCATCTCATGCATTTTAAAAGCGCCCCGTCTCAACCTCTGCTCCTGACTGCTGAGTGCGTACTTTGCTCTGTCGCAGCACCTCCCTGTCTTCCAGAATCACCTGCGCTGGCGTGATTTGCCCCCGTCTCTGCAGACCCTCGCTCGAACACTTTGGCTCTTCACCTGCCACTCATCTCGGGTGACATCTGCCTGCCAAAATTGAATTGCGTCACTGTTCTGCCCCGACCCCTCTCTCGCAAAGCCCGTCCATCTCCACCCCGTCACCGAGGGCTAAGGCTGCCACCGTTTCTCTCTCTACAAACTGTAGCAGATCTCTGACTTATCAAATGTCTGTCAGCCTCTGTAGCTCTGCGCTTTCGAGGAGTCGGAGGATTGACAGCAGAGAGCGGCGCAAGGGTGTCGCTTTTCATTGCACAGCTCGCAGCTGACTTGTGAGAGTGTGTGTGTGTGTGTGTACATATACAGTATATATACTGTATGTGTGGGTCTTCGTCGCCTCCTCATACCTGCAAAGCACTTGAAGATCATCATAGCCACAAAAACTGGGTCGTTTTCACAGGCCCTACATAAATAACCATAAATCATACTGGGTGGTAACAAATTCCAGTTAACAGTGAGTGAGGGCACACTGGTAAATTTGTGACTTTGATTGGCCTACCTGCAGTAAAGTTAGGAGTTTGTTTCCAGAAACACACTTGACAGAAATCTTTTCATTGTCCTGCTCTCCTTTTTTTTGTTTTTAGTGCCCATTATAGGCAAACAAAACTTAAACATATAATTGTATTGCAGTGCTCTGGTTTTTCCTACAGGTGTGGCAAAAACATCTTCCTCCAAGGATCAGAAACCCTGGTGCTGTAGTTGTATAAAAGTATGACTCACTTCTGGTAGCAAGTCTCTAAACAAATCTCAGCTCTTGTCTTCAAATGCGTCTGGTCACCTATTTTGGGCATATTCATTTTTTGAGCAGAATTAACATTTTCCTTTGAAACTTTAAGTTAATAGAATAACCAGTAAAATCTGGTTAGCTAGCTTAAAAAGTTTGTCTCTAAATGAGATTTATCTCCTGGAAGTTAACCACCATCCTTGCTGGTGCAGAAATCTCCAGCTGATCTCAATTCTGGATAATTGGACTGCGGTGTCTTTATGTCCCTGCAAATACAGATTCTGTGCTCAGGCTTTGCTTTGGTTTTGGTGCTGCTCTATCTGTACTCCATTTAACATCTGTTTACCCAGTTAATCTTAATAGTTTAAGGCACTTAAAACAAAAAGCTCAACACTGACCATGCTGACCATTGATCAGTTTTAATGATATCAATGATGTTATCATTTCTGCTTACACGCCAAATTCTTTGACTCTCACTGATCAGCTTTCTGTACAGCAAGAAATTGGCACACCTAGGTTTTAAGCAGGAACTCGTTTGTTTTATTATCAGAGTACATTAAAAAAAAAAAGAAGCTTGCACGTGGCTCAGGTGTGCAGAAGCTCCACTGAAATGAATTTGAGCTCATTGTTGTGTAATGTGACTGTCAGAAACACTGCTAAGCAGCATTGATCACAGGAAGAGACAAACTTGGAGGGATGCTGTTTGGATTTGGGTCCCGTTCTTAGCTGGACCACGATTGTGATCCTGTCTGGTTCACTTTCTGTTCTGTAGAGATTTTTGAAGCCTTTTGCTTTAGTAGACAGTTTAGTAGAGAGTGGGTCAGGAAAGCAGAGAGAGCAACTGAGGTGAAAGTGCACGAGCTTCAGGTTGGTCTGCTGCATTTCAGCCTTGGGGCGTATGGTCGCCTGCTCACCTTGTGAGCTAAACTGGTGCCTGTCCTGTACAGTTTATTAGTCTTAGAAACCATGACGAAGATGTACAAATGACCTGTTGTGCTTTGTTTGATGGAAGGATGGATTATATGGATCATATTAAACAGCTGCTGTTCAAACCTTAATGGGGAGCAGCGAATCAGAAGAAACTTAAAGGGAGGAAAGCTAAACCAGCTCGTTTCAGACTGACCCAAGGATTATTTTGAACCACGAATCATGCAAAGCTTCTCCAGTGGAGTCCAAACGTGAAGCTAGAAATGAGCTTAAGAGGTCCACTTTGATACCCTATGGCAGGGGTGTCCAGCTACTGACCTCAAGGGCTGGGGTCAACCTCACCCTGGGTCAACATACCTGAATCGAATAAGTAGTTCATTACCAGGCCTCTGGAGAACTTCAAGACATGTTGAGGAGGTAATTTAGCCATTTAAATCAGCTGTGTCGGATCAAGGACACATCTAACCTGACCTGCAGTACACTGGCCCTTGAGGCCTGGAGCTGGACACCCCTGCCTTATGCTCTAAAAAGGTGCAATGGTCACTGGTTAATAAATATTAAAAAAAATATGCTTTAGGTTTCTGTATCATGCTGCTGTCTTAGGCTGGGATTATAGCTACACTCTCTACAGACACCACAGACAAGTACTCGATCCTATTGTAGTTTTCTCGAGGCTGTGGTTGGTGCCTTGTAGCATAGCATCTTGTGGACAAATCCAGGTGGTCCAAACCTGGTAGACACGGAGCCTCGCAGTCATCGTCTGATGAGGAAATTCACTCAACTTGCAAATTTATGGATTGCAAAACTGTAACTCTGGCCTTATATTTACTGCTGTAGCACAGTGCAAGTGTTTTGTTTACTGTACCACATTCATTGTACATGTTTGCATTGCCAAGGCATGTTTAATATTAATGTGATGTTTGGGCAGCTGCATTATCTGATTGTGCAGAGACTATTAAGTGAATTTCTTAGTGCTGCTCTAAGTCTGATTCACTTACAGTAAACAGAGAAGGCCTTTATGAATGTTTGATTGGATGCACTGTGCAGCAAACAGCTACATACTTCATGCATAACATAAATTATGAGCGATATCCCTGCGGACGATGGTAAACTGGATTAGTTTGCATGCGGCTGCCCGTAAAGGTTTGCCAATGCTGGGAAGAAGTTTAGCAAAGCAGAAGTCAAACTGTTTTTTATTTTTGGGGCCTTTTTTTGGTTTGACATCTGGTTGGTGAGAGCCTGGGTGCAGGAAACACACACTGGGGAGTGTCCGAGGGGAGTGCTGGTGTATGTGAACGGTGGGCACATCTGGGGTATCACTGAGTTCATACAGGCACCAGAGCAGTGAAGCAGAGCGGGAGTGAGGTGCATGGATACAACAATGCATCACCACCTGCTCACTTCACTGCTGCACTCTTCTTCTTCTTCTCTTTTTATTGATTTCTCTCTTCTTCTTTTTTTCTCTCTCAACAGGTATCATAACATGGGGAACCTACTGAAAGTTTTGACATGCACAGATCTGGAACAGGAGCCCAATTTTTTCCTCGATTTTGAAAGTGAGTCTTCTTTTTAAGTAATTTCTCCACATCTCTCCCAATATGGATCGCATGGATATTTTACCATAACATTACCAGCTCCAAAACTCCAAAACTTAAATCTTTTCACCACCACTTATCTTTTACACTGTTCCTCCCAGCGGCAAAAGGAATCAAATCTACCACTAGGGCTGCTGCTCTTTTCCATCAACCTGCCTTTTCCATGCTGGAATGTGTGCAGAATATCAATCAGGGCAGAGGTGCAGCAGTGCCCCCTCCCCAAATAAAAAGCACTGAAGTCGGGCTGTGGTGTAGCCTAAGGGCCCTCAGCGTGGCTTGAACCTGTGCAGTGCTATTCTCACACTTGGCAAACCCAGAGAGTCAGTCATACCTTCAGAGGAAACGGCTTCTCATAGAGCTCAGAGTGTTTGGAGGTGGTTTTTATACTGAAAGAATACCACCGTTTTATATACAACTGATGCTTTACAATACTGAGCAATGCTGTATGAAGTTTTTCTTTAATAATGCTGTTAGAGGCTGAAATCTTAGTTCTGAAGAGCAAATAGAAATAACTACTTTAAAATAAAATGAATAAAAACTATTTTTTAACTAGTTTCATGTTTAAAAATAAAATGTATCCTTATGAACAGTTCTCCAGATCCATGGCTTGGTTCATATTCACTGGGCTCTTCACTATTTACACCTCTTTAGCTGCATATTAACACAAATGTCTAATGAGCCAATCACATGACAGCAGCTCAGGGCTCTTGGACAAGTAGTCAAGACAACCTAAAGTTCAAACCGAGGATCAGAACAGCATCTCTGAACGCACCCTGAAGCAGCAAGCTACAACATCTGGGTTTAAAATGAAGTTAGAGATCACACAGGCTGGAAAAATGTTTCCTGGACTGATAAGTTTAAAAAAAAAAAATTGTCATTAGATGTTGATGGTAGGGTCAGAATTTGACATGAACAACATGAAATCATGGATCCAGCCTGCCTTGTATCAACAGTTCAGTCTGGGCCGGTGGTGTAATGGTGAGGGGATATGTTGTCGGCACACTTTGGACCCCTTAGTACCATCATTTAAACACGACAGCCTCCCTGAGTGTTGTTGCTGACCATGTCCATTATGACCACATTGTCTCTCATTATCTTTTGTGCAATGTCTGCTTCTATCAGGAAAACGAACCATCTCCCAAAGATCGAATCATCTCAAACTGGTTTCTTGAACATGACAGAGTTATGTCCTCAAATGTGCAGCTTACAAATCTGCCGGAACCATTGACGTGATGTTGTCACATCAATATGGAGCAAATGCTCGGAGGAATGTTTCCAGCATCTTGTTGAATCGGTGCTGTGAAGAATTGAAGCAGGTTTGAAGATAAAACGGGTGTAGCTCCTTCTCTAAATGATAAAAGAACATGGCACTGGCCTGTAAGTCTGCCTACTTCTGACACCTTTAACTCAGTCGGACTGCACCCACCTACGAACTCTACCATGACTTTGATGTCAGCTACACACCTGTGAAGTCTTGTGGCTGGATCTTGTGTGGTTGCAGCACTTTTGTGTTGGTGGGGGAAAACTAAAACAAAACTGTCTGCCGGCAGACAAACACCTGCTTAAAACTGCTTTTTGTGGTAGTTCCCACTGCAGGCTGTGTCTCCAGGACTGCATTTTCCCACACTAATACAGACGCACACTCCATGCCATGCTGTTACATTTGGTAATAATGTTAGTCAAAATAAAAACCCTGAAACTGTATGGCTGGAGCTTTTACACATTTTGAGATAACTCATTCTGTTCGTCTTCTCTTATCTTCCTCTGTTTCCCTGCTCTCGGCCGGGAAAAGTGGGTGGTGTTAAAACTTAATGGGAAGCAGTGGGAAGAGACGATTATTTGACTGAACTTTCATTTGCATAATTGAAAGTTGCTCATTAAACTTTCTGTGATATTGAGGGTGTGGTAGATGTCCTAGAGCTGTATTTTACTTTATGTTGAGTCAGTGTGAATATGGATGAGATCCCAATCAGATTTGCCCAGCTGACTTTGTTGTTGGTCCTTTTTTTTCTTTTTTGGTGTGTGTCCCCTGCAGATGCCCAGCCCACAGAAGCGGAGCGAGAGATTTGGGAAGAGGTGGATGTGGTGCTGAAGGACGCGAAGGCGATCCTGGACGAGTTGCAGGCCTACAAGGGAGCGGGGCCGGACATCCGAGAGGTACGTTCATCCACCCCTTCATCGCAGGACACACTCATGCAGAATTACAAGGAGACGTGCATTTATGAGGTGGTGGAGGTGTCGCTTGTCCTTTATCAGGTGTTGCTTTAGGAATTTGTATCATTTTTTTTTCTAACACAAATGAGCAGAATAAAGCAGATGATCAATTTTGGATTCAAAGATCAAAGGAATGACCTTCATGGGCCATTAAATCAGTTCCGTCTTTTAGCCTCAGTCTGTTTTTAAAGACTCGACCTACAAATGAACCGTTAAAATTTATTTAATTTCAGCTTCTCGTATCTCATTTTGGTGTTCAGCATCTGTAACTGCTGATTTCATCCAAGCCAGAGCCCTGATCAGTTTTATTGTCTCCTTACTGATGAAGACTTTACCTCTGGCCTGCTGTACCACACCAAAGTGGTCTGTCAAGGACCTGTTTTGTTTCTATGTAATGACAGAAAATGGAAAATATGAAAAACACAGACTCGTTGAGATTGCTCTTATTTTTCTTAAGAGGCATCAAGTAATTTGTGAATATGTGACTCATTTTCTTTTAACATTTCGTTACGGTAAAAGAAAGAGGGTCCCCCCCCCCTCTTTTCTTTTTTTACATTTTAATCCAGTGGTTTTTCTGCTCCAGCCCAGAGATAAAACTGGGCTGTATGTGCCCCATGAGCATAAATGAGTTTGACACCCGTGATGTTTTTCTTTCCAGGCGATCCAGAATCCAAACGATGAGGCGTTGCAGGAGAAGGCGTGGGCGGCCGTGGTCCCCTTGGTGGGAAAGCTGAAGAAGTTCTACGAGTTCTCGCAGAGATTAGGTATGTGTCTGCCTGCGCCGTCTCTACAGTAACCGTGTTATGTAGGCCAGGAAAAATTACATCACTGCTTCTGAGATCTTCATCACTGAGCCTCAGACACGCACCGTTTCAAGTGGAGCGAACTCAGGTGTCCTCTGAGATTTCTTTCAGAGCTAAAACGATCTTGTGTGCGACACCGCGCTTGGAATTGTAGATTAGTGTGAGCTGCTGAAACGTCTGTGCAGTTTTGTTGTCTTAATGACTAACGGGGAGAGCCGGTGTCCTTCATGTGCAAGGCATTTTATAGCGACCTCATACCGATGTAAGCGCGATCTTAATTGTCCGCTTCTGGGTTTGCTGCTGAGCTGCACAAGACGTGCGACACATACTTATACACGCGTGCTTTGAACCCCGCCTACATGCTACCGTCTCAACATGCTGCTTGCGTTGCACTGTGCATCGACCTCTGTAGGGTCTTATTAGCATGGATTCAAGGTGGGGGTGTAAGCTCACTGCTCCCTGATCTTCTTATGACCCTGAGGCTTGAGGGGAGGGGACCCGGCATGCGTCAGTGCCCTCAACCCCTTTGACCCCATAATCCCAGTGGCGGTGGAGAAGGCAGTCAGTGGGCGACAGTGGCGGCGGCAGCCTGGTGATGGCTGTTATGTAACAAAGTAGGTCAAATCTCAGTCTCGAGCGCTGCTCTATTTCCCTGCCTGGATTTGAGGCTTCAGGCGCCAGGATGGTGATATCCAAACAGGACTCCCTGAAAGAGGAGAACCTATGCATTTGGAATGAGCGGACACGTTTTACTGCACTGAAATCCAGACGTATACACGGGAAATCCTAAAATTTGTCACAAGAATAGATAATAACATTAAAAAAAAAATCACAAATTTTGTATATCGGGGACAGTAATATCCTGCTACACCAACACTAAAGTTGGCTTCAGTATAAAAATGTACATTTCTCAGAACAAACCTTCAGACTCAAAGCTCATATCTTTATACAGATTTTGACCAGAAGTCAAAAATTTAGGAGTGGCAAAAGTTGGACTGTGCATAGTTGGATTCATTTTTATTATAATGCTGAAACTTAACAGGTAATTAGCTTACCTAAGCTCCAAGGTGACATCTTAATATTACCATAGAAAGAAAACCATGTCATAGACCACAGATTATGCATTATTAAAGACTGAAAAAAGCTTCCTATGTTTATGGACATGCTTTTTTATGGATCCAGTAATTGTGAAAAGTAGCACTCCATTTATTTTGAGTGTGTTTTTAAGCCTTTTCCAGCATGAGAGTAACGATGATGGAATGTTTGGTCCACACTTAGGGGGCCTGGATAGTGTGAAGACATGAATATGGCACCTGCAAATGCGATTTTTTTTTTTTTTTTAAAAAAAGGGGAAAGTGTAAACATGGATAAAACATCAGACAAAACACGTAAATTTTAGCCTTTAAAAATGGAAGAAAACAGGAACAAAAAAAAGTTGATCTTGAAGGACTGAAGGAGAAAACCTGCTGATAGCATCCACCACAGAAAAAGCAGTATAGAGAGAATTACAGGAGGATTACAAGAAAATGAAAGATCACAAAAAGAGGTGTTGTTGCTTTACCAACTGCTGGCTGTTACTTCACTCAGGAGTTCCTGTTTGCAAATGCAAACACAAGAACAGGACTGGGAGGAACCTGGGGACTTCCCCAGACCCTCAGGTAGTCCCCAGAAGCTGCACCCGGCTGTTTAATACACTTTAATTTGATTAATCGCTTAATTGTTCAGTTATGTCAATAGCTGATGTTTTCTTTTGTAGAGCTGAAGACCTTGTTCGGGTAGCAGGCTCTGCATATGGCATAGATGAACATTTATCCCCTTCCAGCTTGTTCTTTCATAACAGCCACAGCTTTGAGATACTGATCTTCACAGAACTTTTGTCGATACCTAAATTTAGATCTGCTCCTTTTAACAACGGTGAAAACTTCTTGAGTCTGTCCCCTAGGAAAAAGTAGGATCTAGAAAAGTCCTTGAGTCCCGCTGTCATCTGGCCCCGCCCCTCTCAGCGAGTACAGTCTACATGCCTGCATTCTGCTCGCCTGCTCCGCCGTGACCTGACTAGATCAGACATCTCCCAGCGCCCCGCCCTCGCACGACTTCCCAACATACTAGAGTGGCTCATTTCTGGGGGCCTTTAAGCAGCTCCATCTTAACTTCTGTTTTGACTAGGATTGGGGGTGTGTGTGTGTGTGTGGGGGGGGCTGCAGTGCTGAGGCCATTTTTAATCAGCTGCTTCGCTGCGAACGCTAGCCCAAGCAGATGGGAGTCATTACTGAATGGCAGACGTGCTCAATTTACCGCACTGCACTGCCAGCTCTGTGTCCTTCGAAAAGTCATCTTCAGATTATTTTAAGTAGACTGCTGTCTGAATCACACTGATCCTGGGTTACGCTGACATGCGCATCGTCATTTGTAATCAACAGTAACTGTAAAATACACAAGTCTATTTAAAGTGCCCATTTGGTAGCTTATTGCATCAGATGTTCAGCTTGTCTGGGTTATATCATTACTAAAGGCTCCCTTCGGCTTCTAGACTGAATTCTAAGCACTGTCTGCATCTATAAATAAAATTCCCTCTGGGCTTCAAAGCTCTTTTAGTTTTTCTTCTTCAGAACTATGTGTCTGAACAAGATCTGTTTGTCTGATAACTTGACTTGCTTGGAAGTTGTTCGCCACATTTCCCTCTCCCTGGTTCCCTGCCGGTGCTCTTCTTGCATGCTTAATCATTGGTCCGTGGGTATGCTATGTCACGGCATGGCACTGGCTTTGTATTTACTTAGTGTCAAAACAATGAGTGTAATCCTGCTTGAATGAAATCTTGCCCCCACCCATTTCATGCCAATGAGATAATTAGTCCCATGTCTCATTTGCATGTGAGCAGGAAAGCCCCCCCCCCTCCTTTCTCCTTTCTCAAAGGCCTCCCCACCCTTCCCCCCCTTTGAGACTGGCACTGGGCCCTGGGCAGTTTGGGCACCACCGCTGCCTCATTATTTGTCTATGTCTTAATCAGGATGCTACAGCCTGCCGACACCCTGCACTGGTCACATATCAGGCTGCTCCTTGACCTCCTACAAGGCCCAACAATAAAGAGACAAAGAAAGACTCGAGTTTTCTTTCTTTTTTCCACTTATACATGACTTAACTCATGTAATTATGTAATTGTATTACTTTAGGACTCTTTAGGTATTTTTTCTATCATTTAATTGGAAAAATGTTTTTCCACGTATTAGCTTTTTTTAAATTGAAGAGTCACAGAAGCTTGTCATTTTCCCAGAACTGCAGGAAATTCAATGGTTTTTTTTTTCCAAGTTCTCTAAAAATGTGAGGCTATTCAGTTTACAGTGATATAACACATATAATGGAATCAGCAGAGCAGAAACCTCTCACAAGTATAGAATGGTTTGCTTTATAAACCATTCTATACTTGGGTACTCCGACTTTCTCTCACAGTCCAAAGACATGTAATTAGTGGTGTCAGGTTAACTGGTAAATTGCCCATAGGTGTGAATGGTTGTCTGTCTCTCTATGTTGACCCTGTCTGCAGATATTTGCAAATCTTCACCAATTGTTATCAACCTGTGTGACTGTATGTGGTTCCCCAGAGGTTGACAGATGTGAAAAATCTCTGGGCAACCACAGTTATTATTATTTTTTAAATGTTAAGCACATTGAGTTTACATGCAATTAAATGTATCTTGCCAATAAAATTACTGTGGCATCCTCTTTTTACTTTAGTGTAACTGAGCTATTAACCATTACTATACAGTGAATATAACTATTAGCTGCAGCTGCGTGTTTTCCTCCATTGTTCTTGCCCTGCTCTCCTTTTCAAACCTGAATATTGATCACTCTGCCATGCTACATGCAGCACTTCTTCTTTCCCCTGACCTTTGCATTTTTGCATATAGTGCTGCCTGAGCTGTTAACCTGGCGCTTGAATGGCAAAAACCTGAATGTAAAACTACTCAGTGGCTCTGACTGATGACCTGGAAGACTACACACATCAGCTAAACTGTCTCTGTTCAAGGCTTTTGTCAGGCTCTTCATTAAACGAGTAAAAGCCCAATCGAGGTCCTCTGACAGCGATGCAGGTTCACCACAGATGTCTGTCTTTTTTTAACAGAGGCAGCGTTGCACAGCCTCCTGGGTGCTCTGACCAGCGAGACTTACAGCGACCCGACTCAACACCTGGAGCGGGAGCAGGCGCTGGCCAAGCAGTTCGCAGAGATCCTCCACTTCACGCTGCGCTTCGACGAGCTTAAAGTATGGCTCTTTATTTCTTTAAGTGTCAAATTTTAGCTGCTTCTGTAGGCTTTGCTCTCAATCGTCCAACAAGCTGCTGATGCCCCTGGATTGATTTTTTTTTTTCTTTTTTCTTAGCTCTGTGCAGTTTTAAGCTGCCGCCAGTGAGCGCATGATTAGCATTTAATTAGAGCCCTGATACTGCTCTGCTGTTTATGATACTGTGGATGTCAGTGAAATGGCCAATAAGGGTTATTGCAAGGGGAAAAAGGTCTGCAAATTGTTGTTGCCTGAGCCAAGTTTTGCACAGCGTGGCAGGTTTTATATAAACGACAGGCAGAGGGAACTTTAAAAGTCTGATCTGGTTTGAATTCGGACACAAACTGCCGAAACGAAGCCGCGATTGAAGCATGTTTGTCGCTCAAATGCCCATTGTCAGAAACATAATTGTGTGAGCACTCATCTTGTAAGACACTGGGCCCACATCCCTGCTCCTTTGACACAAAAACGTAAAAGAAAAAAAGGCTCCCCGACTCCCTGAGGCGGTTTGCAGCGACGTCCCAATTAGTGCCCACTACCCAGGCTGGCAGGATGAAAAACATGAAGGTAGGGGGTGCAAGGTGGCATGCCAGGCCCATTCATCAATCTTTCACACCCATGCACGGGCTTCTGACCTAGTTAAAGTGTCTGAGTGCCGTGCAGCCCCTCCCTGGCGAAGAAGCCTGTCTCTCCTGGTGGACGCGGTGGACGCAGACTGAGTACCAGCCTATTGTAGCAGGATTAGCATGCTGTCAGCGCAGCTTTGACTGTGACAAGCTCGTGCAGGAATGAGGATAATTAGCCACATGACGAGCACTCGCTTGTGGTGACTTTTGAAAAGAAGCTCTCTGGTTGGCCAGCTTCCCTTAAAAAAAAAAAAAAAAAAAGTGGTCAGTTTGGCTCCACACTGAAAACCAGATGATACATATATTGTAGGGAGTCATGTCAAAGGAGCTAATGGAGCCTTGTGGCTTTTATCTGAGGCTTTGAGGGTGCATAACGTCAGAGAATAAGCCTGCGTTTGTCCTGTGCTCACTCTAACCTCGCCTCTCCTTAATGAGACCCACAGCCAAAGCTCACGGCAGCAGGGAAAAAAAAACAAATATTTGCTGACAGGGCGAGCAGGGATGTGGACGTAAAAGGGGGCAGAATGAGTGTCAGACATTCAAATCCAGTTCAGCACATAAAATAGTAATTGTATCAGTGCTCTTTTTATGTCATTTCCCCCCCAAAGCTACATTTCTGCCTTGTTGGCTAAAGCTTTCTGTCATGACGATGGTGTGTTTGATCCAGAGCTGAATGTCCGGCTGCAGGCTGTCTCTCTCCCCTCTCTCTGTATTAGATTGCCTCCAAGCTTACATATATCTGTATATATAATATTTACATTTCTGTTTCGCAGATGACAAATCCAGCCATTCAGAATGACTTCAGTTACTATAGGAGAACGCTGAGTCGAATGCGGATCAACAATGTACCGGTGAGCATGTTGCGCCCATCTCTGACATACAACTTCTCCTTTATCTTTTTTTAGCATCTGTTAGCTCTTTGTTTAGGTTTAACAGCCCATTTATCTGCTATTAGAGCGTAGCAGATGGTGTTATTTTTGAGTAAAATTTTATTTAATTTTTGTCATAATTTAGTCTGTAATAATCTTATAATTCTTTTAGTTTTAGTCGACTAAAAATCGAAAGATTATAGCAGACTAAACTTGATTCAGTTGACTTAAATATAAAGTGTGAAAGTTTCTCATGGTTTTACTGGTGAGAGTCTTATTTTCCTTGTGAAATGCATCCATATGTCTCCTCTTCTCTTCCTCTTAGGCGTTGACATTTTGTCGCACTTTCATGAGAAACGGGGAGCATGGCAGATTGTACCCTTTCCCGTGGGCACATAAAATTGTTCATATTTAACCTTACTGTGCAAGGACATTACTTCCGATTGGATTACTTTTAAACTTGTCCCGCCTCTCTGCACCACTCAGTTGGTTCTGATTGTGTCTCGCTTCTCCAGAATATTTAGGTTTTTTAAATATTTTTATTCACTGACTAAAGTGTCAGTGCATTTCATCGTCTTCTTTTCCATGAGAAAAATAAAATCGATGAAAACTATGACTAAAATGACTGGTGTGTGATGTTGCAAGAACTTTTTATTTAAATCAAAATATGACCCACAAATTATATTTTCTTTTATTTTACACGGACCACACTGACTTTACTGACTAAACGGTTTTCACTTCAGGAAGGCTTTTAACTGCTGCAGAAACTCAACACACGTGGTGCTGTGGACATGGTCAGCATCAACTGACCATCAGCGTTGGCCTTACTTGAGAATCAGTGTCGGTTTGAATGTGTGTTATATTTAGAACATTATCACTGCTTTTGCTGCCGACAGATGGCTCTCTCTGATGAAGAAGGGAAGCTGTTTCACTCCACCAGACTCCATTGGCAAAACGAGTATTTTTTCTTTGCAAAACATGGGAATGGTTCATCTATTGCTGGCTTGACCAGATGGTTTGTCTGTGCTGTTGTGCATTTATGGTTATTAAAGCAGTTAGTTTGGGTGTGAATTGAAAAAAGTCACGCTAATTAAACTAACAACTCCCATGTTCTGTCAGGTAAAACTCACTGTTTGTGTCAGTGGCGGTTTCGAAAGGAGTGGTTTGGGTCTTAATGTTCCTGATTTTGGTGTTAACACTTTTATTATGATTCAGAATTATATTTTGAAATACCAAAAGCACCCAAACAGACTAACCGGCTGATGCAGTGGTTAACCAACTGTAAGATTTCTGTTTTTGTCAGCACAAACTGGTGGCTTTGATGACTTCCGTTCCTCATCAGAGGGAGACATCTGTGGCAGTTTATAGCTTATTTGCTGTTCTTGCATTGAATCAATGTATGACATAAGTTGCCTTTATGGTTTGCACGTGTAGCTCTGCAGTTTTGCTGCTGAAATACTGGTTGTTGTTATTGTGGTTTCCCTCTTCAAGTTAAGCCATTATCTTCCAGTATCTTTCATAAATGGTGGCAGAGTAAAAAGTTGAAGGAAACAACAGTATTGAATGGACCAGTCACAGTGATGCCTTCAGCACAGTTATTTTTCTAGGGAAGTGCACGGCAGCTTCTGGCATAAGTTGTGGTGGAGGGTTTGTTGTTAACGCAGAAGCATAAATCCCGGATAAGCCCCCAAATTACTTTAAATACAGACTAAAGTTAAACTGACAGTAATTTATTTATTTTTAAACTGGCATAATACAAACGGCGTACCAAAAAAAGCTGTGATGTTGTTTAAAATGTAAATTTAAAAAACAGAGTGCAATGATTTACAGATTTTTATGAACCAGATTTTATTTACAATAGAACACAGGAAATATCAAAGCATTGGAAACGACTGTGGCATGAATTTTAGCTCAGCATTTATTGGTTAAATACTTTCTTCTTGGAAAGTGGAGTAGTATTTATACCTGGTATTAAACACGTGTATAATCATTTCTCCTGTAATTTACCTTTTCTTCACTTTGATAATGAAGGCCAGTGTCAGTGCTGCGCATTGTGCTTGCTACCTCGCTGTTATGACTGACTGAGACAGCTTAAAGCAGCAGAGCTGCTTTAATGGACTTTGTTTCGCTTGTGCGTTTTCCGGTAAAACGGTCAAAATGTCATGTTTTCTTTCCACCTGTTCATCACTGTGATGTGTGAGGTCCAGGTGCAAATTCAGTTTAATGAAGAAATGAGATCTCTTCATGTAGGTCTATGTGTGCCTCTTACTTACATGCAAGGACTTCCCATGCTGTCCATGTGTAAGGAGACCAGAGAAAGTCAATGTCATTCAGCACTTTGAAGTGAATTAAGATAACCTTGACTGACACATAAAGGGGTGGTAAATGCATTACAGAGTTACCTAGGCAACTGGAGCCTGAAATCTCCAATAGAGTGACCATCAGCTACAAAGAGATGTCCTATGTGGATGCACCTTTAGGCTTTAGTTTACTCTGTGCACTTTTGCACATATGCACCTTGCTGTGTGGACACCCAACTTTGTGAACATAACTCGAGAATGAGGTGATGTAGGATTTTCAAATTGATACCATAGATGTGTTTTTTGTCTTGTCGTCCTCCCTTCAGCCCCAGCCGGTCATGGCAGATGGCTGCACCTCCCTGAGCCTGGGTCTGCCAGAGGTTGAGGGAAACGTGGGGCAGTAAAATTGATAATTTTTAGCTGCATATGAGGAAAAAATGAACCAAAACTGCACTCAGTTCAGACCCACCTGACAGGAGCTTTTATTTCTTAAAGCAGAACATGTCATTAGACAAATGGGCCCAGACAAGTTGTCGTTAGGACCTGTCAACGCTGAAAGACGCTCGGGCCGCCGTCCCTCCTCGCAGCTCCGTCGCACTCGGTTTAGTCAGCGCTCAGACGACTGAATCATTCAGACATCCGAGATGAAACGCAACTGTCCCGGCTCAAACAGTCTTTGAGCTCATGTGTCATCATCGTTTGTTAAAAAACCCAAAGTGGTTTGAAAGTTTGCGGCGATTATTCATATTCCGTCAGTGCTCTCACGAAGGCAGGAAGTGTTGTTGTTATTTAAATACGCAGACAAATTTAGAACAGGCTGTTCAAGAGACGCCTTATTCTTTTGTTGTCCGCCAGGTGTTTTCAGCGTCTCATCTGAAACGGCAAAGCGGCAGTCAGCTGGGAAACCGGGGGAGGGAGGAGCAGGAGGGCTGTGTCACAGGGTTTATATCAGTGTTTTCCTGTCGGTGTTTTATTTAACGAAGCAGCTTTTCATCTGCACAAACAGTCTGTTAAAGCTGCTTCGCATCAAATAAACTAATAATACATCCTGATGTTCTCTCGCACCTTTTCATTCAGAGTTTTTTAAATAAAATTTCACAGCATCGCCACAGTGTAGAGGGCAAAGTGGCTTTAATGTCCCTCCAAGCGTGTCAGCTACACGGCCACCTTCGTGGTCGCTTTCTTTTCTCAGTCTCCTTATAAAGTAGCTTTAACTGGCAGCTCTTCTAATAACAGAGATAACCACGTTTGCCTGCGATATGAGTTTGATTATTTTAAGATCAGAGGTCCAGAACACTAAACATGCAGTCAGTGGATTCAAGCTTTGTTTTTTTTGTTTGCAGGCAGAAGGTGAGAATGAAGTCAACAATGAATTGGCCAATCGGATATCTCTCTTCTACGCCGATGCCACGCCCATGCTGAAGACGTTAAGTGACGGCACAACGAAGTTTGTTTCTGAGGTGAGACTCAGAAACAAAAATATTGGATGCTTTATTTTCTTTAGTGTGCGAGCGTGCGTGCGTGTGTGTGTGTGTGTGTGTGTGGGCATCCACTCAGTCATTCCTCCCTCCTTACAGAACAAGAACCTGCCCATCGAGAACACGACGGACTGCTTAAGCACGATGGCGAGCGTGTGCAAAGTTATGCTGGAAACACCGTAAGTGACCTCCTCCACGTGTTAAATACGCCATTCACGGCTTTGCGTCTTATCCCTCCTCTTCCTCCTCCTGCTGTCAGGGAGTATCGCAGCCGTTTCACAAGCGAGGACACGGTGTCCTTCTGCCTCAGGGTGATGGTCGGGGTGATCATCTTGTACGACTACGTCCATCCCGTAGGAGCGTTCGCCAAGTCGTCCAAAATCGACGTGAGTGTAGACACGTTCACGCCAAACTTCTCACTCGCAGCTTCTTCTACAGCTAACGGTCTCTTTCTGTTCCACAGATGAAAGGCTGCATCAAAGTCCTCAAAGATCAGCCGCCAAACAGCGTAGAAGGCCTTCTCAACGCTCTCAGGTCAGTTCTTGTTCCACTTATTAAAAAAAAAAAAAAATCCCTGCTGCCCAGCGTGAAATGTGATTGCAGCCCGTGAGCAGGCTTTTAAACTGAACAGGAGCAGGCTGCTCACGCTGTGAGTTGGATGAGTTGGTTCCTGTTCACAAGCAGCAGACAGACCTCATCCCCTTCAGCGCAGTGACTCATCCTCCACGCCGTCCAGCGGGGGATTCGGTCAGCTGTGAGCCTGATCCGGGTTGGGTGTCAAAGCCTCTCCACAAAGGCCGATTACATGTGACACCAGGTCCCCTCGCGCCCTCACAAATTTCACCCACCTCACCTCGCTCTCGCAGCTGCTGACAGCTTTGAGTCGACCTTACATCTGTGTGTTTGTGTGTGTGGGGAGCCCGAGGCGGGCCGGCTCTACCGGGCCACACGAGGTTATTTTCATGCGAAAGCTGACAGATTTTCTCTCAGTGATTGCCACACTGATGTGACGGAGGATGATAGTGTATGTTAGACACATGCAGTGCTGGACAGTAATGAAGTCAAGCTCACTTTACTGCACTATTTATCTGACATTTACTGGAAGATTTTCTAATTTACCGTTTTGTTTGTATCAAAACAAACAACACAGCCAAGGAAAGTACAAACTCTTTCATTTCTAAGATGGGCTTAGACGAACAACATCATGGCACATTACACTGTGTCGTTATTTGCAGTCAGTACATCCTTACTGCTTCCTCAGGAATTAAGAGGGCAAGTAGCAGCCAGCTGCTGCTAATCAAATGCAATAGACTAACGATCATCAGCAAGTGTGAGCAGCTCTATAAGAACAGAGGTTTTGACAGTTTGCTGGTCTGAAGCATTCAGATAAGTGCAATGTCAGTCTTAACAGGAGTGGACATCCCAGCTAATTCACTCCAGGATCAGATCAAGCAGCGCTCAGAGAAACTGCAAAAAAACCAAAACTCAGATCTCAGCCTGTATTGACCTCGTTTTAAAACCTGCTAATGACCAGATAACTTTTATGCCCCGATAGTGCAAACCTTAGAATTGACAGAGGGTGTACTTTCATTTTTTTGCTATCAATGTATAATAAATAAATACAGTAATACAAACACTGGGGCTCTTTGCCATGTTTCAGATTCATTAGCAGCCGCATCAAAGCAGGACTGCAGCTTCCTGTTATTTTCATCAATATTTAAACTGCAGATCGGGCCGGTGTGTCAGGTTGTTGCAGGAGTTCTCAAAATCTTGCGGGCAGATTTACATGAAAATTTTACCACCAGCATGGCCCAACTTGGAATTGATCCAGATCTGGATGATTTTTCTTTTTTATTTAATTGTAGAGTTTTTAAAAATATGGCCTCAGAGCAGGTTTCAGGTGAGCTGCAGACACAACACTTTTGGAGTCTTTAAAGGAAGCTGTTGCTGCTGCTGATCATGATGAGAAAAATTAGTAGGAACTGGAGTTAAAGAAAATATCACAAACTGAGGCAAGAATTCAATGAATGCATCTTGTGGTGGCTTTGGCGTTGGTACGCAGCCTCGGAGCGCTTCTTTTGATCGATAAGACGTGGAAATGCTTCCTTTTGTTAACAGTGTCGACTCATTCTCAATCAAATTAAGCTTCACGTGAAAACACACAGCCTTCAGATTTAAAGAGTTTGAATCTTTTAAAGGTACAAATACTGCAGAAATAATAACTCCTTACTTTGTAATAAGAGTTCCTGGCAGAGCAATAGTTCCTGGTTCTGTGTAGTCTATAAAGTCTATATTAAAAAACTGCTTCAAACTTCATTTTTAGCAGAACAAACCTTGAACATGTTACAACTCGAGAAGCAGAAACCAGAGCATTCACAAGTGTGATTTCCCATCGGACGTTTTGTTTTTAGTAACAGTTTAACTCTTTACATATAATCCAAAGAGGCTTAAGTCGGATCAAAAGGTTAAAGGAGAAGAAAGCTGCCTTCTACTGTTTGGAGGAGATTGACAGCAGATCAGGAACCAGTGTGGACGAAAGGAAATGCTTCAGTATTAACATTTACCCCGTTGAAGAGGACGTTTTCAGCTAAACGAGGACTTTCACTTTGAGAGCTCGAGCATATTTTGTTCATAATACTTCAGTATTTTCACTCTTTGTTCTTCTACTGAAGTGCACATTTGCTTTCTCTCTCTCTCTCGCCTGCAGGTACACAACCAAGCATTTAAACGATGAATCAACCAACAAGACTATCAAGAGCATGCTGCAGTAGGACTGAGCTGCTAGGACTGCTGAAGGGAGACGCCGCTCTCTCGAATGTCGCTGCACAGAATGTTGTTTTTCTTCTTCCTTTGTTTGCTTTTTTAAATGGGAAAAGAGCTACTGCTCCGCCCTCTTTTATACTGCAAAATGCTACTGCCATTGTAAACGTCTTTTTTGGTGCCAAAAAGATGTCGCTGATATGTAATGTTTTCGATAAAAGCCCATGCCGCTATGGCAGCTAATGAAAGCATTGTGGATGCTCCGGTTTTTATTTTAAACATGTCTTCTTTTTTTTCCCTGTGTAAGGGGACGGGAGTTCTGACTTGAAAATTTAATACAGAGAGATATATAGAGACGTATATATTATTTTTGGTTGATTTGTTATTTAATTCCATCTTCTGCATGATTACGAAACAAAATAGTCTTTTCCTTGTATTTAAAGTACAAAAAACAAAACAAAAGCAATGATTCCTCTTAATTTGTCTGCTCTTTTGTGCTTTCATAATTAAATGTTTTGTTATTGAAATGGTACTTGTTGAATTGAGATTAAGAGTACTGTTTTTATATTTTTTATAGGTTTTAATTTGTGCATATGTCTTTTTTTTGTTTTGTTTAGTTGTGTTGTATATTTTAGTTGAAAACTTTAAACTGTGATACGTTCAAAATCAAATTAAAACTGGGAGTGTGTACTGTACATGCACAGTATGTTGTGGCTGGAGAAATTAAAAGGAGAACTCTTGTTTTCTACGACCCCGACTCGTCAGGTTTGATCTCTTCTTGCCGTCTCCGGGCGGCCGGAGGGGAAGATTGAGAACTCAGTGACACATTACTTTTTTAAACTTAAAACCAAAATAAGCAACTTTAACACTTCAAAGCAATCCTCTTTTTGCCAAATTATGTCTGTTCACCTTCATGTGAAGGTCAATAATGCTCTCAGGGTTGATGTTACGTAATGGTAGTTACAAATAACTGAAACCAGCCGAGCGCAGCAGAATATTAATAAAATGGATTAAGTGAAATCCACCTTCACTACCTGCAGGACTGACTTAACATTAATGCATTGATAATTACAGCGCAGAAAACCCTTTTTTCCTGTATTTTGAGTGTAATTTAAGCATGATTTGATTTATTTACTGATAGTGGGTCTTGATGAAGCCCCTCAGTTCAGTCTGACTGAAACAGGACCTTTTCGCACCCCTATGCCTGCTTTTAGGAAGGAGGGTGGAGCTTCTGTGCTCGCAGCCCTAGATGACCATATTAGGTATATCCACTCTTGCTGACATCACTCAGAGTCAACAGTAGAAAAAAAGAGTCTGGTGCCTAAGCACCATTTAATATGAGCATCCTTCATTGTGATACTTTATATTTGTGACACTGTGAGTTCCCATGGAAATCGGCTTTTAACAGTCCCTAAAGTGATGGCTCAAAACAAACTGCAAAAGCACCTGATGATCAACGCTGGTGTCGTTGGAGGCGAAGTAGATGAATCACAACCCCGGCTTCCACAGCCAGTCAACACTAAGGATGAATGACGACAGAGCTGGTTAATAAGGATGACAGAAAAAATAATGAGTGAACTGTGGATGTAACAGCTGATTATAGGAACCTGTTGGCAGTTTAATCTGTCAGCAGGTGCAACAGCAACCATTTTTGGGCCACCCGATGAACGTGAGTCTCTTATAGTTCTGTTTTTGGCCCCACTACCTGTTGAGGGATGTATTTTTCTCTTTAGCTGCTAAATGTTGCACTGTGTTCACTAGTCGGTCTCTGATTTACAGTACAGGCACAAACTGAGAAGGCCCCCTCTTTAAGGTTCATTTAATGTGTTAGGCTAACCTGCACATATAGAGGGAGGTGTGGCACTCTCCTCCAACATCACCAAACCAACACCTGTTTTCTTTTAGGTGCCTGTTTGTTTGTTTCAGCTGATTCAGTTTAGACAAGAATCTTGTGTTGGGTTTTGCAGGTAATTGTTTTTGCATTATTAAACTGCAGCAGGTTGGAGGCATCCCATTTCAAATGGGCTCCGTGAGCGATACATTTGGGGGTTTAATAATAGTACCCCAATGTAACCACATGTCCACAGTTCAGTTCCTTGACATTCATTCAGTTTCCTCTTTCTGCCCGTGATTATTGTCTGTCCTCTTCAGACCGCCGGAAGTCTGATAGAGGTAAAAAAGCATTAAGAGCTAGTACGAGGTTGAGCAGGCAGTACTTTGCTAATAGGCGACTGCAGGTGCCTGGGTTCTATCCACTTCCTGTGTGTCCTTTGCCCTGCTTTCTTTTCCTGATTTGTCTACATTTACACTTTACAGTTGTGGTCTCATCACTCATCATGGGCATTAATGTTTGTGGTGATTTTTGTCTTTTAATGTTTTCTTTCAACTGTTCCTTTTCCAGGGTGGAATGATCTTTAATGGCTTTAAAAACAAGGACTGGGTGCACAGGTTTTAATCTATTTTAGATATTATAATCCACACAGTGTCCAAAGTGTACACACAGGCTCAAATATATACATACAATCAAGTAAAACTTTTAGTAAGTTGTGCTGAAGGTTCTACAAGGTCCTTTAATTTGAGAAGGCCAAGGCCCATTAACCTCTGGTCAGAGCTCATGACTTACTACAGCTGGTAGTTTCTCTTTGGCAGCATAAAGAGGATTTGTTTGACAGCTCTCATTGAACTGACCAATACTCATTACTTCAAACAACTGAACATAAGTACAAATTATTCAGCTTTCAAATCCAAGACTGTACCAACTATCAGGCATGGTGGTGGTAGCATCATGCTCCGGGGCTGTTTTGGTGCGAATGGTAATGCTACATTACACATAGTGGATGGAATAATATAAAAAGGAGGACTACCTCCAAATTCATTAACTTGAAACTTGGACACAGTTGGATGTTCCTGCAGGACAATGATCCCAGACAGATAAAAAGTTGTTTGGGATGGATAAAGCAGGCATTATTATGACATTAAGCACCTGGAAAAACCTTCACAAAGCCCCAAACTCAACACTTTGGAACATTTGTGGACTATTTGTAAAAATTTGACCAATTCTGTCCAGAAGAGCAGTCACAAATCCAGCCAGAATTATGCCACCAGCCTGTTGATCGCTACCAAAAAGGTACAACTTGCTAAGGGGCATTTAACGAAATGTCAGTGAAGAGGTATGTATATATATTTGAGCCTGTGAAATGAAAACCTACAGACCCAATTCTTGTTTTTAAAGTTATTAAACATGTCTGCTGTACAACCGATAAATAAATCATTAAAATCCCCAAATTACCATGACATTCGTGCCCACTATGAGTGCACGTAAACTTCACATCTGTACAGACGGTTAATTACCGAGCACTAGAGATACAAACAGGCCTGCTGTTGTGCAGTTTCCACCTTCATGCCGAGCTAAACTAAACGGCTGTAGTCTGTAGAGTCATATTTAGTGTACACATAAACAAGCAGTAGAATAATCCTCTCCTCTCTCCTATGCAATATGAAAATAATGGTAACAAGACAAAAAGTACTGTTTTGTTTGTCTGCTAATGAAAAGCATCCATTTCCCCCAGTGACACCTTTGTTAAATGAGCTTTTCATTTCTCCTCTTTTCGCCTTTTACGACCACTCAAAGTCTGCTATACTTAATGGCTCACTAAGAAACATAATTACACGATGTCAGTGACAAGTGGTCATCTCTCTTTATCTAAAACCAAAAAAAAGCTTTTCAGGATCCATTATTCCTTTCCTCCACATTAAAGGTTTTCTCCTGTTCCATCCATGCTCCGGTAAAAATAAAGATCCTTTCTAATCATTCTCACTCTCCTAACCTTTTTATTTTTCCTCCTCTTTTCAGTCGTGACACACAGGGAGAGGGAGCGAAAAGAAGGGGGCCACTCTCGTGTGGCCACTGCAGCAAAACTTCTCAGGGTCAAAGGCAGACAGACAGCAGAGCGTGCATGGGTGTGTCCTCTGCAGCATCGCTGCACTAACAGACTGGGGGGAAAAAAGGGAAGGAAACGAGAGGGAGTGAAGGAGGAGATGGGAGGCAAGCGGAGCGGTTTAATCTTGGGTGGGTTTAAAATCCTTGAGGGAGAGTTATAGAAAAGCACGGTGGGGGTGGGGGTGTATAGCTTCTGTTGCATTTTTTAAATGCAGCTCAAACGTGGTTGCAGGGCATGCGATGCGCACAGAATAGCTGCCTTTTTGTCACCGTGACTCCTTCTCAGTGGGGAGCGTTGACCTTGTTTCCCACCCACCGTGACCCTCTATGCAGAAGCTTTCACTGCATCATCGGGGCTGCAGGCGGAGACGGCGGCCCTGCTGTCCAGACGAATGAAGCCTTTCTGAGCTGTATTCAATCTAATATCAAAGTCAACCTTTCCTCTCACCTGAGAACGATCATAACGGAGCAGCGTGGAGGTGTGGAAGCCAAAAAAAGAAGAAAAGGACTGAATGAATGAAGTTTTTAAAGTGTATTAAACCTCCAAATGTTATTACAGATTGATGCTTGAAGCTACAGGATCAGATCATGTGTGAATATCAGCAAATGCTGATTACACCCACAGCATCCCTGCTCTGTGACTAGAGCCACAGACTTAATAAAAGAAGGAAAAAAGGGAAGGACCATGTCTATGGTATCAGATAAGAGCAGCAAGCTTGGGGAAAATGACCTTCACGCAGATTAAATCCTGCAAACACAGATATCCGCTAATTAGTGCAACACACAGAATCTCACCCGCTATAACTGGAGTTCCCGGATTCAATCTATATCATCAAATTATGAGAACTTTCTTCTCACCTACCTTTGATCTGCCTGAAAATGTTTTTGTTTTTGACCATTAAAATGATTGCTTTGAAATCTGAGCTTCTCTTCTACATGCAGCTGATTGGAAACCCCGGGGTCCCAAGGAGAATCAGCAGTGCTGAGAATAGTGGGAGGTGCTTAGGTAACAAAAGGCCACGCATCAGGTGTGGCAGCCCTTTGTCTTGCTCGGTGAGGGGTTTGATTCAACACGCTCCTCCATGATATGTATATGCAGTGAATGTGCTGGTGTGTTATAGGACATCCATAAAGTCCTAAATGGTTCTTCTATAGCACTTTATACAACTTGGCTCGTTCACCCAAGCCTTTCTAATATTCACACTCCGATGGATGCATCGTAGAGCAACTTGGAGTTTGGTATCTTGGGATGCAAGCTAGAACAGCCAAGGATCAAACCACTGACCCACCAATTAGTAGATGACCTGTTCTACCTATTGAGCTACACCATTGCCAGATTTTTTCAATAATTTTGTCATTATCTCAAAATTTCCACTTATTAACTCCATATTTCTTTTTTCTTTCTGCTGAAGTTATTTTCTCAGTGTTTTAATTAACAGCCTGAAAAAACTGTAACATGGCAAAGAGCAGCTGGAGACAACTTCTGAATCATTTATAACTGTATTTCATAATAATGCAAAATAAAACATGTACGATTTTTAGTCACAAAAATTCCCCATCAGTTGACCTGGAGAAGCTTGATAATTCAGGTTAAGTTTAAAATATATTAAAAGGCATAAAATGTAAAATGGTCTGTATTTGTATAGCGCTTTACTTAGTCCCTATGGACCCCAAAGCACTTTACACTACATTCAGTCATCCACCCGTTCACACACACATTCACACACTGGTGATAGCAAGCTACATTGTAGCCACAGCTGCCCGGGGCGCACTGACAGAGGCGAGGCTGCCGGACACTGGCGCCACCAGGCCCTCTGACCACCACCAGCAGGCAACGGGTGAAGTGTCTTGCCCGAGGGCACAACGACCGAGACTACAGGAAGAGTTCTCCATGTTTCTTGAAAGAAACATTCAAAACTCTTCTTTGGATGTTTGCTGCATTTTGTTCTGTTCTCTGTCGAGATGATGACACACTGCTTCATTACGTTGAAGTCTGGACTCTGGGGAGGCCAGTGCATAACTGATAGTTTTACATTGTGTGTTTTTCTATCCAGGTGTGCTTTTGCTGCATTGTCAGTGTGTTTGGGATCATGCTAAAAATGATACCACTGCAAATCCGATGCTTTTCACATGTTATTGCAGGTTTTACTGTACTTTAACAACGCTGGCTAAAATGCAGCTTAAACCATGACGGCGCCTCCACCCTGTTTTACAGATGGCTGTAGATTCTCACTGTTGTACCTCTCTCCTGACCTCATTTGAATGTACTGTCAATGATGTAAGACAAGAATGTCAAATTTGGGATCATCACTCCATAAGACCTGTTTTCACAGAATTTCAGTGCCTTTTCTCCCTGTTTGCTTTCCTCTTTGAACTGAAGAAGCTTCTCAGATGAGCGGTGAAACATCTTCAAGAAACTTAAAGAAGTCTAGTTGCTTTTCTCTCCAAACACAGATTACCATGACCTGGACGACTGAGAACCTGCACAGAAATATTCTTGAATTCACCTTAAAAAAAAGGACAAGAAAAAAAGGCGGCTTGTTCAAGTCTTTTGCACAGTAGCTGTTTATTTTATGTTAGCACTCACCAGCAAATCTCATCCATCTATTTATTACTGGTTTATAGTTGTTGTTTTATGTCATTGTTGTAGCCTGTATTTCATTATTATGTTCATGGGTGATTTTTATCTGCTTGGCTGCAGTCTACAAATGTTTTATTATAGGATTAAACTTTGTAAAGCACTTTGAACTTTTGTTTTGAACAGTGCTAAATTTATTCAATTTGCACACTATTCATACTTGATGAGTTATGTCTGTGTGCACTGATGCTGTGGATGATTTGAGGGAGAGAAGGCACACAAAGGAAAAAAAAAAGATAATCCCGAAGCTGTTTGAAGGTCAAGTGTTGCCACATTAAATTTTAAAGTATTTGTCAAGCAAATATTATATCACATCACACATATTTCCTGATGGGGATCTTGGCCTCGAATGTTTGGATTGCTGCTCCTTTGTCCTTGAAGTTTATAGCCTTCAAAATGTTTTCTTGATGTGACCGACTGAATTCGAGTCC
The DNA here is from genome assembly GCF_000239375.1 of Pundamilia nyererei. NCBI lineage: Eukaryota > Metazoa > Chordata > Actinopteri > Cichliformes > Cichlidae > Pundamilia > Pundamilia nyererei. Next base: position 1,248,689 of record NW_005187488.1, on the reverse strand, counting down.
TGCTCGTTCAGCAGGAATTCCTCATGATAAAAATCTCCACGCTCGTTCACGACCACGTTGGGATTGTTTCTGTGGCAGTAATTAAGATGTAGCCTGACAGCTTATTCTTCTTAAAATAAAATTTATTATATTTTCTGTGGTTTTTTTCCCTGGAAAACAAGAAAGGAAAAATTCAGTGCCAAGAAGTGAATTTTTTTTGTGTGTTCAGTTGCAGACAACAAGAGGCAGACTGCCAGAAATGAAATATGTTGCACTTCTGATCACCGTAGGTGCATTTCTGATCTGTTGTGTTATGCACCTTTCCCCTCTTTGCACCTGCATTTCTGCAAAAATCGTGCACGCATACTAGGTTAAAAAAAGAAAGAATTTTCCCTGGAATTTGAAAAGCTTCACGCGCTGTTTCCATGCAGATTTGTTTAGCTTTTGTTAGAAGATGTTAGTTTACTGATACGGAGCAGTTAGTTTTCCTTTAACGCGAGCAGCTGAAGAATGAATTAAAAGTAAAACAGATACAGTAGAAGAAGTAATGATTTGATCCAAAACTACAAAATAAACAAACTCACAAATTCAGCAGGGGATCAAATCATCATTTCCCCCACTGTATCCCCTCATTTGTGTTTGTTTGGGATGATACTTGCTGGATTTTATCCGTTATGTCTTCTGTCTAAAACACACCAGAAAAACCGGCCAAACACGGGCGGCCTTTCATCCTCAGTGATCCTGTGAGGCTTCCCATAAACGCCCGAGGGTGAAATCTTCTTGTGTCAGGGAACTTTGTGCTATTTACACAGTAGGCCTTGGAAGATGAGCTAACACTTGGCCCCTCGCAGGGGAACATGGAGCTATACAGCGGCGTCCAGAGGAAGTGAATTATGTTGTTGGTCACACCTCACAGACAACATCTCACCATGCGGTTTAGTGTTTTAGAGAAAAGTGAAAAGGAGATTCGCTTTATTACAAAACACTCGACTTTTTGGCTTCGTGGAGGGCAAAGCCGCCTCCTTTCCTCCTTTCTGCTCAAGTTATAATTATTTTTTTCTGAAGACACGTGTAAGTGATGCTCTACAGTTTGACATTTCCACTCCCGTGTGTCATAGAGAACGGGCACAACTGTCAGTTTGTTTCCGAGTAAAGAGTTTCTTCTTTTATTCCAGTGAAAACCCCAGCAGCCTGAGAGCTGTGCTCTGTCCATAAACCACAAGGCCCTAACACATTGCTCATCTGTCTCTTGGGTGAGACAAGTTCACTTTTCTCAGAAAGACAACGGCTATCCTCTGAGACCACCCTGCCACCCTCACAACCACCCCTTTCACACACAAACACACTCACAGATGCAGAGACCCCCCCGCCCCTGCTCAAAAATCCCACTTCCTCCTGTACGTTGCTTTAATCGGGGGAGTCTTAGTTAATCAGTCGTGTCAAAACATTAACGGCTCATTGAGGATCACGTTTCATGCCAGCCAGACTGAACCAAGGGTGCCGTAATCTCGGTCCGTTGAGCAGATAGGACTATTTGCTTGGGCAAAGCTTCAACGCTTTATCAGGAACTAAGAGTCAGTGAAAGTATTGCTACACTTCAGTAAGAAGGCACAGGCCAAGTTCCTCTTAAACACTGTCAAAGAAAGTGGACGTTTTATACCAAGAAGCCTGTTTTTTAGAGAGGGAAGCATAGTCCACATCTGGAGTAATAATAATAAAAGAAAATGCCCTAAATCCAACTTTAAGAAGATAAAACCTTTCATTTAGTTTCTTAGTTCAATAACTGAAGAAGGCGTAAATCTTCCATTAATATTAACAATATTTCAAAGCAGAATCGTGAATGTAAAATTTATATTAGTGACAATTACATGTCCAAAAAGAAAAACAAAATTATGAATATTCAATGTGGCAAAAAACATTAACTTTAGTTGAACTTTTTTCAACATTTAATCAACAGAAAATAAAATTTCCATGTTCTTGGGACATGACACAAACTAATCCAAACAAACCTTCAGGCTAACGTGCAGAAACACATTTATTTGTTATATTTTAAGCTGGAGAGTTCCCTAAAATAGCACATAGGATATCAGAATCAGAATACTTTAAGATCCATAAGGATATTATGTATGTGACATGTGTTTGTTTGTCTCCTTACCAAAACTCCCTACTGAGAATCTAAGAAGCTGTGACGTAAGAGCAGAGCACTCGTCTATTTTAGCAAGAAAAGCTTCGGTATCCGGACGGTGTGAGGAATTATTGGGGTTGTAAAGAGGAAACACACCTAATTAACCTAACGGTCTCTTCTTATCAGGAGTGTAGAGAAACTGTCATGATTTGGATTGTGGAGTTGTTGAACATCCAAAATCAATCTTTAATTTGCCTAATTAAAAAAAAACAAACAAACTTAAAGAGATCTCCAGAATACTGACGCTTTTTTTTGGTAGTCTTTCTAACGCTCTTGTGCCGTTTGGTGTCAGACCTTTTACATGTGAACCATCTATTATCGTGTCAGCACAGATGCCACTTAATTGATGGTTACAGCAGTTTTCTTCATAGACCTCGTCAGTGTTGGCTTAAAGAGCTCGGAAACATAACGTGATGAAACCTAAATGTCCACGTAGCAGCTGATAACCTGATTCTCTTTTTTTCATGCGTGCCACTGATGAGACTTCAGAGGGGGCAGTGACGGTCTGTTAGGCTATCCACTGAACTGAGACCTCTCAACAATTACTGTCTGGCTTCAAAGAGCTCACACATGTATGGCTAACTGCATTAATAATTAGATCTAGTTAAGGATTTCAGTGAGGGAACTTTGTTTTTATACCCTCCCTCCTGTGTGGTAATCCTGTCGTCCAGTTAAAATTTTTTACACGTGCTCACACTTTTTTTACTTCACACATGGTGTGAAAAGACACCAGAGGAGTGTGAGAGTCTCCCTCAGCGGCTGTCACTTCCTTACTAAGAAACAGAAATGTATAGAAATTATGCAGAGCACGCCTAACCTCGCTGACCTCCAGCAGCAGGCTCCAACCATTCATGCAAGCTGCAAACAGCAGCATGTCAGGTTGCTGCAGCGTGCCACCGAAATTTCACTTAAGTTTCACTTTCCACAGAATTTTACTTTATAAGCTGTTATGTGCAAAGACACCGGGGAATATTTATCTGAAGGGACTTCTGCTTATCTTCACTTTTATGTACAAGTCTAAAAAAAGTTATTAAAGTAGTGACGTGAGGGAAGAAGCACTTAAATGTTAATTTCATTGAATTTTTGACATATTTAAGTAATATGACAACATATTGCACATTTAAAGGGGAATAGTTAATGCGTTTTATCTGCTTGGATATTACTGATGAAATTAACAACAATGAGACTACCCCAAACAGGACTGATTTTACAGCTGGAGGCTGCTCACAAATATGCTTTTATTTCACTAGTTTTGTAGTGTCAGTGTCCCTGCTGGTAGCATGAGGCAATATCTGGACCCTACAGAGGTTGCACAGGTAGTCCAGTTCCTCCAGGATGGTGCCATTGTTACCCAAGGAAAGAAATCACAGTTTTAAGAGCATGGAGAAGATTGAGGAAACAGGCATTTACTCTGGGAGAGCTGGACGGGGCTGCAAAACGCCCTTAACCCATCAGCACGACCAGTATCTGCTCCTTTGTGCAAGGACAACCAGGGTGCAACTTTAACTGCAATCTGTGATGAACCACTGCTGGAGAGAATCATCTACTAATTGGAAGTTGGTGGTTCAATCCCTGGTTCCTACATGTTGAAGATAATGAACCCTGAGTTTACCCCGATTCATCTATTGGAGTGTTTTGGGGTAAAGGTGCATAGGCTTAGAGAAAAGGGGCTTGCATGAATTTGTATGTGTGTTATGAGACTCAGAGTTACTTACTAACAGTGTCGTTACTGGAGCACAAAAGGCCATGCTTTTCTTCTTTTTTCTCCCCCAGCTTTACCTGTTTTGTTTAATCACTAAAACACAGCTTAATCTTCAGTATAAAGGACTAAAACATCTGATTCAACGTACTTTAACTGTAAAGTATTAATTATTCACATTTTTCAGAGTCAGAAAGAAATGGCATGTTATGTTAGAAAACAACTAACTAAATAGAGTTTTCCAATCTGGCAACCCAAAGACTAACATGAATAATAATGGTCAGTAGGTTTTTTCCTCTTGTTTCATCCAGGCTAAAGCGCATTATTTCCAACTCATCAACTTCCCTTAAGTATGTTTAAGTTTGACACTTTTGAGAGAAGTTTTTCAGGTGTTTGTGACATGCCGGTCACAACACATAAATTCCAACTTAAAACCAAGATTGACCTCAAAGCTGCCTGCCTTGGACTTCTTTATTTTTTTGTCTGTATATACAAAACTGTCACATTCACTTCCACTTGCAGTTTTCATTCACTCTGCCTAATGCAATTTCCTCCGACGGAGGTCCTGAAGGGAGTCGACCGTTTTCTGTCTTTCCATCGGTCCATAAATCATGACCCTGAGTCCTGATGACGATGCAACTGTGGTCACGGTTTCCACCATCAGGTTGTGCTTCCAGCCATCCTGTCACTGAGTAATATCCGACAGAACAGCACACGTTCATGTGAGAAGCCCGGCCGTGTGGTCTCACTAAGTTATTGTGATGGTGTATGGTGAAATAGTTCTGTTTTTTTAAATTCTCGCAAGTATTTCACATGACGGTGTGGAAATGATGGAGACCCTCGTACATTGAAACTCATCTTCTTAAGCAATACGAAAGAAAAAATTCATTAAAGAAATGACACAGGACCTAAGAGAGATACATCTGGACCTTTGGTTGGACCACTGGTATCTGCGGTGAAGCTTTGACCGTCAGTTTTGGCTGATAACGGTGTTGCTCCAACCACTTTTGCTGGGACATCCTATCAGTCCTCTTATCGCACTCTAACCAAGAAAACGGATCAACATTTTCCCTAAACTGTAAACTATTCCCTTACAAACCCTCGCAGTGTGTGTGATAGTCTGCATTTAAACAAACGAGTTTATTTGTCACAGGTTTTACTCCTCTCACATGTTCTGTTACATTTTGATCTCATTGTCATAGTTTTATCAGATGAAATCGAGCCATCATCGCTGTGTCCTCGCCACGGCTTTGGCGGAAGAGGTTGTGGTGCAGAAAGCCTACCAAATCAATATAAATTATATATTTGCATCAATTCTGATGAAATTTATGATATTAAATTGCTTTGCTGTGCTTTGAAAAAAAGAAAATCGATGCATATCACTATGACAGGCCTGTGGAGCTGCAGAGTAAAGAAAAAAAAGAAGTATTGATTGGAGAATATCTCTGATTATGTCCGATTATGCCACTCATAATCTCTTTAATCCATTTAGACTAGTGTAAAAAAGAAAAAAAATAACACATACACAGTGTCTTTAAAGGCTGATAGAGTGTTTTTATATTGAATTAGAAACCAGGCAGTGTGTGTGCATGCTGTACTCTGCGAAGGGCTTAAAGGGAAGGGAGTGTCAGCCGGTGCGCTGCGCTGCTGACTTTAGCCGAGATGTTCCAGCTGCTACTGAGCGTTCACATTACTGTAATCAAGCCCTGCTGGCACTGGTTAGCTGTTCTTCGCCGCCTCCTCTGTGCGTTATCTTACGTTACTAGAAAGGGAACGGTGAAACACTGTAAGCTTAAAAAAGACTCTTGTCAGGGGGAGCTTTGAGAGCTGCTTTTGAGAAATAACGCCGCACATGAATCCAGCATTTTGAAAACATTCAAAGACTCGAATAATTGGCTGCTTTATGTTTATCATAAGCTCGAAGACACCTTCTTTTAAATTTTAAACGCAGATCGTCCCAAAATCCTCTTGAATGCCGAGATGAACTTGGCAGAGAACTTCCTAATGTCAAGGCAGCTTTTGACCTGCTCACACCCACTGCGTAACTGTGCACGCTTGATCTGATGGTGAGCCTGCAGGTGGTGCAGTAGCATCAGCTTTGGCTCGCAGCTCTGTGCGCCTGCCTCTCCCCGACTGGGAGAGAAGAGCTGCTGACTGGAACACATTTGCCCGCCGCACAGGGAAAACACTGATTCAGCTCTTATGGGAGAGCCCCCGTCTCTGGGGTTATTGAGGTTGGGATAACACCACCGACGCTAAAGACATCCCGTCCTCATCACTCTCTGACACGACGGGAGCGCCTGTGAAGGTTTTTAATCTGCAGCTATTGATTTACTGTTCAAACGAGAGTTGGCTTCTGGTGATGAGCTGCGATGAGATATATTTTGTGCTCCTTTTCTTTTAACTTCCTTCTAACTGTCTTTATGCTCTTGCTCAACTAATGTGTCAAAACACATAAAGTGCTGCGAGTGTGTGTGTGTGAGAGAGCGGCCTCAGGGTGACGATAACAGACGGAGCCCAGCGGCTGGGTGGACGACCTTCTCTGGTTAGAGCCTGGCAACACCCTTACAGCTTCACATACCCCTGCAGACCATATCTACCCCCCTTAACCTCCTCCTTTTCCTCTCCTTCCTCTTTTACTACACCCCTCCTCAGCCCCCTCGCCTGCTACTCCACATGAATAATGCAGGGGCCCTCCTCGATCGTTGCTACCAACATGCCACGGCATGTTTTATTCACGCTAAACTCAGGCAGATCCCCCACCCCACTATCACTACCACCACCCCCTCATCGCTGACCAGATCTGTGAGCAGCCACCGGCCTCAAAGACATCAGCGACAGCTCGCTGTGTCTGCTCGCAAGGTCTCCTTGACCCCTGCGTCCCTGCAGGAGAGCGACCCCGGTTTTTCTTGGAAGTAAATATTTGCATTTAATTCCTGAAGCCCTGTCACACCCTGCTGAACATAAATGCTCCTGATTCAGTCCAGTCCTTTTCTTTCCCATTATAACTCCCTTTCTTTTCTTTTCCTTTTGTTGATGAAGGTGGCTTTTTCAGAGATGATCCTCTTTTATCAGCGAGTCTGCTGCTATCACTTGGGATGCTCTGATACACCAGTTTCTTAACTATAACCTTAAATCACTCGCTTATGGTTTATGGGTCTCTTTTACAATCTTTACACCCACCTGGTTACATCAGAGCGATGCTTGTGGTTTGATTGCCTTCTAGACACAACCCAAACACAAGAAGGTGTTATCCTTCAAACGAGGATTTACGATTTTTCCATTATAAACGTCTCCATTTTTGCACGTCACATGAGTGGCTGACGAGCAGCCGGATTCCTTTGATTAATTGAACTACATGACCTCTGACCTCAAAACTGAAATTAAATTTTCACATGTTAATTAACGGATTAACGGCATTAGAAAAAACACAAGTCACATACATATTTTTCTACCTGGTAACCTCATATAATTGGCTTATAATTGACCAATGAACACCTAAAAGACAGTACCCCATGTTTTACATTTAATAACTTGACATACTTTACCTCAGTGTGCATGCTGTTTTATATTTGTATATATATTTGTATTTATTTGGCTTTGGCTTTGGCTCTGAGCTAAGCACAAAGCTTCCTGTGTGACCACACCCAATGTATGTGTGCAAATGGCAAATAAAAGACTTTATCTTATCTTTATTTATTTTAAAGATAAATATAATCCTTTGTCCTTGCTCCACCTCTAAATTAAACTTCAAATCTGCCTTTTTATTTTATTTTATTTTATTTTATTTTTTTTGTTTAATCTTGCTGGCACTTAAAACACCTAAACTAGTGGAACAGGTTAGGTATTATATATAACTGTCAAATTTAAAGCTAAAATCTTCTTATGATGACCAAAAGATGTGACGTCATAGCTGGAGTCAGTCTGAGTGCTGTGTTGTTTTGTCTTTGGAGCTGAGGAGCTCCAGACAGTGTTTGGGGTCCATCTGTAGGACATGTTTACCTGGACCGTTGTCCTGAAGGTGAGACGTTGCACCTGTCCTGTGTATCACTTGAACACTCACGCAGCCGAGAGTAACCACCTCCGCTCGTGTTTTGAAAACAACACGCCTGCCTTGCTTTAACAGAAGCTGTTGCGAAATCAGAGTTTTTCACCCTTATCTGATGGCCCGATCACCACGCCTCACTGACTCTCCATGGCCACGCCGGTGGGGATGACAGCGCTCTGACGAGTCATTTGTTACCCTTCGAGACTCATTCCTTTGACCCCGTCTGAAATGCTTGATTGATTATTCATTTGTGCTCTCGTGAGGGCTGAGCACATTAGGAAGAAGGTACCAGGTTCAAGGCCTTGAGCGCAGGTTCCTCCTGCTGTCTGCAAACATTAATCTTCATGGACTTGGAGGTGGTTTCAGCATATACAGCTATTTTAGCCCCTCCACAGGTGAAGGTAAACGACAAGCAGCTGGGGGGTGTTAAAGCCGAAACCCAGCTCTCGGCCTGTTTTTGTTTTCACCAAAAACAATCTCTTGCATCATCTTGTCTCCTTACTATGCTTCCCCTGAAATATGATCCCTCACCTCCGAGTGGTGAAGCGTCCAGAGTCCAGATGGCCCGCCACGACAGCCTCTTCATCCTCGGAGGTGTCGTTAAGAAATAACATACTGCAAATAGCACACATGCTTTTAGTGTCGCACAAAAAAGGAAACCTTGGCATTATTTCTGATGTGTTTACGGAATAGCTTCCTTTTCCCTAAAGTCTCCTCATTTGAACCCATGTTATGAAGACAACTACCCGACCCGCATGCAGATTACACTTTGTTTTGTTGTGCAACAAAGGTCCACTGTGCAAGTACGATATGAGTCGCACCTGATAACAGGATGACTCCAAACTCAGAAACAGGTCAAAGGCTAAACAACACCTTCATGTAACAGAGGAGTCCACACTAGCCCGGATAGATTTGAAAATGGCGTTTTCGTCTGAGAACGCTCCGCGTCCACACTAGCGTTTTCAGTCGTTTTCACAGAGTTGTGCGTCCACACTGAAACGCCCGAAAACGCTTACATTCCAGTACTGTGCATGCATGAAGCGAAAGAAGATTCGGCCTGCCTCATTCTGTCTGCCCTTTATTTACTTTCTGGCAAAATGTCGAGGAAAAGCACCAAGTTTTTTTAAATGGACTAACAATGAGGTGGAGTTGTTGCTGCGAGTAACACAAAAGTTCAAAGTTGCCAAAGTGAGTGAGAATTAAAACATTTGAAGAAAAGCTATCTGGAACATGTGCAAACTGATGTTAATCTTTAATAGGGCTGTCAAAATTGAGAGCAAACAAAACAACTGCTGTATAATGCCCTCCGCTATCTTTTTTTAGTTGGTCACATGACTGCATCACATGACTAAAATAAGATAAGATAAGATAAGATAAGATAACCTTTATTAGTCCCACATGTGGGAAATTTGTTTTGTCACAGCAGGAAGTGGACGGTGCAAAAGTTATGCATCATTGTTTTCAAAAGTCTGCGTTTTAATTTAGTAATTTATGTCTTTTGCCCCCTTCGTGAATAAAAGAAAATGACACTGCCAAGTTCTATACTGTGGTGATGCTTCCTCACAACCCTAAAGGGGCATCGACACAGAAAGTGATTCATGCGTCGCTTTGTTACTGATGGTAAGCCTCTAACGCAGGGGTAGGGAACTCCAGGCCTCGAGAGCTGGTGTCCTGCAGGTTTTAGATGTGTCCTTGATCCAACACAGCTGATTTAAATGGCTAAATTAGCTCCTCAACGTGTCTTGAAGTTCTCCAGAGGCCTGGTAATGACCTAATCATTTGAGTCAGGTGTGGTGACCCAGGGCGAGATCTAAAACCTGCAGGACACCAGCTCTCGAGGACTAACGTTCCCTACCCCTGCTCTAATGTATTCACCACCTTGTAACCTTCTTCGATCTCATTGGTAGTTTCTTCAGTCGCTCGCGTTGAAGGTGAGAAAAGTTTAGAGTTGATCTAAAATGCTGGATGTGACCGACTTTCTTTGGTCTGTAGTCAACATGTTGCTGTGAATCGCTTATTTACTGAGTCACAATTATGCAAGATTGGATTACTGTTTCATTTACTGCCACCATCTTGGGTTGTTATACCCGGGTTGGTGGGGCAGCTTCGGCTTGCCGAGTAAATCCGATTTGAGGGCGCATTCCAGATTTAAATTTGGACTCTGAACTCTGGCTTCCATCTTATTCAGGATTGATGCCACTCAGAGCTCTCTTTTGTTACTGAGAATACTGCCATGATTCTATAGCTGCACCATTTCGTATAACTGAAACCAACAATGGTTATGTGAAACGATGTTAGTTTACAAAGCCTGAGAAATAAGCTCTAAGAAGTCTGAATGGATACTTAAAGCTGCTCAAGTTAACTAACCTTAAATGTCAGAGTAAAAAGATACAATGTGATTGATGGTGGACGTTAAGGCGAGGTTTAAAGTTTTCAGATTAATCGCTCCTATCTGCTCCACTCACCACTGTCTTGTTTTTTCCCCTCCTCTTTCACTCCTTTTAATTTTCACTGAGTGGCTTTTAGTTTTGTTTAAACAGAATCCTGCTCTCTGCTTGCAGCAGGAGTGATTGGATACAGTTGAGGCTCTGCTCACTTTTATGTCATAGCAAGCGTTGCACTTTGCAGTTTAAGGATTCAGTCCTCGGGGAAGCCGTATCCTGGCTTGCCTAGTGGCAAGCAGTACCTCTGGTCATGATTTCCTAAAGCAGTGCTGTGACACATTTGTTATTTTTGCTCCTGGCTTTTAAGACTGCCACACAATTGGACATTTATAACAAGTACTAATGTCACAGTTATACTCACTATTAAACTGGTGTGTGAAATCTATTTAGGTCTTTTGATTAGTTATTTAATAGGGTTATCTGCATTATTAGCTTCTCCAACAGGTCAACAATGTCAATATTTAAAGTTAAACATTTTATTTTGGTACCTTTTATCCTTTTTTTTTTAAAAAAAACACTGCCCAAAATCATGGGCGTAAATATGCTGTCAGTGTGTTAAGCTTGGTTTAAAAAAATGACTCTGCTGTTGGAGGATGAAACACCCTGAGCAGACGCATGCTGTCGTTACTAAGGTTTTGTACCAGGTGGAACAAATGCAACAAAAACCACAAAAAGGCAGATTTAGTGAGTCCAAAACTAAAGAAGAAAATGTGAAACGCACAAACCAGGAAACAAGACAGGTCACAGGAGGGAAAACAGACAATTCACAGTAGTAGAAATAGAAATAGTCACAACCTCTAATCTAATTTCCCCCACTTATCTTCATTTTTCGTCTCTCCGTTCTCAGATGTGTTTTTCTTTTGTTACAAGGTGAAAAAGTTCAGATTTAGAGACTTGAAGCAGCTACAGTCACACTAGTGAAAAGAGTGATCGGAGACGACACAATTAAAGTTATTGAGGATGTGCGTGCTTTTCTAATGGTTGCTTTAGAAACGAGGACCACATCTGCAGCCTCTTGCTATCAGCTGCTGTGTTCAAAGCAACTCTGGTGCATCCAGACGGCGATAAAACAGCAACAAGACGGAGTCAGTCTGCTATCAGTCTGCGACCAGTTGGAGTCAGGTTGGCAATTACACGCCATCCTGTTCATGATAATACCAGATAAACAGGAGGTCTGTTTTCTACATACACAAAAATCTACATGAACTTCTTGCATTCAGACTTCAGAACTTCATAGATCTGAAAAAAGAATTCAGAAATCCCAGCACATAAAGTGTTGCAATTTAACTGAAAATGACAAAGGCGCCTGCCAACGTTGCTTCTGTACAGGGATATAAATAGAAACCAGTTCAGTCGAGTCATCTATTGCAAAGAGAAGCATTCAGACTAGTTACGTTCATCACTGCAGGACTCAGATCGATTGCAACGTGTTCATAAATTAGACAATTATTTGCAAAACTTTGGCAGCCAGTCTGAAATGGACAATGACTGTTTGGAGACAAGTTGCTTCCCACAAGGAATCTGTGCACCACATTAGAAACCGCAATTAGACTATTTTTAGATGTCATTTGTGCAATTTAAATTTTTTTTTATCATTTTAATACATTCGTATCATTGAAAACTGCTGGGTTATGTTATGTTAGGAAATAAATCCCTTGGTGCCACGTCTTACAACTTTTTTGTTTAGAGCCCAGACAGGTTTTTGAACCACTTCAGTTTCAAAATTGTGCTGACTAACCCAGAGAAACCTGAAAAAGCAGAAGCAAACAGACCTGTTGTAAGTACTTAATGTTTTTACATGAGACCAAGTTGATATACATGAAGGAGTTTTTCATGAAACATGACAAAGGTGAGAGTGAGCCACAGGAGGGGGCAGCCAGCCAGAGGTGAAAAACAATGAGGGCGGCTCGGACAGTCAACAAAAACCCCAAAACAAGATACACGAGTAAAGTAATGCTCAAAGTCGAGAAGAAAACCAAAAAACCAAACCAAAAAACAAAGACAATGAAAACTAAAACTAAATACCAGACGAGAACTATGGACGAGAGAGAAAAATGTCAAAACAAGCAGAAAAATCCTCATCGTTATGGCACACAGACATTTGAGCATCTTTATTAAATGCGTCACACAAATATGACTTTTTAAACAGATTGCATACTTCCTCATTGCATATGAAGTAATGGGACAGGGGTTTAAAGGAGGCTATTTAAATCCCTCATTTATGGCTCACATGCCTCATTTTATGGCTTGTGGATGCTGAAATGCCCTTTAGACTCAACAAGGAGCCTCCTGGGATTGTTTGAATCTGCTGCTGTCCAAGTTTAGTAAATACAGCCTGAAAACAGATGTCGCTGCTAAGAGGAGGAAGGACAGTAGGCCCAGTGGAGCGATTCTGCCCGACAGAGGTCATGTTCAGAGGTGGGAGAGTAACTGAGCACATCATTGACTGCTCAGCTTGACCCTCGGTGAGTTATTGTGTAGAGGTGGTCTGCTCTGCAGGGAGGCCCCACTTGGATCACTTTCATCCCACGCCACCTGTGGTGCTAGAAACTGTCCTGAGAGGGTCGTTATTGTTTGTAGGTGAAACATCTTTAAGTGTTAATAACGTTATGGAGGCAGAGAAAGCTTTTCGCCTCTGCCGAGCCGAGGTCAGATAGCTTTCCTCCTGCCGAATTCATGAAAACCGGCACCGCCGTACACCGAGCTCTTCGCTTTCTCCCTGTTCAAAGTGTTCCCATCATTCACTCAAGGCTTACTTAACCAGCAGAGTGGAGATGAAAGCCTGATCATTCGAGTACTCCCAAGATCCTTTGATGCCCAACCATGAAGTATGTCTTAGGGCTTTTAGCATTCCTGACTCGGAGAGATGTGTTTTTTCTTTTTCCCCCCTTTTTTTTTAAGGCTCGGGGAGCAGGAGGTCCTCACGGTGAACGGTTTCCCTGAATTGAAAGCATGTCGTTCGACTGTTGAACTGAAATGTGAAGTCTGCTTAATCTCTGCATGCTTGTTGCTGCAGATAGGCTAACTGCTGGATGCCTGTCGGGCAACCGTTCTTGAACATAACTGGTAAAATGGATGCAGGAGCCGCTCGCTTGTGATAACAGTTGTGCATTGTTTTCTCCAGATGCAGTAGTGAGTCTGCCATCATGTCTTTTCTATTTTGAGCACAGCTGTCTCTTAGCTGAGTGCCTGCAAGCCAGTTTTTTTTTTTTGCTCTCTGCATTTTGTCGATTCTTTGGAGGTTTTGGGTAATGGCATAAGGAACAGCTCTCAGTGTGCAGACAGGCTTCATCTCCTTTCCTCAACAGGCTTTGCTCATCAAAAAGCCGAGTCCCAGAAGCGGCCGTGTGCTGCCTGCCTCGGCCCTCGTGGTCTCAGCTGTTCGGGCTCTGGAGAGCATCGGGCCCACTCAGCTGCCTGTTCCCGTCCTAACCCCCTCCCACTGCTCTGCTCACCACAGGCTGTGTAACCCCTTCAGGATTGACAGCATCTGTCAGTGTCATTCATTCAGCAGCTTTTTGATGTTTGACCTTTTAGGTTGGGAACGTGCTAGAACTATAAACACGGCGTTTTATCGTCATTATTCTCCGCTGTTCAGGTGCTTTAACAGCTTAACGTGGCTTTAAGTAGCCTTTTGTGTACAATAGAAGACTTAATGAGGAACTATATATCACATATGAGAGCGCAGGAGCAGATAAACTACTTCCCAGTGAACACTGGAAACCAAAAACAGAACTTCATGATGTCTGCAGACAAGATCGCGCCTTCACCCGTTTTATTAGAAGCACTCGCAGACTCGCGCTCCATGGGGGAAGTCGTTTGTCAAAGACAGATCCCCTCAGGAGCTCTGCTGGGTTTAGGGGTTTCCTCTGCTGTTCACGGGGCACATTTCCCAGAATTACACTCATTCATAATGAGTCATCCATAGGGGGAAAACCCCCCCCAGAAGAGCTGCCTCTCCCCTCCATTCAGCTGCCCGGGCCCCTAATCTCTGCTAGGACGGTCCACAATGAGAAAGAAAGGCTGGCACTCACATCAAGCACTGGAATCTGCGATGATGACAATGGATAACACTTCATGCCCTAACGTGGACTGCTTCGTCTGGGTGTGCTGTTGGAAACTTAACACGCTTCAAATAGCCAGGATGTTTTCAAACCACATCATGTTAATGACCTTGTGTGTCATTTTTGGCAGTCTAGTTTATGATAACCATCTGTGTTACCGCTTAATAAACACAATATACAGAAGGGCTTGCTTTGCCCGCATATGATGCTATTTCCATAATATTACTGCTCAAGTGTGTGTGGTCATGGACAAAACACACATGATCGTCACCTCCAAAACATCAACAATGAGTCAGCTAGCATATTGTTTTTCACCTTTACGCTCAATATGATCTTCATTAACGCAGCTAGGTCAATATTTAAAGCCAAGACCACATATGGTCATGAGCTCTGAGTGGAGAGCGACAGAATGAAATCCTGATAGAAGTGGCACAGTTGAGCTGTCTCCTTGTCTATGGGTATTTGGGACTGCTATTCCTCCACATCAAAAGGAGCCAATTTAGGCAGTTCAAAACTCTGGTTAGGATGATTCCAAGGGGAGATGTTTCGAGGAGGAGGCCATGAGGCAGACCGACGACACGCTGGCTGGGTTGGGAACATCTTGGTGTCTTGTATCTTGCTTAGACTGATGCCCCAGTGACCCAGACCCAGACAAGCAGCAGAAAATGGATGGATGAATGGATTACTGCAAAGCTACAACAAACAGTGTATCCATAACACACCATGCAGAAACAATGGATGTAGTTACATAAACGTAAACGAGAATGAACAACTTGTAGAACTGGGGGAACCTATATAGATGAGAACCGGAAGGAGCGGGTTTGGAGGCGTGGTCCCGCTCCTGAAATTCAGATACTTAATCTCCAGTTATGTGAAACTAGCAGTTGGTGAGTGTTCACAGACAGGTTGGTGTGAAACTACACAAATGAGGAAGAAAGGAGATTTAAGTCATTTTGGATGTGGCATGATTGTTGGTGCCAGGTAAGCTGGTCTGAGTATTTCAGAAACTTCTGATCTACTGGGATTCCCCACATAGCCATCTGAGGGTTTACAGAGGTTGGTCCAAAGAAGGCAAAACATCCAGATGTCACGTCAGAGGTCAAAGTAGAATGGCCAGACTGCTTCGGGCAATAGAAAAGCAACAGAAAGTCATAAAAATCTGCTTACATAAACAAGGTGTACAGAATAGTATCCCTGATTGCACAACATGCCCCAGTGATCTTGTGATCCTCTATGGGCAAGCACCTCTTGCCCCTTCCTGAGCGGAGTGATGCTGCTTCCTGTTAGAAGGACATTTTTCCTTCCCACTATCGCCATGTGTTTGCTTATAGGAGGTCATCTGATTTGTTGGGGTTTTGTCTCTCATTGTTTTGCCTCTATTATTTTACACTCTTTACCTTACCATATAAAACAACTTGAGCCGACTGGTGTTATTTTTTGACTATATAAAAAATTAATTGAAAGTGGGGATGAAGAACTCCCTTTTAACAGGAAGAGATTTTTGGCAGAACCAGGTTGTGGGTGTGGGGAAAGAGAAGATACGAAAGAGGAACATAACGAGACCACCGAGAACAAATGGGATGAAACAGAAAACTATGCGAGAGAGCATAAAGTTACTGTTTTGTAACAGTGTGTCAACATGTTTATTTCTGCTGTTAACATGGGGGGATCTAGAAGGACTGATTCAGCAAGAGGCTCTTTGAGGAGATGCAATGCACAGCACATCACTTTTGCTTCATTTTTCAACCACACTGCACCGCTTCTTTAACAAACACCTCTGTGAAATTCTCCCTTTCGCGTGCAGTGTCTCCAGGACTTTAGGCATCTGACTAATACTTAACATTTAAAGGGACAGCATAAGTTGACCAACCTGTGACCACTGATTCTCCAAGGCCTCATGAGGTAAGAAAAACTTCTGTTTTAAGCCTTGAGAAAATGTGCATTCTCGCATTAAGAGGGATTTCATAAGAGTTCTGTTGGTTGAAGAATACGTGAGTTTTCACAAGCCATAAAGGTCAGTAATTTCACAACTTCCCACCAAGTTTTGAGGTATAGTGTATTTTGGTATTAATTACAAGAAAAATTGGGTTTACACTGAAGGAACTGCTTCATTTACACTAAAGTATACACCCATTCTTCATTTACTTCCTGTGAACAAATTTCATTTGCATTTTGCACATTCAGCTGCTGGTTATGCCGGCAAATCCTGCTATTGTGATTAATAGATTTAAGCTGTACTAATTAGACACGGCCTCTTTATTCCCTTTAAGTATTTCCAAGTTGTATTGTTGACTTTGAGAAAATTAATCAGGAAGAAACAGATCAACACCACGAAATGTTTTTGCATTTTACTAC
This sequence comes from Pundamilia nyererei, assembly GCF_000239375.1. Classification (NCBI taxonomy): domain Eukaryota; kingdom Metazoa; phylum Chordata; class Actinopteri; order Cichliformes; family Cichlidae; genus Pundamilia; species Pundamilia nyererei. The sequence continues at coordinate 1,231,915 of NW_005187488.1, read as the reverse complement.
ATAGAAATACAGTGTTCAATTAACCAATCATAGAGCAGTTTGTTTGAAAAGAAATACCTCCCTGAGGCCAAATATCAACTATAAAAGATCTGTGGAGATCTGTCTTCATAATTAATGACATGCTGTTGCACTGTTGGTCGTCTTTAATCAAATAAAAGACTCTGACATAGCTGGAAGCCTTGGTATTAATATAAATATACTGTGCTGTAGTGATGAATCCTACAGCGGCCTGTTGCATTAACAGTCCTGAGGGGTGACCTGAGGAACATCCCTCAATCGCACTTCACAGACACTGCAAAACATATTTTATATATATGCTTAATCCAGTTTGTCTTCTGTGTTTAAACCAGTTCAGTTTAGCTTTTAACAGTTTAACAAGAACTGGTGGCCTACTTTCCCCCCCCTTTCTTTGTCATTTTTTTTAAAATGACAAAACAGCCAAACAAAGCCAGACGGCATTTTGGTAAATAGCAGTAGCCCTGGTGGAGCTGGTGGTGCTCTCGTCTTCTGGTGTTGTTGCTAGGAGACGGTGGGTCTGAAATCTGGCTTCGATGAGGTGCACCTGCTTCTCGGGGTCTGCCACATTCAGAGTCTGCACAATCAACACATGGGAGAAAAAAAACTGAACTGAGCCATGCTAATCTGAGGAGAGCTTCCCCCTCCGTCCGGCATCTCGTGATTAGATAACCGAGATGAGCTGGGTAAAATCTTCAGGGACAGATGTGCGTGCGGCGCAGGTGTTTTCTCATCATGTGCCCTCTCTCTACTGTACATAGTTCCTAAACAGCTTTTCCAAAACTGCCGAATGTCCTTCCTATGCCTTTTGCGACTCAGTAAACACGCCATGAGCTTCAGTCAATAAAGGACAAAAGGATTTAAAAATCACACAGCTTCTGTGACTTTGAAGCAGAGTGGAGCATCCGCTGCTAAAGCTGTCACACCCGGTTACCAGCTCATCTGTTTGGTGTATAAGGAGGCAAAAGACAGAACTTTTTAGTATGAAAATAGGTCAGTCATATTAGAAGGGACTGACTTCTTGTGTGGGTTATAAAAGTATAAAACTAGAGGTTCAGATTTGGTGACGATGAGGATCTACTGTACACACCATCACATGGGAGAGCTGTGACTCTAACGTCCTCACACCCTTTAATTTATTCAGGTTTCATTCACTTTCTTTACAAACACAAAGTCTGGAGAAGCGAAGAAGAAAAATCTATTCACCTTGAGGATGAAAATAGCTCGGCGACATCCCTTTCCTGGAGTCTCATTGGTCCCCCTGTGCTGCTATGTGTGTCAGCCTCCTTCCTTCCATGTGGCTGCTGGACTCCACTGTACTGTGCATGTGTCAGACTGGAGCGCCTCCAGCTCCCAGTCTGGAAGATGATCAGCTGGGCGCGGCGGGGTTTGCCAGGAAACCAAGGCCAGCAGCCAATAAACACCTCCGTATCCTCACGCTGACCTGCTGAGCTGCAGAGTGTTAATTGTGCTGCGGGTCATTAGGCTGAACACAGGCATATTTCAGACCTGGCCTCTTAGCAGGCTTTGACCTTCTGCTGGGCTCTCTGGGTAGTACAGTATGTGGGCCCCAGCATCAAACTGCCTGGTGTGAGCCCAAGCTAAAATTATCACTTTCGTCATTAATAATGATGAGGGTAACTGACCTAGTGGCCGTGTTATCAGACATATGCTCCATAAACTTCTGTAATAAGTTTGATTTTCTCTCTGTTTCTAGAGGCTGCAAGAACATCAGCATCTGTTTGCTATTGTTAGTGATCCAACTAGTGATCTGTAAAATAATAATGATAATAACTGGTATACAATAAGAGTAGCGAGGTCGTTAGCACCTATGCCTCACACCAAGAAAGTTCCTGGGTGTAAGCCTAGCTGGGGCTTTTCTGGGGGAAGTCTGAATGTTTTCCTCAGCTCTCTGTGGTTTTTCTTCAGGTACTTAGACTTCTTCAGATAGTCCATCGATGTTAGATTAGCTGTTTAGGTCCTAAATCAGCCATGGATATGAGGAAGTTAAAGTGCTTGAAGTGCATAGAACAAAGTGCTGCATTAACATATGGTTAGAAATGTGATCAAACCACTAAAGTGGTTTAAGTGGTCAGTAAGACCAGATATAAATATAAACACATATATAAACACATTATATATTCCTAAAAAAGATGAGCCTTTATTTTGGAAAAAAGAAGAACAAAAACCTCATGAAGTGACAAAATTTGCAAATGTCGTGTAGTAATTTTAGTACTTTTTGTACTTTTATTAGTAAACTTTGTTGTTTGAATGCTTTTATTTTGAAAATTTGTGTTTGTGAGACTTCCTATCCACAGCTCCTCGAGGCACACCTGCTCTGCAACCCTTTTTAGTAAAATAAATGGAGACAGGAGACCAACATGGGGATGTCTGTGTGTTGGGTGGGGGCGTCTATATTGCTGCGATAGTTTCTAGAGTAATTGTTATAATAGTGTTGGACGTCTAAATTGCTCTGTATGATTTTATTTTTGTCCGGCTCGTTTTTTATTATTTTCTGTGATACTCATATCAAACAATATTTCTAAGGAATCCCTACAACCCAGAGCCTCCAGCTTCAGGTCTGCTCTGATTACTCAGTTTCAGGTGTTTCCTCTATTTTTGGCTTGTTGGTCCCGCCCACCTGCTTTTTAAGCCTTCTGTTTGCAACCAATCAGCCAATCAGAAAGACAGAGGATGGGTTTGTATAAATAAGGTTGATCTTAAACTCTGAACTGTGAAAAACTACCCTAGCACAATCCAAAGGATGTAAGAATATGGAGCTGGAAAAAAAGCACAATTAAAATAAAACTTATCCATAAATTCAGTAAGGCAGACAGATGTTGAACTTTGTTTATTGTAGCCAAAGACTGCCTAAAACATAGACATAGGCATTATAAAGTTACCTACAGGTTTGAGACTCACCTTGAAGCTTCAGCTTTATCTTTCTGGCCACCGCCCCGTTAGTAACAACCTTGTTTTTGTAACCACTGGCCAGCAGCAGACCTATTTTTTTCAAGCACTCTTTAAATGACCGTAACTCCATTTTCATTTATGCGAGAGATAACATTCAAACAGTTTCGGAAAGAAGAGAAGATGAGCTTTACAAGGACATTCGGTGCATCGTGGCAGCAAAAAGCATTGACGAGGTACTGTTGTATGAACATGGACACAAAAAAACATTTTACCATGGGTCCTTCACATTACCATAACTCAACAATTTCAGGCTACAGAGAAAATTCAAATAGTTCCTGATTTACGAGAATAATTTTATTTAGAATTTTACAGCTAATATTACATAATAAGCCCAAGCAGCCTGTATGATACTTGGTGATAAATGGTGAAGGAGCCAGAATACACAAAATTTGAATGAGGTGGTAGCTTGGTTAGCAAGCTGCCTCCCTAAAGACTATGAGTGAAATGCACAGACAGGCAAGCAGTCTAATTTGAGCCAAAAAAACCAGATTATTAAAATACTAAAAGTTTACTCACCATAACCGAAGCACTAATCTCATGGACGGCTGTATCACACAGAAAAATCACTCATCAATTAAAAAATGCATGCTAAAGTATCCTTGGGCAAGATACTAAAGCCTGAATTGCTCCTAATCTGTTCATCTGAGTATGAATTTTAGATAGAAAGCATTTAAATGTATATTATAAAGGTCTTGGATGAATGTATGTGAGTGAAAAGTGCTATATGAAGTACATGTCAATTCCCAGTCCGTCCACTGTCCACCCTCCTCTGTCACTGTTACCTGGAAACCTGGCCTACCTCGCTCACTTGTAAGTAACGAATCAAATCAAATCTGAAAGAATAGCCTTGATTCCACAGCATTAACCCTCTCTCTCCCTCTCTCACTGGCAGTTCATCCCTGCTCGCCCAAGTGAAACACACCTGAGTCCTAAGTTCATTTTTGCTTGAGTTAAAACTAGCATTGATCACCTGGATTTAGCGTTTAAGTCCTTTGAATCTTGCAAATATGACAAAAGGACAATCGAGGCTTGAGGCTACGCTCAGATGAAGCTGGAAGAGAGGCTCTCTTCAAAGTATAAAAATCACTATAACAATGGGAATAGTTATTATTTCTCAGGACGTGAGCCCTGTTAGCCTTAATCTGCTGTAGTTGTTCTCGGATCACTAGTTTAATGTAGTCCAAAATAACCCCAAAAAGACATGAATACTGGAGAGTACTTTTCAAACACGACAGCTAAATTCAGGTAGAAAAACACTTTAAAGCAATCAATTAAAAGTAACACAACTGAAGTGGGTTTGAATCTCAGCTTTTATCAGAATAAAATGAAAACGATTCCTTCCTCTTACCCAAATTATAATGAACCAATCCAGACGAGAGCGGTTTAGAAGCACCTGTCGCAGTTCACCTTAGGCACTCGGTAATGAAGCTAAGCGACTGACAAACGGAAGAGAAGCTCAGTCATGTGAACAGTTTGTTCCATCTGCAGTTGGCAGGCGTACTTTTGCCGACTATAATTCAACCGAAGAGCAGCAAAACACATTTGCAGGAACATTTCAGCACCTTTCTGACAAGCACATCAACTCGCCCATCTGTAAACCAGAATCTGCAGTTCATCTGTATTCTTAACTCGATGTTTCTCGATGTAGTGTCTGCATGCGGCTTGGAGGGTGACAGCAATCTCATCGCTCGCTCCGCTGTGACCTTTGTTAGACATAATCGAGGAGACAGATGCTATTCACTGCTCTCACTCTCTAATGAGCTGGTGCAAAATCATTTTGTTTTTGCTCATAAGTTATTTGTTTTTTGGGTTTTGTCTTTGTTTTGAGTGGAGAGTGCAACACATGCACCTCACCATCTACGACAACATCAAAATGATCAAAGTGATATAGATTTTAGTAATTTAGCTTTAATGATAACTGTTACCAAGGGATCACTGACCGGCTAAAGACCGGTCAGTGATCCCTTGGTAACCAGCAGTTGCTATGGAAACCAGAGTATTTTAACAGCCAGTTGGGGAGTGGTTGCTGGAGGTTGCTGGCAGTTGCTAACAAAAAAAAAAAGGTCTCAAAGAGCTATAACGTGCTACATAAATGACTTCCTTGTGATTCTTTTAGCTGCTAGATTGCTGTGGTCACTCGCATGCCCAACGGGAAATCTACGTCGCAACCTATGACTTGACCGCAAACCCCTCTAAACCTGACGTTATAATCTACGTCGTAATCTGATGTACAATCTCCTGAGAAATGTAACTACATTACATTTTTTTCTGTCGGCTAGCACTGCACACAATATAATCAACACATAACGCACCAGCGCAAGCATAAATGCCGGTGACGGCTTGGTCCACTTACGTAGGTTGCGTCGTAGGCTCTGCAAAAATTCCCGGCAGTAATCTAAATCAAGCCTTAACTTGCAGGGAAGACGCCAACTCGTCTACAACACTTGCCAACCACCAGTTTCACCAAGTAATAGTGAAACTGTGAAAAGTGCAGCACAAACTGGAACCGTTTTCAAAGTAAAAGTTGCGCCTTTTGTAATGTGTTTGTTGCAGCAGAATGCACAAATTTTTACTTTGAAAGCAAATATTCTCAGACTCTGGTTTGCGTCACAAAGAGAGGAAGTCAGGGGTGTTTGCAGGCAAGTCGGCAGCTTTTACGAAAACCACAGGCGACCACGGCAATCTGCTAATAACCAAGGAGGTTTTTGTTGCAACAACCTCTTTGCAGCAACCTCCAGCAACCGGTCGTCATCCAGTCGGGAAATGCATGTTTTTTCTTAGCAGCCAAAGCCTGACAGGACGACACCAACTGTTTTCTAGGCCTGTGGGACCGAGACCTCAGCAACACCAAACCTTTTCATTTGTGTTTTTAAACGTCCCAAAACTTTTTTCCCCCAAATAGAGGAAGAGGTGAGCTTTATGACCCTTTTCTTTTGGAGGACCCACCTCTGGAAGCCATCACAGTTATTTACAGGCTTACTCAGGTCAATGGGCAGCTCCATTTACGATGCTCAGTGAGGCAGACCGGGAAAGACTACGACTCTGGAGAGGGCAGGAATCATCCACTCCGCTCATTTGATGTGGCTGACTGGGCCGACGTAGATGATATGGTGTGGTTGATGGGTGGTAGAGCCCGCTGGTGGTTTATTTTTCCTGTTTTTAGGTGCTCTGTTGTTTTTGTGTGTTTTTGGTTAATGCCTATTTGCTCAGTGGGGCTACAGGAGTGGACAAGTATTAAAGTAAAAGATGGAGAAAAGCCTGAAGCTTTAGACCTATTTTACTCTATCAACCACAATCTAGGGCTTCTCTAATGCTCTGCTGGTGGTGATTGTGCAAGGTGGTAAAATGCATTGTGCTTATAACTTTGTTTTTAATCATCTTTTCAAAAATGTATGCACAATTTTTAATCAGAAAGAGCAGAAAGAGAAAAAATATACACTTGCAGAATGACTGAAGCCAGGTTCTCATTCCGGGGACTGCCAATTTTAACCAAATTTTCCAAACCCCCCCCCACTATTTATGTGCCAACATTCAGAGTTGGATCTTCAAAAGATAACCAGCTGGTACTGCTAACTCTCCAGTCTGGTGCCTTTAAACCACAAGAGAAGGAGAGGTTTCAGCGAGCGCCAGCCAAGCTTCAGTGAATAGAAACAATACAGAAAAGCAGACAGATTTATGGTATTCCTGTTTGAAGTATTTCAAGAACATTACATCCTCCTCTTAGCGCCATGCAGGTCTGATGCTTCTGTAAAAAACCGATTTCTGACATCTTTTACATGCATTTTGTTTCTGATGCACTGAGTTTCCAATACAGTGTGATAGTTCAACTTTACCTGCTGGAGTTGGTTCTTCTTCACAGTGTTCTAACAAAGGAAAATCTTTGGCTCAGAGTCTAGGATGTTTTTGCTAAAATCATTCTGCCATAGTGCAAAGGGCGACAGAAGCAAGAAGATGAAAAAGATCCTGAATCTATGATCAAAAGCAGAATTTACGAGTTCACTTCTCAAAAATACTTGGCAGAACATGCTGCGAAACCACTGAAGATCATTGTTTTTAGTCAGAAATGGGTCCTATTATCTGGCCATAACTTTAAGGAACCTTAAACAGGCCCTATTAGACTTTTTTCAGTGTATATCTTTCATATATATACTGACACATTATTGGATGTTCACACTGAAGTTTCCAATAAAGTTATACAAATAATCCCTGTGACCCAAAAGCTGCTCTAAACGATACGCTTCAGACAGTTTTTCTACTCTTGGCTCTGTATGATGTCAGCGTGAATGGTCACCTCTAGCCCCACCCACCTGCTGCTTAAACCTTCAGCCAATCAGAAGAGAAGCAGGGCGTGTTTCAGGTATAGGACAAAAACCTAGAGCTGGATATGAGCATAATATTTCTTCTTTAAATAACAACAAAGATCATCCGTAAGTGCAAAGAGAAACATCTGTATTTGCTCGTCTACCTGCGTTGCTGGGCTTTCATCACTTAAGACAGTCGCAATGGAGGAGAAGACAAAGGCGGGAAGCAAGAAATTGAAGTAAAACAGGAAGTAATCAAAAGACATTAGTGAAACAGGAAGACTAAAGGCCATTACACACCAAGCGTGTTGCAAAAAAGTGACACGAAAATTCTGAATTTTCTGGCTCTGAACTTGTTGTGTAACGTACACACACCGATTTACACACTGAATGTGTTTTTGCAGGAAATTCATTTTCACAAAATGCAGCATCAAGTGATGAGCTGGTCCTGAAAAAAATGGAGTAAACTGCGATTTTGGGTTCATGCAATTATCACGAGAAGGCAGCAGCAGAGAGAATTTCATGGATTGATCCAGGAGTTGATGCTGGATCTTGATATTTCAGGATGTCAGTCGGGCAGTTTGAGCTCTTGTTAGAGTTGTGACCACATCTGAGGAAACTGAGAACCGGCTGACCCGGAGCAGCGTCTAGCAGAATAGTATGATTTGACTTTTTGTATATTCAGAGCTGGTGCCTGTTTTGAGTTACGAGTGCACTAGCTGCCAAATGCACTGATCTGATTGGTCAGATCTTTTTACTTGGAAAAAATTGAGCTTGGTTTGGAAAAAACATAAATGTAGCAGATTCGTCCAGCAAACATTAGGCAGTCAGTGTGAACGGCTGCATCAGGAATAGACGAGTCTAAAAAATATTTTTAAAACACAAAATATTTGTACGGATTTTACCTGTCCGCTGTGTAAAGGCCTTTAGTCTAAATGTGATGACAGGGATTGGGGTGGATTAGGGTGATCTTCCTGGTGGATTGGGAAGAAAATAACAGCAGAGAAAACTAAAGAATACAACTGGGATCACGGCGCTGTCAACCTGCAGGCACATTAAAATTCTGTTGTGTTTGCTGTGAAGTAATATCAGGAGAATAAAAGCTCCAGCAAAAGCACCAACATGTCCACACCAACTTTGTACCTAATATTTCTATTCATGGTTTGAACCTCTGGGGTAATCGCTGATAAGCGATGTCATCTGCTGTCTGAGAGACACGGAGACGGCTCGTCGACAAGCACCGCTCCCACATCCTCTGTTCCCACTGTGGCGCGGGCTCTTTTAACCTCGACTCCTTCCGCACTAAACAGTATTTCCATCAAAATACCTCAGTGGTTTGCATTGATGTTGCAATCAATCGCCTTCTGCCAGTCAAGTGGGAGCTTTCGCCGGTTAGCACATGGAGATCAGAAAGCTACCTAAGATCCCAAAGTGTTGAGAGCCTGAATCAGTTTGAACATCCCACTTGGTATTCACCAATCCTGGATGTTTGTTTTGTTTTCCTGCAGAAAAACCTAATAAATCCCTCCCGAAGAATGTTGGTTCAACTTAAATCAGAGATGCACAATACGTTTTTCTCAGTGCTTTACAAATGGTGAACTTGAGGTTTGAGGGAGAAAAAAAGAGAAGAAAAACTACAAAAAAAGAAGCCTTGACACAGACATCCTTTATTGCCCATTTTACACCTGATTAAACATTTCAAATTCACACCTCATTAAGCAATCAGCTTTTCTTATTTGACCTCATGACCTTACCTTAATTATGGATTAATTATATGATGTCCAAAGCTGGCTATGTATATGTTTATAACTTCAGAACGGCAGCAATGACTGCGATTATGCAGAAAAAAAGGAAAAGGTTAATTGGAAATGAAAATCAGACCCACCAACCTTCATGCTCCTAGTTACAGCACACATACGGCTACTTGGTGTTGGCTTTAATGTTGGAATTTTATGTGAATACCAAACCCTGTAATCACTGAGTATGTATGTCATTTCTAGAGATGGTCTTCTGTGTGGATGTGAAGGTTTACCTTCATTTTTCTTTTGGCTACCATCTTCTCCTGATCTAGCTTGGATCCGTTCCCAGACAGTCTTAATCTGGTGTTTATAATCGGCTCATATTGTCTGGTTTAAATTCCTCTTAGATAAAAACAAGTTGGAAATTAGCTGACGGTGGTTTGCAAATCTGTAGTGACCTAAAAGTCTGTTTCAACTGACGGGAGGTCTCACCTTAGCCAGATAAGCGGCGTAAAATAAAGCTTATGTATAAGTTCAAAAAGGAAGATCTATAATCGCTCATCTGCCTGCTTTCCTGGGTGTTCGGCTGCTACTTTCCCACGCTGTCAATCGCATAAATACAGGTTGTTTTGTTTATACCACTTTGATTTAATCGCTCCACATAGCACAAACTAACTGAGGACAAGGAGGAGAGGCTACAGAGAGAAAACACCCTGACCAGCCTTGAACCATTAGCTTATTATTTGTAACTTCTAACTATACTACTAGTATCTGATATTGCTGGCTTCTCTATGTTTAAGTCAGCTTGTTGTTATTATACAAATCCTCAGTGTAAGAAAACATACATGTACATACACCAGTGTATGAATGTGAGAGTGAATGAATAGTGGTATTGTAAAGCGCTTTGGGGGTCCCGAAAAGCGCTGTATAAATGCAATCCATTATACAATCCCACAAAGGTCCTAGACAGTCGTTTCACTCAGACAACCTTTGATGTGAGAAACTAGAGCGCTTGCAGTTGTCATTAATATCTAAATCATTATTTTTCATATTTGTTTCACATTTTGTCCATCAGCAGCCAGGTTGTGAAATATTGTGTGCAATATAATCCTGTAACACATTTTCAGGTTAAATAAAGAAACAAAACAAAATAAATATAATGTCCTGAATCAGATCTGAAAAAGTGTTTCCAGGAAAAATAAATCAATGGTTTTCTATAAGGCGGACGTTTCAGGTTACTACCCTCCTCGGAGGTTTGGGCTCGGAGCCAGAGAGGACGGGCTGAGCCACCATGTAGTATGTTCCCCGCATCGCCTGCCAACCAGCTCCTCATTCCTCAGCTTCCACTGAGGTCAGTGTGCGGATCCGGTGGAGGTCTCCCCACACAAAGTCAAAAAGAACAACCTGCATCTGAGAGTAATCTGGAGCACATCGTATCTTTCAGGTCTGAATGTGGCTCATGACCTTTGCCCAGTGTCACTGCGTACCCACATCAAGGAGGGAGGCAGGCATTCAAATTTCCACCTGTTCCCCACCTACACTGCTATAGCTGACCGTGACCTTTGACCAAGCAAGAAGAAAATTTCCATTGAACATGTGTTTCGATTTTATACCGTATCTGATGTCAATCTTGGCGGCCCAGTGACAGTGCAGTGATAATGCAAGTGAGGCAGCGTGTGAGCGTACCTCAGAAAACGCGCGCTTGAATCGGTACATTAATTGAGCAGTTGGATTCATTAGCTGTTAGTTAGCTAATTAAAAAGTCTCATTTAGTAAATCAGCCAAAGTCAAGTTGTTAATGTTTGCTTCTTTTAATTAAATCAAGTGTTTCCATCTAACTGCTACATGAGCATTTAATGGCTCAGAGGCATCAGTGGATACATTTTCACCCAACACTGCAAACATTTAAACTCTGATTTAAATCTAATCCTGATCCTTAACCCAAACTTCGCCTCTTATTCTTATAAATAGATTTTTATCTATTGTTTTTTGTGAGGTGGACCACTGAATTAGTTAAGCACCCTCTTAAATTCCTCAATCTGGCAATGGATGTCTCACAGACTTTAGTTTATCTGCTGTTTTCTGGTTTGCATCTTCTGATACAAACCCACTCAGCCCATTAAAATCCTTGAAGAAATAATTCAAATTGCCTCGGGGAAAAATAAATTCTATGCACAGATAAAGTTAACCCAGTGTTTTTAAAAAAATGTGGTTTGGTTTCTTAACACAATGAGTAAAGAACAAGTAAAATCACTGATCTGGTGCTTCACAAGAAGAGATGATTGCGCATTGATCTGCATCTCTCTAGGAATCCTGGAAGAAGATGCTAACACGAATTTACAGCCATCTGCAAACCCGTCGGTAGCACCAGCCACATGTAGACATCTCAGGGCTCCTCTGATAATGGGAGTTAATAAGCACAACAACCTAATTACACTTCATAATGGAGATGACTAGCATGTCTCAATAACACAGAAGGGGGTCCTCCAAGAAAATGGGCTCCATCGCCAGCGGGGTGGAGACCTCCTGACTGTGACCCTGACACATTCACCCACATCAAATCAAACTGCAGACAAACACACCGCCGTTGTTATGCGCGTGACGCTTTTTGTGCGTGTGTGTGTGTGTGTGTGTGTTTTAGAGTGTTTGTCTTTATTGACACTGAGAAAAGACCGCAGGCCATGGAGTCTTCTTCTTTTTAAAACCAGGCAGAGGTCAAACAAAGGATGCTGCTTCGTTCTGCGGTGTTTACTTGGCAACGCCTGACACAGATCTGTTAGCTCAAAATACCACACTGGTAAATTATGAGGGGCCATAAATCAGGTGACAAATATTCTGTCACGGCATTTTGTCTGATGTTCGGACTCTTGTCCCTTAGAGAAAAAAAACTTTAACATTTTATAGCAATCTAGAAAAGACGTAATCTTAAAATCTATAACCAATCAAATAAATGGATGAATTTAAGTTTGTCAAAGTGTTTTAACGTCTGTTTTACTCTAAATTGAATCATAATTTAAAATACACGTTGTGTGGTATTTAATGAGATTTAAAACTTACCATAGAGGTAATTTTTCACTGTGGTGTTGAAACAGGTGAAGCTTCATTTCTTGAGTTTTTAAGCCCCCATGTCCTTCACACATGGATTCAGTTCGCCTGTCATTGTCCTAAGTATATGTACTTCAAGCTGTTCGCCTAACACTTCCCAGATTGTTGTTGTTACCTTTATTTAACCAGGAAGTCCCACTGAGATCAGATCAGGCATACACACTTAAATACAAGATCAAATACAAAGAAAACATCCCCGGCTTCTTTGTCATGCTCCTTATGATTCTTATAAACTCAGCAACATATATGGGCATGTTTAAAACAAGAATCCATAAAAATGAGGAGGAGATGTAAATGTATGGTGTATAACCAAGTAGCTTCCTTGTGTTTTCTTTGTACTTTTCCTCCTGTGTGACCTTTTGGAGTGTTTTTTGGGGATTTTGTCTTCTGCCTTCTGGATCGCTGCCGGCCTTCACGTGTATGACTGCTGCCTGTTTCGAGTTAGGGATTTTGATTTGGGATTTTCTTCTTCGTATCCCTCTTGCGTATCTTGCATTTGTGTCCTCTTCCCTGTGATCCTCACACCACAGCACGTGTCCTCAACATTTTGTGTTATGTCCAACTAGAAAAAGAATAAATTGTTAAAATAAGCATATTAATAAAAGAAATACTACACAAATAGGAGCTGCCTCTGCTGCTGCTGCTGAGCCTAACCTTCTGTAGTGCACTCTGCCTCCAGGCCATGGTTAACAATGTGCTGTTTCATGTCAGGAACAAAAAAGCCAAACTAAATCCTCCTCATATGTTCAGGTTGTGGGAATTTCAAGCCCTTAGTGTGGTCATTAAAGCTGCCTCTTAATGAAACTCAAACTTCACCTTGAAAAAACAAAGCCAAGCCGGACACGCTAAGGAAGTGTCAGAACGGACGCTCGTGCACGCGTGCAGCATTTTCACCTCAGGTAGAAATATTTCAGGATGGCGTCGTTCTAATGCAGCAGCAGTCGTCCACACACATCTGTCGCTCACGTGTGTTTCTGCTCCCTGCAGCTACTTTGCATTCAGGATTTCTGGCTTTCACGCTGATGTTTTCTCAGCTACTGTGTGTGCGTAGAGAAAACTTCCTAACAAGCTGATTTAGTGGGCTACAAGAGCGTTGCGCAAACCCAAACCTCATGTGAGCTTTTTTCAGCCTCTCGTGCCCCTTATAGGAAAACGCACGAGGTTGAGGGGTCAGCAAATTCATTGCAGTGAAGGTGCTACAAGTGAGACTGACTCGTTTGATCTCGGTATGGTACTCGTCTCCAGTAAATTAACCAGCAACCGAGGCCGTATAGTTTGGTTTGGAGACCATTTGTGCAGGAATCATTAAGTGGCCAAATTCAGGTATTTATGGGAAAATATCGGAGCTCTTTGTAGAGGGTAAGCGGGCAGCGCAGGGGTCTGGCTTAAAACTGAAGTGACTCAGTGCCCCGATGATGAACTTCAGGGAACAAGTTTAATAACTTTTTTTTTTAAATGAAGGCTGGAAATGTTTTTCTCCACTTCAAAAGCCGCTCATTTCTCAAATAAATGAAGGGCATTTATTGCAAACAGAAGCTTCTGCGTTATGTTTGTCTCAATACATCAGTCACAACTACAGCGTCCTTTAGCCATTTAGCCCAGACGTCCAAGAGAGCTGCTTCTTAATGAAAAATCACTCTCATTTTGAAAGGAGTAAAGCATACCTTGCAGACTGGTAGTGCATGCAAACACCCACCACAGACCCACCACTTCCCTGTTATGCTGAACCTGAGACGATGCTTCCTCCCTGCTGCTTCGCCAATGATCAGAATGACGCGTTTCAACACCACGCTCTCTCCCACACTCCTATGTTATGCCTAAGTTTGAAGGAGTGTTTTCCAGCCCTCGATGGACTTTACTTGAAGAGCTGCCATGAAGTCATCCGCCAACACGTGGCTTCAGGTGGTCAAAGTGTCTGTTTGTCCGCCCCCGTCTTCATACAGCTTTTTAGCTCAACCAGGGGGAAGTTTCCACGTGGAGGATGTCTCAGCTGTGAAGTCTCATCCTTACTGGTTAACCGTATTTAAGCCGAGCGCAGAAACATTATGTAATGTGGGCTGATGTATTAGCTTCACGTAGCAGCAGATTAACAGATAACCAGGCTGCCTTTGTTTCATTTTTTTGACGTAGTTTGGGTTAAGGGCGCTTTAATGTCACTGCAAATATTGGTTAATGTTGTTAGGAGGTGTGAAGATGAGTGTCACACTTTCATGACAGGTGGAAGATCTGCAGAGATCTACAGCACTGTGCAAAGGTTTGGAGTCGCTCTTCATTTCTTTGTATTTTGCAAGGAATGCAGTGTATAAGGCCAAAACAGAATTTGCACAATTCTAACAAGCTTGAAAGTCGATATTTGGTACGAGAACCTTTATTCTTCAGCACAGCTTGAGTGTTCTTGTCATTTAGTCAAATAGTCTTCAGGAATAGTTCTCCGGACTTCTTGAAGGACATTTAGAGCTGCTCCTTGCTTTTGTTCCTTTTCTGTCAAGATGATCCCACACTGCTTCAGTAATGTTGAGGTCTGGGCTCTGGGGAGGACAGTCCTCAGTGTGCTCCATTGTGTGTTTTTCAATTCAGGTATGCTTTTACTGCATTGGCAGTGTGACTGGGATCACTGTCATGGTTAAAAGTAAATGCAATCAGATGCTTTTAGAATCGAAGACTCAAAATTAAAAAGCAAAATCTGATTGTATGTTCATAATTTCATACATTTTTCCATAAACTTTCAACACCACTGGTTGAAATATTGTTTCACAATGACCGTAGATGATCCCTGTTGCATCTCTGTCCAGACCTCTTCTGTACATACTGACAGGCATTTGGATTTATCACTCCATCAGACCTGTAGCCACTGATTTCCACTCCGGTTCTTGTGTAATTTGGCAGACCTCAGCCTTTTCTCCCTGTTTCCCTTCCTTAAAAATGACTTCTTAATAGCCACCGTTCCACTGAGACCATTTCTGATGAGGCTTCAGTGAACAGTAGATACATCTCTCAGGCCCTGTTTCTTAAAGACGTGACTTTAAGATGCTGTTCATCTGCTGTAGATCGTTTTTAGGCCTGACTCTTCTGCTTTTACCCTCCAATTTCCACAATTACTTTTAAGGACACACTGCTTACTTTTCCGAAAAATGTTTGTTGATGCAGCAATATAATTTTGTAGTACTTTTCACATCTTGAGTTTGGTGTTTTCATGCTTGAATAATTCGTAGGTATCTTCAGAAAGCTGGCAATTATTGCTCAGCAACGCTTTGAAAACAGATTCTGGCTCCTTGGAAGCAAAATATAAAGAACTGAATGTTCTAGTAATGAAAACTAGGCCAAATAAAACTAATGGGTCAATATAATATGAGAGATCAGCTACTTAAGAAAACGAATATGCTAAATTATTAAAAACCAATATATCTGGCAGCCTGGAGGTCAACATGTGAGTGAAAACTTCCCCTGCATCAGAAGAAGCTGCCTGTTGAGCACACCAGTTCCATTCACAACTCGAGCCCTTCGGCCCCAGAGGATGTTTGTCTTTCATCCGTCAAACGGTGTATTTTCACAGTACTGTCTGCTTTTCCTTTGCTCTGTAAGTGTCTTTGCTCAGTGGGAGCAGCTGATGTTGTAGCAGAATATGATTTACAGCAGCAAGAGAAGAGTTGCACTTAAACGGGACGCCACGGGGCACGATACGTTTCAGGGGACATTTGTATGCACGCCAGATCGGTGGGGAATCAATGGCTCTTCTTATACACACATACATGACTCATGCACATAAATAACCCAAATCACGTGTATGCGGATGTTGCTGTAAATCTGAAACCCGGTGTAAGATGTCTGCGTGTAGGTTGTAACATAAGCTATCAGTGTATCTCCAGATCGTCGCTAAAAATGGGGAGATCTGCGCCCCGGTTTCTTGGAAACACAGAGCTGCCGTGCAGCGTTGCTTTCTAAGTAAGGGCACATCTGTCTGTTTTCACATGTGCACATAAAGAGATTTATGAAGCTGTTTTTGTGGAAGGTAAAGCTGCTTCAACAATTCCTCAAAGAACCCATATTACGTTAAGTTAAAAAAGACTAAAAAGCGCCACGAGCCCAAACTCAGATTGTGTCAAAAGTCGAGTCAAAGGTCATAAAAAGGGTAAGTGGTACCAGTCACATGAATTACTGGTCATATGAGTGCTTCTATAAACATTTAGTTCAGTATTGCGCCTTTAACAAGTTTGATATGAATGGAAATTAAAAGCTATACTGCACCGATGACTCATGCATCAACAAGCTGTGTATAATGTGCAGCTGACATGCTGATGTAGGCGCTGCTAAACAAGCGTCCTGCAGCATGTGTCACACGTGTATAGGCAGTCAGTCATGTGCAGATACGACACTGCTCTGATAAATATAGGAGTTCCGGGATTGCATCCAAACGGGCAGCTGTGCTTTCGTGACACTGATGGTAATCGAATATGACTGGAAGTTTGGTGGAGTGACACACTTCATAAGAAACATGACATATATGCATCATTTGTGGGGATTGTGGGCAATCTGTGGGCAGATCCAGGCCTTTTAAGGTCAAAGATGTTTTGCATTTACGTAAAGCCAACTCACATTTCAGTTTTGAACTTCACAGCAGGGGTTGCTACGTTAGTTCAGAGGGGGTCAGGGCCATGGTGGTCACAGCGTATCCTGTCCTGGCCCCTGTCCTCCGGCGAGGGCCTGCTTGCTGACAGCGGAATGACATCACCAGGGGGGCCCTTTGTCCCCCCTTTTGGGAGCGTTGAAATTTTGCACACAAAGGCTGCGTGGCGCTCCTATCTGCTCATCTGAGTGGACGCAGCACTTTTGAAAATCCCTAACAAGATTAAACCATAGCGCAATCAGCTGTCAGTCCGCACACACTAGCTGCTTCTCAGAACTCACACAGCATCTAAGCCCTGCTGTTCAAACTCTACATGCAAAAACCACATCTAAAGTGGGACGAGTGGAAGGATATGCAGCTATACAAAGCCAGAGAGTTCACAGAAGAAGTGTAACTGGGGAAAAAATGCTTTCAGACTGGCATTCATGCTCTGCCACTTTAGACCGAGAGCCTACAGACATGTTTTTTTCTCACATTTCCATTCAAACTATCATTAAACTATTTTGAGAACCGAGTCTTTTGCAGCTGTCTAAATATCCATTTCAAATCCAATCAACTAAATCTATTTAATTAAAGAAAACATATTAACATGAAGTCAAACATGAATTTATAGTCTGCTAATCTAGTCGGATATAACAACAGGTTAGCTTGGTTTTAATCTGCGTCTCCAGTGGAGTACTTCCATACTTACTCCTGCTATTTTGAGTGCTTAAGTTAAGTTTACACTGACAAGTACAGCTACATGAAATGCATGACGAGTATCCAGATGGTGTGCTTATAAAAGTCAAAGAGTTAAACGTGGAGCTCATGTGCACATTGCTCGAGAGTCATCCGCCATACTGGATGTGATACAACCGCTGGTTGCTAGGGAAACGTGTGTATTCCCGACCAGTTAGCAGTGATTCCTGGAAGTTGCTGGAATTGTTTCCTTTTGTGTCTAAAGTAACTATTTAGTTCTTTTTTTTCTTTCTAGTATTAGTTTAGTATTTAAACTCTCAGAGTTTTACCTCGGTTGTTTACTTTTGACTCTGACAGCGAGCTTTAGTCTTACTTCCTCCTCTCTTGACTGTCTGATTGTGTTCACTAGTCCCTCATCATCCAGCTGTGTTCATTCCCTCTCAGTGTGTGTAAATGCTGTGAACGTCACACCTAAATGTTTCTCTGGGCTTCCTGGATTTCTGGCACTGGGTTTTGGGCTAACCAGCCCAACAACAGCTCACCTTTTGTCTGTCTCTGTGTATCCTGCATCAGGGTGAATCGTTCAAAGGCAAAACATACATTTCAGTTGATATGGAGATGATACCCAGTTCCATCTATCCATAAACTACAAGAATAACATTTAAAGATCTGGATGACCTCTAATTTCCTGCTTCTAAATTCAGATAAGCCTAAGGTTATTCTACCAAGGCCTCAAAATCTAACCAAATGTTTACTGTGGATGGATTGGATCTGGATGAATTAGCTTGGCGTCCAGTAAAAGGAGGAATCTTGGAGTTGTTTATGACCAGGATATGTCCTCAAACTGCATGTTAAACAAATATATAGGAATACTTTCTTGCATTTGTGCAATATCTCTAAAATTAGAAACATATTGCAGCAGCATGTTTTTCCATATTGGCTTCTCATCTCTCTCTCCCAGAATCAAATTTAAAATCCTGCTCCTCACATACAAGGTCTTAAATAACCAGGCCCCATCTTTTCTTAAGACTTCATACTACCATATCCCAGGCTTACCTGTGGTTCTTACGGTATTTAAAAGTAGAATGGGAGCCTTCAGCTTTCAGTCCACTCTTCTGTGGAACCAGCTCCCAGTTTGATTTGGGAGACAGTCACCCTCTCTACTTTTAAAATTAGACTTAAAACTTTCATTTTTGATAAAGCATTTAATTAGGGTTGGATCAGGTGACCCTGAATCCTCCATCAGTCAAGCTGCAAAATGTCCAGGCTGCTGGGGGATTCCCATGATGCACCAAGCATTTCTCACCCCTCCTTACCTCTTTTCACTCACCATGTGTTTTTTTCACCACTCTGCATTTAATCATTAGTTATTATTAATCTCTTGCTCTCTTCCACAATGTGTTTTTTAACCTGCCATCCCTTCTCACCCCCAACCAGTTGCAGCAGATGGCTGCCCCTCCCTAACCTCTTCCTGCCAGATGTTTCTTCCTGTTAAAACAACGTTTTTTCTTCCCACTGTTGCCAAGTGCTTGCCCTTAGGGGTCATCTGATTGCCCCTAAAGGCTGATTACCTTACAGTATAAAGCGCCTTAAAGTGACTGCTGTTGTCTCACCTTCTGCTTTGAACTCTGCCTCATTATCCCGATCCTAACCTTTCATATCTCAAAGCATGACATCAGTGGTTTATTAGCTATAAAAAGCAGCTGATTTATCCGGTTTATTTCTGTTGTAAAGTTGGGCATGTTATCATTAAAGAAGCAGGTTTTCTCAGATGTTCTACCTGTGATAACAAAAACTCCAGGACTAACAGGCAATCGGTCCAAACACAGTGTCAGGATTTTATCACGGCTACGTCGTGAAATCAGCATTTATTACATAATAAATTAAAGAAAGAAAAAGAAACTTGTCTATTGTCCTCTCTGATGTTCTTCAGTTGTGGTTTGAAGTATCTGCCATGTTTGTACTGGCTTTATGTTCTCATGGGCTGCTTTAGGTGAATATCCATCCTGTTACATCACCGCACCCTAGAGAGCTGCTGAGTACACGTAAATCAAGGCCATGAAGTGGGATCCTTCATTGTCTTTAATTTCAAAGACATTTCTTCCCTGTACTCGTACACTTAAACCTTGTGCTAATCTGCAGAAACAGATGACTATCTGTTCTTGCTGCTGTTGTCCAGATGTGGTACTATAGTATCTCAGCATTTTCTCAGAACACGACATAACTCAAAAAAACAACAAAGGCACATCAATGTAAATAGTTTTGCGTTCTATATATAACAGCACATGTCAGTAACTCACAGCTTATGTCAGGTTTTGCGTTTGTGCAGCTGCTTTTAGCTTTGCTCTGGCGAAGTCATTTTCTCAGCTAATTGCTGCGAGGACGGGTCGTCACGTTAAAGCTCATGTTGTCTCCATCGAGTGACATTTCAAGTTTGCCAGCTTCGACTTCACAGAGTCACGGAGCAAGAGGGTGGTGCAACATTCAAGAGCAGATGAAATACAGAAACAGCACCGTGTGAAAGCCTTGAAGTCTGGCCGAAAACTGAAAAAGAGCACAGTGGTGCAAAAGGATTCAAAATACACTGTTATCAGATATTCTTGTCAAAAAGATATTAGCATTTTCTTTCCTCCGCTGTTTTTAAACATACAAGATAAAGCGCAGAAGCCTCATGTTCCTGAACCTCCCCAGGGCTGTTTTTAATTGAAATTTTCTACCTCAAAAGAGTTTTAAATGAGCGCCTCTAACAATCAGCGTGAAGGTGGAGGCTGATTGGCTCAATTGCTGTTCAATGCTCATTTGTATCCAGGCGACTCGCTTTGTGTTTGTGTGCTCTGACCTTAAATGCTGAGCATCTGATGACAAGTGCATACATTATCGTACAGACTTGAGAACCTTTTGCATAACATGAGGTGATCTCCTTTATGCACGAAGAAGGAAACGAAAGGAAAGCCCCTCTAACGAGCACATTAGTCTACATATTTCAGTAATGTATAGCTTTATGTTGCAGACATGCCGTATGTACCTACTCCATCCCAGATTAAATTATTTAAAAAAGGAAAAGCTTTAAGCCTGACTCTTACCGACATGACGATCTTAAACAATGGTAACACAAATAGGTCAGGTTAAAGAAGACAAAGCAGCGCCTTTATGAGCCAGAGCAGAGAGGGCATCAGTGGATATTTGGCTTAACCTGTTTACATTTCACTTATATACAGTAGTATGCCTTTCAAAGCAGTCTCAAGGATTATAGCTGAGGATTACTGACTGCAGAGTTGAAATAAACGCTGGTCTCACATGTAAACTTGGTGCTTTTAAAATAAAGGAAGTGTCTTAAATAATTCACTGCTCACACTGAGAAAAGCTTCCCGCTCTGGAGTCTCTACTCAGGAGTTTAACATCTGTAGGCTGGAGGTTAATACCGCAGACAGGCAAAGGATCTAATCGGGGTCTTTGCATAATTAAAAAGAAAATGAATATTGAGCAATTTAAGGATAATTTCTGCTTAAACGTTCCTTTAATTTATGTTTTTTTTTTTTTTAGCAGGCAGGGGCGATTAAAGACAGTGACACACAATTCAATGTTAACTTACAGAAGGTCAGCTTTATGATTCACTGGAGGGTTAAAGGTTGTGATGTGTCACTGATGCGACGTTACACATTTAATGTGACAGCAAAAAATCAGTGAATGCCCGTCTGTCAAATCACTGCAAACAAATCTTCCAGGAATCAAAGACCTATGAAAGTATGGACGACCTCTCCACCCTGCTGACCCCGACACGTCCGTCTATGGATTGAGCCGAGCAGGTCAGACTGGTGTCAAGCCTTGAGGTTCAAAGGTGAATGTAAGACCAGCTCTGTCGTGGAAATTACACCAAAGTAATTGTCCATAAGTCCATTTTAATTACAGCCGAATCAAAGGAGAGTCTAGTTAACCCGTTCCAGGCCCGTGACACCAGTCACGGATGGGGGTTAGTATGGAAGGAAAATTAGATTATGCATGCTGCGGTGCACTGGACACAAAAGCAAATTCCCAATTTAATTAACAAACAAAGGCCCTCGAACATGAAGCATCCGCTATAGTGGGCTGCAATGTTTTGAAACAGATTTTTCTTAAAAAAAAAAAAAAAAAGTAGAAAAATCTTACCAATGAACAATAAAAATGGATCACTCTAACTCCAAAGTGTATTTACAGGAAGCCTATAGTTTTAAATTATGAGAAATAGGTTTGCTCTTTTCCCCAAGACAGAGAGAGAAAAATCAATATACCCGAGGGATGCAAACGGGAACTAAAGCATGTGAATGAGTCTGCCTTTTGGTAGATGGACTTTGACCTTCCTGTTTCACTGTATTTCAAATCTTATGCTATGCAGCTTTGTTTTGAATTCACCTGGATATTTGAGTTATGGGCGTGGCTCGTGTCCCAACAGGCTGACTGGCGTCTGCTAGGCTTCATCTGCTGCTGTTTGTGCATCTTTGAGCATTTTTATCGGATTAGCTGACAAAGATTATGTGTCGTCCAGGATGTTTATGTGTAAGCTTTGGGAAGTGAAATTCAAATTTTTCTTTAGTCCGTTATTAGCACTAACTAACCAATACATGTTCATTGCACCTGTACAGTTTATGAATGCAGCTTGCTAACCAAGCATGTATTCGTCCATAACTTCTGGTGATGGTGCCCAAAACGCTGATCTCGTGGCTTCAAAAAGTCCAAAAACAAATGGTTGATGTCCATCTGGTATCCTTCTCAGTTATCCCCAGATTTTTTTTTTTTGCCTCGTTTTATTCCTGTGAGTTTTGCAGTACAATTGCTGTACTGTAAATGTAACTCTACAAAATATATTGTAACGTTTTCATGTGAATATGCCTGGTAGTTTTTAAATCTATGAATGTTACATTTATCATTCAAGCCTTTCCCAAAGGTGGAACCTGACCCTTGTTCAATTGCTCATTACTTGAATCCCTGCGCCAGTGCGGATTGTGATTAGCATATCAACACCACCGTATTAGCATGCTTACAGCTAGTTAGCAGTCTAGCTGATTCCTCCTGTCAGTCCCACTGCAGCCTGTTCAGCTTTGTCAGCAGCCGGGATCTCCATCTGCAGACAGCAAACGCTCCCTTGGTGAAAGGTTTAGCGCTCCTGCTTTGATCAGATAAATCCTCATGCCAATGGATGCGCTGCACCTTCTTTTGTTTCTGCTCCTTATTGAACAAATGCTGGAAGACAAAGCCATTCGTATGTACTCTTGGTAACCTGGGCTTTAAATCTAGAAATGCTCCGGCATCAGAGCATCTAATTTCTGTGCAGAAGAGGCAACAACATGCAAAGCACTTAACCTCAAAGATGTTGTAAGTGCACTACAGACTGGAGTGCACTTTCTGTTGAAAGTGCCATCAGAAGGAGGAGTGTGCAGAAGTGGCTTTGACATGCATGGAGTTTGTGCCTGGTTGCTCCTTTTTACCCCGATCTTTGGATATGCCCAAGTTAGCGCTAAATGTGTTGCGTTAGCGACCACCAGGCCACATTCCTTATCTCTGCTCTGAGTTTGCCTCCCAAGATTTGAGCCACGTGTGGGTCTGGAGACCTGCTATAGAATATCATCCTGAAAGCAATTCCTCACATTGTGGAATGCCTATTTTTGGCCAGACTGGTGCATTTTTGTGCATGAGAAAAAAAAAAGAAGTCAAACACTCTTGACAGCACTGCTGAGCAGTCACAGCCAGCTGTGAAGTGTTGCTTTTAAAGACTCTTAGTGTAAAACATCTGTCTGGCTTCCTTAAATCAAGCTATTTGCGGCTATATAATTACAGTCTAGACACGCTGTCTTTTCCTTAACATGAACCTGGAGTTACTTTACATGTGAATCTATAGATTTCATACACAGACGTGGTGGAATAAAAACATGGAGTCTGCTGCCTTGTCAGTCAGATTAGGGGAAAACGAAACAAATGTAAAGTGCTCAGTACGACATCAGCAGCTGTTTGTTATGACTGACTCAGGTCGTGTAACAGAGCAGAAAGCTCACTGAAGTAATTCACTTTTGAAGGTTTCTTGTTTTTTTAAGTTTTCATTGAAATCTTGGATGAGAACATATAAACTGCATGTTCATTTCTACATTTAACCCTTTTATTGTAACATTTATTTGAGCTCTTCACTTTTATTGTAGTTTCTGACAAGAAAAGAGAAAAAGGGAGATTCTGTGTTCATCCAATAATTTAATGGTTTGAAGCTGTATAGCAGTCACTTTCCTACATATTTCAGGATGTCAGTGGGGCAGTTTGAGCTCTTGTTGGCAGAGTTGGTAACACATCTGATGAGGGAGAGAAATAATTTCAGAGTGCCGATCGATCCGGAGCAGCGTCTAGCTGTTTGTCAGAGGTAAAACGGTACTATTTAACTTTTTGTATATTCAGTATCAGTGCACCTTTTTTTGTGCTACAGGTGCACCTGTTGCCAGATGCAGTGGTCTCATTGGTCAGATCTGTTTTTTCGGATCCCAAAAAAATCAAGCTTATTTCAACCAAGGTTTGCAGAAGAACATCTTTATGTCAACTTTTGTAGCAGATGAGCTACGCTGACTCCTGTCAGCTAAAAACAGGGAAACCGAGGCCGTGGTTCACCTGGCCTCACCAAAATCAGACCATAGAAGACTGGAAAAACATTACCTAGTCTGATATCTGCTGTGGTATTCAGATTTTGACTTTTCTTGAACACACTCCTGAAGTCAAAAGGGAATGCAACCGAAAAGCAGCCATTTATAACTAATGAAGTGGCCGGTGAGTGTATAGACACTGAATGGACTCATTAGATAATTATATGAACGAGATACTAATCAGGACGGAGCAGGGAAAAAGTCAGCAACTTTAAACTAATAATAAAACCTTGAAAACTGAAAAACTATGGCTGTGTATCGATCCAATACCAAGCAAATTAGGGGAAGTATTGCTGATACCAATACAGATACTTTTAACCTATAAAGGGAGCTTATGTAGTGGAGGGCAGTGTGTCAGGGTCTGTGAGCTGCTAAATTCTATATGTGCTATATAGATATAACACGTGTAATGAACACCAAACCACAGTGTTGTCATTATTACTGTACACAGTAATTAGTTAAAAATACCTTGCCAGTCATAACTATTCAATCCACCAAATAACTATACATTTATATACATATAAAACTAAGATTAAGTGTTACAAAATCTTTAAAACAGTCTTGATGTAGGAGAAAAACATCAGGGTAAAAAAAAGTTGCATTTTTGGCCTCACAGATCCAAGATCAGGTCCAAGTAATGGATGTAGGAGGTGTACAGGGAAGTGTTTCAGGGAGAAGATTATTGTATTTCACAGATAAGGAAAGAAGTGTTACGAGATTTCTTCCACATACTTATGAAAACAGAACCGCGTTCACACACATTTCCTAGACAAATAAAAGATCCTGTTATTTCAGAGTCATGTAAAACGCTTCATAAGAGCTTACATGTCAATTTAAGGCTTATGGTGCATATATTGCATCTATCAAAGACATAAGGGTACATTTAATGGTGCATGAATGGGGTAATGATAAATCTGTCCCTATAAGAAGGATTGAACGCAGACCCCTGAGGGAAGAGTAAGTACACTTAATGCGCAGGATAAACGACCGACATATGGTAGTGATATATTCTTAATGTAGACACCTAAATAAATCTGATTCATCAGGGATTGGTTTATGGAGTTGTTTTTAAAATATTGTCAGCAGCATGTTCGGCTGTCTTGTCATTTACATGCACTTTTAGGTCCTTTTGAATTAGTGATGACAGAGCGCAACTAATCAATCGTCATTTACATCACAGATCCCTTTTTAGTTTCCAGAAAAGTTCGACAGTATTGAGCCGCTACCGATCAGAAGCCGATCTGTTACCGTTCATGCTTTGAAGTCATGAACTGCACAACCACATCCTCTCGTACGCTTGGTATAAAAGGGAAAGTCCATCAATCAAAGTGTCCTTTGGGGTGGTTGACGTTACGCAAACAGTAATTTGACTCGTCCTGCCTCTAACGGGTGTGTCACGCTGTCCCCCCCTTGGGTTTAGATTCCCAGTGGGGATCTATACAACCCCGACCAGGATTTCTGCATCAATCTGGAATTGTCTCTTCTTTCGGAGAAGAGAGGCCTAATGGGAAAAAATGTACCACCCCATCACCACCTCCTCGGGCTGCCATAATGGAGCATCCATGGTCATTAATGGAGCGTACCTCCCAACTCAAGAGTCCCTATTCAGTCTCTGTCATCATTCACGGCCATCACTTCCTCAGAATTTAATGGTTTTGGAGGTTCCTTTTATCCCATTGTCTCTGCACCTCTGTGTCCCTTCCCCATTTAGAAGCGCAAACTTGAAGACGAGCCTGTTAGCTGGGCGTTGGGGCTGACCTCTGAACCCCTCCACTGGAGACTCCTTCAGCTTTGTTTTGGGCCTCTGTCCCCCTTGCCAAGGCAAATCAGACCCCAAACGGGTCACGGAGAGAGGGAGCCACTGGGGGTCTCATTGTCTTCCCATTCACATCAAGTGGCCCGGAGTGTACATCAGACGCTCCCTATAGCCACACACACTGACAGGACAATGTCCACACAAAGTGACAGCTCCTATTGCGTGAGGAATGCCTGTGAATCAAGAAGGTTCAAAGAAGCACGCCAGCGAACCAAAGACATGGGAATATTTGATTGCCAAGCGCTGTTCCTGCCTCTTTTATCATCTGATGGCTTTTATGCAACAATGAGGAAGATTACACTCACACAGTTTATTGTAATGTAAACTTTTATATGCAGAGGACCTTAATGCATTAGGAAGATGTCCATATGAAGCTATACCCTGCATGTTCTCACCTGCTTCGCTCAAACAAATGCCTCAGGAAATTAGTTTTTGATCCACCAGGACCTGCCACACTGTGCTTATTCTGCTTTCTGTGCTTTAGGGGGCAGGAGAGAACCAGAAGAAAAGACTGGCTGGACCGCACAGGCAGGGCCGTGGGGTCGGAGCAAGCCTGGGGCTGGGGGTGTGATTAGGGGGCAGCTGAGAGAGGGCACGTGGCCGTCCTCCAATACATATTCCCGCCATGGCCCGAGGCCAGGAAATGGGGATTAATGCAGACTAAAGAGGGGATTTAAGTCACCGACAGTCTATGATTTCCATACATTTTATTTAATCACCTTTCTGATGAAAGTGTGCATTCGAATGCATGCAAATCAGGGTGAAAGGATTCATTTAGAGGACTGTGACTGAACTCACATTTGCTCATTAAATTACAGATTCATTTGGTAGGCTTTGCACACTTTAAAATATGCTGCATGTTCCGAATATGTGCACACTAATTTGACTCAGTCGGCTCTTTTCACAGCCCATCGCAGCAGCGTATTCTCCTGTCTGTCTGACACAGCTTCATATAAGTCATTTTCTCATCTTTTCTCCAGTGATAATGTAGTGAGATTAGAGCACCAAAGCCTCCCGTAGATCCACTGACCACCCATTCAACACCTCATCACAGGACATATTGCTGTTTTGTTAGGCCTGTGAAAAGCATCTTAAGGGGTTCATCCTCAGCAAAAACCTGCTGGGAGTGTGAACCTGAATGGGACGGTCTCTAATAGTCTTTTCAGTCTTTCCAATCTAAGACTAATCACATCCACAGACCAGGAAGCTGACAGTCCACATCTGAGCGCCAGGTAAGTGATGATTGGCAATTTTTTTGGGCAGCTTGATGTGCATCTGTGCAACTGGCACTGCAACTTCAAAATTACGAATAAATCTATATCGATCAGCATGCATCATTTGTTAAGTCTGAGGTAGTTTTATACATAAGCAGACTTAAATTGCCTTGGATATATTCAAACTATTGGAAATATTGGTGTGGATTAGCTGCCTACATAAAATCGCACATTCTGAACTGCATCTGAACTTTGTGTTCTCGCATGCAGCTCAATGTTTTCATGTTTGTGACAGCTCAGTGCTGCAGTGCAGGTGTAAAAATGGCCATAATGTTCCAACATGTTATGGTTTTTGGAAAATAATCCAATACTGTTGCAACACAACTCCAGAGAGCTTCCATCAACTTTAAAACCCAAATTTAACAGGAATTATTTTTAACTTTTATATTTGAGTCTGACAAAAATTAAACACACACATTAGGTGGCTACTCTTTTCTTTGAGATGCTTGGCAGCTCAGCTAATCAAAGATATATTTATCCATGCATGTTGGTCTGCTTTCACGTATGAGTCCAACTTCTTGGAAACCCAGCATTGGATTACTCTCTGGGCACTTCTGTTGAATAGTTGGCTATATCTAGTGCACCGAAGAGGAGAGCTTAATTCAATGGAAGGCAGGGAAACAACAGGATGTCCTGTGCTGGTGTTTCTGCTCTCGCTGCTCAGCTGCTGTCCTGGAGATGGTGTTACACTTCCCAGAATCAACAGGAAGAAAAGACTGAGCCAGCCTGGAGCGAACGCTGGATGATTTAATGTGCTGGATTGCTTGTTTGTCGCTACCTCTGCAGCACAAATGCACAAAATCCAGAGCCAAAGCAGCATGTGTGGATAAATGTGCTGCTGATTGGGTAAGCCAAGAGGTATCCCTGGATAAAAATGCCTAATGCAGATAGAAAAATGTCTGTTAGACATGAATAACTGTACAAATTATTATTTTTCTCTTTGACGTGATGTTATTTTTCTTTTGTGCAGAATCTTGTTTTTCCACATCTGCAAAGTTAGCATGAGCCGCAGTCACACAGCAGCAACAGTAATGGGAACACATACAAGTTGAAATAAGGCACGCTCGTGCTTTAGAGCCATTTTCACAAATCAACTCTGGACAAGTCCGAAGAATTGGATCCAGTGGGCATCCAAAGTATGATTTTTACTGCACCTATCCATGGAGATTTGGTGCTGAAACCTTACCAAACAGAGTGAAAATGAAACTAATAAGCAAAGTAAAGCGAAGCTCGTGGTCGTTGGTTTTGGTATCAGGGTTTTGAGGGCTTTTGCATTCATGCTTATTATTAAGTGTTTTCTGTTGTTCTAGTGGGTCTTTTAACCTGAAAAACTAAATGCACAGAGCTCTCAAACAAGACACAAAAATAAGGTCTGCTGACGGAGACATTATGACTGAGGATTCATGGCACCTTCTCATCTCTGCTATTTCAAAGAGAGCCTTTTGTTCTGAGTGTCTTGTATTGTATTGATTGGCACGCCCGCTTAATCAAGCACCAACGGATATCTTGTGCATACATTATATGGACATAAGTACTGGGCCACCTGAATGTTACACCTACTGAATGCTGGTGACTTCTACGCCCCATGCACCTCAGCACTTGGCGATTCTGCTCTGTGGCTTTACATGGTTGAGACACGGTGGTTCCTAAATGTTTCCAGTTTGCAATAATACTGCTGACAGTTGATTGTGGAGTATTGAGAAGGAAACACCAGACGTGTAAAATCCATGTGAATCAAGCTCAATTGTTTCCAATTTTTTTTGATCCGAATAAACAGATCTGACCACTGCTTTTTGTCAACATGTACGCTTGTTGCTCAAAACACGCATTGCTACTGAATATAGAACGATATGGAAATCATAAAATAATACTTTTTTACCTCAGACACACAGTTTGATGCTGCACGGGGTCAATCGGCTCTCTGAAATTATTTCTCTGCCTCCTTAGATGTGGTTCGAACTCTGCACAACAAGAGCTCAAACTGCCCCACGGACATCCTGAAATATGTACGAAAGCGGCCGTGATCCAGCTTCAACTCCCGGATCAAACCATGAAATTCTTCCTGCTTCTGTCTTCTCATCAGAATTGGATGATCTCAGACTCTCCGTTTCTTCCTTTTCTTGTTCAGAATATGTGGAGGATAAATTATCCACAAAAAAAAAAACATGTTTGGTGTGTATATATGTTATACAACAAGTTTGGATCAGAAAAATTCTGAATTTCGGGTCTTTTTTGCAGTACGCTTGGTGTTTCATGGCTATAGCAATGTTGCTAACCCAACAAAACACTCACCCAAAAAACTTTATGGATCCGTTTATATATACTCCATTAAATATGTACATCATACAGCAAGCAGCAACATATTTATAAATGTTATTTATCTATTTAATTATAGCACACTTTTATTTAAAGTACAGTTTCCTATAACATCTTTCTTATTAAAAGGTTTTTCAAGTGCAGTTTTAAGTTGGAATGATTGCATTAGGTCTACTTGCAAGATACTACCAACAGTGTGACTATATTTGTAATGCTATAAAATAAGGAGAACCTGCATTCATATAAAGGAGCAGCTGTGAAAATTATGCATTGGTGATTAAAAACCACTGATAGATATCACGTGATCCTTTCAGACGGTGGAGAACCATCTGAAAACAAAAGCTTTCTTTCCCTAACAGGGGCTTCTGAGCCCTGAGGCGTCTCATTTCCTCCTCCCTCATCTCGCTGCTATTCGCTGCTGTCAACGTCATGGAATGTATGATGTCATCCCCTGAGCGCACACACAGCACATGCTCTCACCTGGTTTCCACAGCAACCAAACCACAGCAGTTTCCTCCCACTCATGTCGCAAGATGTGTTCACTGAAAGGCCCCCAGCATACCTAGAAAACACAGGAGAATCAAAAAGCGCTGCGGAGGTTTGCATGTGTCATCCGGGCTGCGATGGACAACAATAGCTTCTTCTTCGGTTTTATCTTTTTTTTGTCTCAAACCAACGAGTCCTGTTTCTGCCTGTGTGACTCACAGCAGCTAAAGTTAAATGTTCTGAGGCTTAAGATTCAGCACCTTTCACCAACAGCTTCTCAGCACATCAAAGGCTCAGTTTGTGTCACACTTTTTTGGCTGCGGCTGCAAACTCAAAAACCAGGACTTGGCAGTCAATTTTACATCCTGATGAGCTTTATCTTTCACTTTCAACCCCCTCAGAGCATACCAGCAGCAAAGAAACAGCTGAAGTTTCCAGCGTGATCAAAATATATCCAAAATTGTGCCACTCAGGTTAATGACAGTGACCACTGATTTATATTTAGACAAACCTAAAAACACATTCAGGCAGTGAACAAAACTCTGAATATATTTGAGCTTTGTTGCGTGAGAGGTAAGTTTATTTCTTTATTCCCCATTTGGTCAGAGCAGCTGTCATTACCAGATGTTTATAAGTAATGTAGTACACTATGCAGTAAATTATTTAATTACTCACTGAAGAAAGTCATTTGTTACACTACTTGTTACTTTGTAAAATAACATGAAATACATTCACATAAAGGCACCATAATGTAAATAAAGTCACATAACGACCAGCCACAACAATATCAAGCTATAGGTTAGGGTCCCACACACCAGCACAAATCCCAACACACACATGATCTTTCTTTTACTTTTAACATAATGCGACCTCATACCAATCGCTGTAGAAACACGAACAAGTAGAAATGGAGGCTACAGCCTGATTGCTCATCACTCCCTTTGTTACCTGTTGAAGTTCAAGCTCTGGCTGCTGTGCTTGGGTCTGCATACACTCAGCTTTGAAATCACTCTTGGTTCTTGGCTTGCTTTGAGTTAGCATGCTGTCTGTGCAGATGTTTGCAAGGAGTCGAAGTTCTGTTTGCAGTATAATGTGGTTGCTTCTGTCCTGGGTGCAGTTTGTGTTTTACAATTGTGCTCTTTTGATTTTGTACAATAAAAATTTATGTTTATATCTCAACTCCTGAAAATCTGTATCGCTGCACTGCTGACCTACATGCAGCGTCATCCAAGTGGAACAGATGACAGCATGTTTGCATGGGTCGCAAACTCCTTTGTGTGGGCTAACACACATGCAAACAGATGCAGAATTCCCATACAATAATTTTTTCAGTGGAAACAAAGTTTGAATCAGGACTTTTTCATAAAAAAGTGTTGCAAATCACTAAAGGCTTATCCAACAAGTCCCTAATGTGTGGCAGACACAAGATACCTTTTTAAACCCTGCAACAGACTGCTGACCTGTCCACAGTGTACCCTGAATCTCCTCTTATGGCAGCTGGTATAGGCTCAAGTCACTCCACAACCCTGAAACTGGATAAGTAGAAGAAAATGGAACAATGGATTGACTATAACAAGTTCATTTTAGGAGCTGTTTGAAGGGAAAAGTCTACATTAGTCTCAACAGGTAATGTCAGACCCCGTATCAGGATATTGATGACTAACTGGAAGGGATCATGTCAACAATTCTCCTGGCTGTAGTTTTCATTGTCTTCTTCTTCTTGTCAGTTTCATATTAATTTAACCTACAGTTTAACCCTCATCCTACATCTTCCCTGTGCTAATAATGTACTCATATCAGCCTAACAATAGCTCTTTAGCTGGTCACTAGGTAGCACATCATTATTGAGGTTTTGCAGAACTGTGACTGTTAACGTCTGCACCATTTTGGACGTATAACATTGTAGGATTGTGTGAATAAGGCCTCGGTCACACAGGCTTAGACACCGGTTCATAACCATCTGGCAACCACTGGTCGTGAAAGAAAAATTTCTATACCCCAGACTCGGAGCGGTTTCTGAAGGTTGATGGCAGTTACACAGGCCGACAGGCTGGTCAGTGAGCCCCCCTAGCAACCGACTGTCACTAGGGAATAATGTGTATTTCTGAAAAACTTACAAAAGACCCCTTTGTAATTGATCTGGTGAGTAGCAGTCATAGTTTTAATGGAAGTGATAGCTTGGACTACAAACACTGTCCAGCTACTCTCTGAACTGAACTGAAAAACTATACAAATCAGATGAATGCTGTTTCCCAATAAAGAAAAGGTTGCACACTTTCAACAACTTTTACTTTGAAAGCGAATCTTCTCCATTTCTGGTTTGTTTCACATTTGATAGAGTTGCACTACTCTTTGGCTAGTAGCTAGTGTTTGCAAAACTAAAGAAAACCACAGTAATCTGCTTGGAACCAAAGCAATCATTTGGAAGCCTTTGGTGCACCACCTTCTTCAGAGTGAAAGCCAGCAGGAAAGAATGAAAAGATAAACCATTTTCAAGCTTATTCCCCTGCCGGTTGTGCGATCTAACATTATAACAAACCACACAGGAAGTACGAACCTTAGCTGGTGTTATCTGTGTGCTTTCGCTCCTCTTTTGCTAGCGCGTTGTTTGGCCCAGAAATATGGCGCCTCAACCAAAAATCCTGGTCACGCCCCCTCCCGTGACATCACGCTCCAAAGCCCTGCCAACCAGTCAGGGAATAGACATTTCCTAAGCGACTGGTGGTGGTATCGCATCCAGTATGGTGGGCAACTCATGAGCAACGTGCACATCACGTGAGAAACCTCAATACTTGCCCAACTTCCCTAACCTTTCTAAAGTCTCAGATTTTTAGTTTTTCAACTGTCTTTATAGTTTTAATTATGCTGTAAACTTTAAAATATTTTAGTAACACATCGCTCAGAACATGTCATCTTTGGATGTTCACTTGCTTGCTTACTCTCTGCTAACTTCTAATTCCACTAAACCGTTTAAATCCTCTTTTTCATGGATGCCTGGAGACACCTGGGAGAACAGCCTCACTGATTGTTTTATTGGCTTTGTCCCGGTGCCTCTGAACAATAGCTTATGGTGAGAAAAAGTCATGCAGGCGTGCACAGTTTTGTGAAATAAAAAAAGGTAAAATGAACCGCCATGCAGTCATGCTGTATGTTACACAACCAGCATCTTACCAGGTTTCAAACAGCACATTTGAGGATATCAGTCTTCTCATATACTTTTTAGACTTTGAATCTGCCGGTTTTCCAAATGTCAAACTCTTCTTATTGTTTCCAAGTTTCCCAGGACATAATGCTACAGGTGACTTTCTCATTGCAGAGTATTTAGCCATGTCCTGTCTCAAATCAGTGCTGCACGGACCCTCTGCAGTCAGACAAAAGCCAACGTTCAGCTGCCTTTGGCCAAGTCTCTCGTCCACATTGTGTACAAAATGAAATACAGTACTGTGCTAAACCACTTAACTGGCTCAGACTGACAAACAGCTGGCGATGGCAGTTAATCAAGAACCTTTTTCTTTCCTTGGCGGTCGACACACGGCACGGTTTGACTTCTAATAATACAAATGTGCATTATCCAGGCACGCTCTTCGTGCACGCACACGAACACACACACACACGTGCTCACTACACTCGGCCTGATCGGCGCAACGCCAGGCCTTATGGGTAACTGGCATGGCTGGTTATCTCCATGGCAACGGGAATGTTGGCCCTGGCGGGTGCCAAGAGAGCAGCTGGTAGGTAGTGGCAGATTAGTCTCTGAACAGATTTACAGCCAGTCAAGTACTGGATGCCCTTTGAACAGAGGAAGAAATTATAAAGAAGCCATTAGAGTGAAGCAAAACAAAGGAGGGATTGTAGTGCGACTGAGTGAGTCCACTGACTGAGAGGAGGAGAAACCTTTTCCTAGCTGATCTGCCAGCACACTGGAGGTGCTGAGTGCAAGTGAAGAGCTTGTGGCTCGGCGCGAATGATCAAAAAGAAGCCCCGGCTTTCTGAGAAAATTATACATGGCTGTGTGCATGCCCCCTGCTGAGACTCAGTAAGTGAGATCTGATACAGAGAGGAATGAATTTCAGACCAATTTATTACTCTCTGTTGATTTATTTTTAATTTACTAGAGTCTCTCAGGCATGTTTATTTGATTTTCTGGGGTTTTAATTTGCGCCAATTTGGTGGTATATTTAATAGCATTTGCCTTCTGCACGCCGAAGAACAAAGAAAACAATGCAAAGCTGTTAAAAACACATTTTAGTAGTTTAAAAGCAGAAAAAGAGATCTTCCATTTTTTTCCATATAATTACTGCCTGAGGAGCTCATGGGGTGTTAATTACCCATTTTCTACACATCTTCAGCGCGGTTATCTGTACATTTGTTGTGTTTATTTGAAGGATCAAGGCGATGGATGGAAAAAGCTGCAGAAAGGTTTCCATATCAACCATTTCTTACTTGCTGTTTCATGGTCATAAACAAAAGCTAAATCCGAGCCAACATGAACCGGAAATCCTCAGATAAAAGTGTTCTGAATTCTATGGGAAACGGACAAAGTTACTGAAAGTTCCTCAGATCCTGTTGTGTTGATTTCCACCTCTATATTTTTATTCTTGAGCTCTAGTAGAGCAGCTTTGAATAATTTACTGTTCAAAATAATCCTTATTTGTCTCATACATGCAGCTCTGTTCATTCACACTCTGAAAGAAGCAGTTTTTGCTCCTCTCCATTTCAGCTAACTTTCTGCTGATTGGCTGGCCCTCGTAAACAGAAGGTTTGAACAGCTGGTGGGTGGAGCTCCTGTGTTCCTCTCTCTGATACAGAGGTTAAGGATACACATATCAGAGCCTCGTTAAACAGCTGCTAAATCAACGCTTTTCTGTGAGCCTCAGCTTCAGTTATAAGTATCAAGCCATGATCACAGTATCTGCAGGTCTGCACATTATGAAATACACGCCGACTGGACACTCTATTAGGTACACTTTGCTACTTTGTTGGAAACCTTTTTGCCTTCAGAAATGTCTTCATTCTTCATGGCACAAGTTCAAACAGATGCTGGAAACATTCGTCAGAGATTTTGGCCCTTTGTGACACGATAGCATCACACAGTTGCTGCAAATTGTTGGCTGCACATCCATGATGTGAATCCCCTGTTCTCCCATTCCACCACTGCCAATCTGACGGTGGAGGCCATTTGAGTACAGTGAACTCACCGTCATGTTCAAGAAACCAGTTTAAGATGATTTGAGTTTTGTGATATGATGGGTTGTCCTGCTGGAAGCAGCATCAGAAGATGTGTACACTGTGATAAAGGGATGGAAATGGTCAGCAACACCACTCTTTTAGGCTGTGGTGTTTAAATGATGCTCAGTTGGTACAACGGAGTCCAAAGTGTGCCAAGAAAATATCCCCCACACCATTACACAACCAGCAGCCTGAATTGTAAATACAAAACATGATGGATCCATGCTTTCATGTTTTTTACTCCACATTTTTGACCCTACCATCCAAAGCTCAAAGCAGAAATTATCAGAACAATACAGACAATATTTCTTCAATTTTTGGTTTGCCCATGTTGATCTCTAACCCCAGTTTCCTGTCTGTATCTGACAGCTCATCTGCTTCAGGTTCACTGTGTCGAGTGTTTAGAGATGCTCTCTTCGCCATACCTTGGTTGTAGCAAATTGTTATTTGACTCACTCTTGCCTTCTTATCAGCTTTAAGCGCTCTGGTCATTCTCCTCTGATCTCTGGCATCAAGAAGGCATTTTCTGTTGTTCACTGGAAAATTTCTCTTTTTCTGACCATTTTCAGTAAACTCTAGAGATGGCTGTTTGGGGAAAGTCCCAGCAGATCAGCAGTTTCTGAAATACTCAGATCAGCCTGTCTAACACCAGCAACCTTAACAAAGTCACTTGTATCACCTTTCTTCCTCTCTCTGATGCTCAGTTTTTAGCAGGTCGTCTTCACCATTTCTACATGCAAAGATGCATAATTGATGCCAATCATGACTGGCTGATTAGATGTTTGCATTAACAAAACAGCTGAAGAGACATAGCATTAAAATAAGTTGGTTCGTACATCACATTTCTGTCCACGTTTTAAAAAAGGGAACAAGTGGAAATCGAAGAGTCTCTGTGATTGAGTCTATTTCAGCGTTCAGCATATTTTCAGGTCAAATGTGAACATAATGCGACAGACAGATACTTCACGCACTGCTTCGTCACCTTTGTGATGAGTTCAACCACTGCAGCTGCATCCTCAAGCAACGAAACCTGTTTTATATGCTGAGTTAATTAATGCCAACGCTTTAACATGTTATAATGCAGCAGTAAGCTGTCCACACCCTTCTGGTTTCATATCTTTTTTGCATATGCACGTGCTTTTATGACTTTTAAGAAAATGCCCAATCACATTCCTCAATCTGGCATCAAGTGATTTCAATTTAACGTCAGTCTGTTTCACAAGAGTCGGTGTCCATTAGAGTGTTTTATGCCTGTTGTTGTTGTTGTTTCAATTTACTGACTTTTATTGCACCCTGACAAAAAAATGATAGCGTATGAGCAGCAGAGACATCATTTTGAGTGCTGCTGTTCTCTCCCTTTTATTTTATGAAAACAAACACACATAAGAATGATTAGGGCCTATTTTATGACAAAATTACACTGAATTTGATTGGTATTCATTTTAAAACCCTGCAACATAAAGCATCCATCAGGGTGCCATTGGTGATTGCACTTTTTCAGTTCAGTTTGACTTGCTGCACTATTCCCAATCCAGTCTGACTCAGGAATATCAGTCCTTGCTAACAAGCCTCCCCCTTTTTTTGCAGAGCTCATCAAGTTAACACTTCACTGAACAGATAAAGGGGAGCATAACCAAACAACTAAACTAGTGATTAGGGTGCAATTTAAGTCTGTATTTAAGTTCTGGACTTGTTATTACTCCCAATATCTTGGTGTCAACATGGCAACGTGACCTTGTGTCAGCTTATCAAAGATAATCACACACACACACACACACACACACACACACACACACACACACACACACACACACACACAGGAAGAATAATACATTATGCAGGATTTCAGCTTCCAAATGAACAATCAGGGACAAGCCGAGGCATGTCCTGGTGAGCGCCCCTCTGCCATCACATCAGTGGCTGAGCATCAAGTGCGGCATGAATCCGCAGATTGTTGGGAGATTGCAGTCTTTCTGCAGAGCAGCAGCTGCCCTGCACAGCTGTCCAGGGATGCAGCTTGTGAAAGATGCAGCAGAACTGGTCAAAACTCACCACGAAATCAGAACAGGTGAAAAAAAAGAGACCTGTGGCGCTTATTCTTTATTCATTAAAAACTTAGTGGCTGGAAACATACTGCGCTACATGCTGCAGACATGCCTTTTAATGACATAATGGTAACTGTTTTTAAAAAAATGAGATTGAGAAACAGTCACGCTGGCGCAGTCCCTTTGGTAGCCGTTTGTTTTTAGTGCTTCCTTCCTGTATCTTCTGTGCTTTCCTTGTGTTCTTTGTTCATCCATCCATTTTCTTTCACTTATCCAGTTCATGGTCGCTGGGGGCTGGAGCCTATCCTGGAGCTGAGCAAGGGATACTGCAAATCTTGGTATCAAATCGATACAAGCAAAATATAGGGCCAGTGTTGGCGATATCAACACCGATACTGATATATGAGATCTGGAATGTAAATTTGTCTGACTCAGCTTCTGTTGTGTAAATGTGCTGGAGGCTATGAATAAAATAGAAATGACAGTCAAAATGTTTGAGGTGTTGATCATATCGCGTTAGTATCAATCCGATACCAATACCAGCCTTGATATTGATCTGCTATTTCAATCCACTTAAGCAGTGTTATTCTGGGGTTTCTGCTGAAAGGGGTGGCTTGGCAGCACATGTGAGTGTATCAGCAGTAACGAAGCTAATTTAGATAAAACTATAATGTTAGAAAAATATGATGAGGTTACACATAACGCTGAGTGAAAGTAACACAGCTGCTGCAGATAAATCAGCCGTGTGAGACGCGCTGATCAATATTTTAGTGTTAAAGCACTGTATGACTGTGTGTGCGCTTTAAACATTCTGCTTAGTCAGACTAGAAGTCTGATTTGAAGGCAGGAAGGAAGGCTGGCAAAGATGCTAACTGCCTCGCTCATCAATATCACAGCTTTATTTAGACATGGGATGATCTGATAGGTTATAACGGAGTATATCCCACTAAATTGCTGTTCAATATTTGCATTAGACAGTTTAACTTATTATTATTATTTTAGCTGCAGCCCAGATGGTGTTTCATGGTCTGAGAGCAAGTACAGAATAAATACAAAAATAGAATTTAAAGTTTAACCTACATGTGAGTACAAATGAGTGTCCCAGATTTTACATCAATGTGTACAGAACAACAAACCTGTTGTAAAATTGTTTGCATCCAAAATATAAATAAACATGTAAAGTTGTGTCTAAGAATCTGTATTTATTGCTGCTGCTCATTCGAGAAACCCATTCCTGCTTTGGAAGATCGTCAGTCAGTCACAGGACTAACATTCATGCCTATGGCCACCTAATCCCACACATGTCTTTGGAGTATGGGAGAACCCACGCAGACACTGGGAGAGCATGCACGCTCCACAGACAGAAGTAGAACCCAGACAGATGACTGTTCTGACAGTTCAGTTATTTCCTGTGTTATTTTGAAAAGTTACCATGTGGACTTCTAACGTATGCATGTGTGTGTGTGTGTGTGTGTGTACAAATCAAACACCTCCCTTTTCCTAGTCGCCTTTTCTTGGACCCGGTCCTGGTTGACCTGTAGTGAAATTAATTAATGATAATCCTAAAGACTAATCTCACTTTGATCATTTCAATAGCTCATAATCTTGATTTTAAGAGCTTTTTAATCTATACACTTGTGTTCTTCAAGCAAGGCAACAACTCCATAAGATTTAAATACAGAAGCAGAACATTCAGAGTTCGGAGGTTTAGACAGCCTGTCTTTTGAGGTTCAAGCAGATTATGGCATGAAAGGAAAAACACACTAATTAAATAACAAGATCTGCACCACATGTCAATCGTGTTTGTTTTGTTGAAGGATCTGACAGTCTGTCATTATGTAGTATCATCTTTCCTTCCATAAAGGATGGTCAGGTCTGTAATAGATAGCAGAGATGGAAGCACCTTTCCTTGCACTTATAGAGTTTGCTCTCACTGCTGTGCAGATCATGTGGATCATGTGAGTCAGTTAGGAACCTTCCTAAGTAAAAGATCTTCTTCTTCTTCCCATATCAGATCTCAGTTTGTTGTGTGACATTAAGAAAGACCCCAAGACGACATTTTGCATCTCCTCGAATCTCTTGGCTGTCCGTCTCCTGTGTCGGAGTTTCCCTGGGGCGCAAACATGACACAGGGGTCTGTGTCTATTATCTCGTAATTCACCCGTGACAGGGTGGACAATGAAGACATTCATGTCATAAGCTTCAACACTCCGCTGCACAGCACTGCTCATGTATCAAACACAACTGTAAAATCAAACTTTTACGGCATGGAAACACTCTGGCAGACGGAGCCAGTGTCTCTTAAAAAAGCCTCTCCTGCGTAATTCTGTAGCTTGTAAATTATCCGGGTGCCTTG
This sequence comes from Pundamilia nyererei, assembly GCF_000239375.1. Lineage (NCBI taxonomy): Eukaryota > Metazoa > Chordata > Actinopteri > Cichliformes > Cichlidae > Pundamilia > Pundamilia nyererei. The sequence goes on along the minus strand of NW_005187488.1, from coordinate 1,192,305 downwards.
AAACCTAACGAAAGAGCTTACAGCCAAGTTTGGTCCTGATGTAAAAATATGCCAGTTCTGCACATTAGGGCCTCTGAACTTTCAGAGGAGCTCAGAGGAGCAGGAACAATGGCTTTGATTTTAAATGCAAAGAGAGAATATCAGTGATGGATAAGACGATAAAGAGAGATAAGATATGAAGAAGACTTGCACTCGGTCAAATATCTGCTGAAAAAGGAAACGCCATAGCTGCACACAGCTTCTCCTAGAGTTTACCGGGAGTTCAGGGCCGTCCTTAAATCATAAAAACAACCCGTAGTGGTGGTGGTGAGATGGGGGGGTGCTGTTTTCATTTTATCTGAAAGTCACATTTCATCAGTTAACAGCACATGTTGAGCCCCTACTGACACTTGGGTGGAAAAAATGGGCATTATCACTCTTTGTTCAAAACGAAATTGTTGTTTGAGAGGAGGAAATCAAAGCCACATTTCTGTGAAGTGATTCTTTGCACACATGCTGCTGAAGATGGGATTTAAAGCTTTATCCCAGCTACCTATGTTGTTGGAGCCAGATTTTCCATGTAGCTCGTATGAAACCCTACATGTCAGGGAAGAGTGAAGTAGTGCAGCCACCAGCAGTTGATGGATAAACAATAGGCTGCATTCTCCCCTCTCTTTTCCTTCTTCCTTGTCTTTTTATAGACGCCTTTCTTTCTTTTTCACGTCTCCCTGCCTTCCCCTCTGACATGGGTTTAAACCAAGCCATATCATTAGGGAGTCAAGAGCATCTCTGTTGCGCCTGTGAGGTTTCCCCTCTCTGTTATATAATGATCTTCCCGTAGGCCTCTTCTGGTGTTGGCGGCGCTCCCTGCCTGCTAGCCTGGCCCAGCTCTGGCACGACTCCAGTCTAAACAGAACCCACTTTGTCCTCAGCTCTGTTTTTGGCACCAGCTGTTCATGCACGACTCCAGCAGCTGACTCCTTTGTTTTACTTACAGCCGGCTTTTTCTTCTTACATCACCTTTCTTTCTCCCCCCTCCTCTAAGTTTGATCTGTTTTTCAGGCCTCGCTCTTCCCTCTCTTTCTGTTTTTTCTCTTTCTTTCTTTTTGTCTCATTTCTATTGACATTTTTTTCCAGCTCTCGCCTCGAGCTTTTTCTCCCCCCGCTGTCTGCAGAAGAGGCTGTTAGTGCTGTGATGTATGAGGGCAGCTGACGCCCACCTGCTTCCCAGCAGTCAGTCCGGAGGGTGTTTCTGAGCTCCAGCATCAGCTATTGGCTATTCATTCAGCTCTATGGATGAATCAATACCAACGGTCACACCTGTCGCAGCTCCTGCTAAACTCTGACCGCAGACACAGCACTAAACTATTAGTAAAAATGACTAATGAAGACATAATTATGTTTCTTTAGCACGGCCAATTGTCTCATGATTGGTTACCCTTTTACATTGGCATGATATCCCTCTAAAGCTCGATTAAGTTGTATTGCATGGAGGACGGACAGCAGGCTTGTTAGGAATGATTTACAGCCTCACTAAGAGCTTTTATCGTGGTTAATTTGAAGCAGGAAAAATTCATAACTGGAGGAAATTGGCTTAATAATTGAGAGGCACTAACAAGGGATTCTCCAATAATTGCTCCACTGTCTTCAGCTCAGTTACTGAGAATCAGTCACCGGTAGAATGATGGCTGGCGACAAACTTCTCATTGGGAATAACTGATGAGGAGTCAGACAGCTTTAAGCATGAGGAAAATAAGTTTGCATTTCATGTTTTATCTGAAAAGGCACCTGGGTCAAAAATAGTACGTTCAGCATGCAGGGAACAAAAATCCGAACACAGATTTGGATGTTTTGGGACTGATTCAGAACTTTTTTCTGTGCTGGAAAACTAGCTAACCTCTCAAATTCAACTGTCCCTTTTATTTTGAAATATTGTGATAGTGAATATATTTGAATATATCTGGACTTACTGTTTTTTTGGAGGGTGTTTGTTTTTTGTGTTTGTTGAACTTTTCAATTCTTGTTTTGATTTTAGTTTCTATTGTGACTTTTATTTTTGCTGATGTTATCACTGAATCTTCGATTCCTGTATTTTGTCACGTTTTTCCTCGCCTGTTCCTTACTATCTTCCATTCCTTATATCCAATTCATATTAACGGTTACATTTCCTGTGCATCTTGTTATATGTTAATATTTATGTCTGTATTAGTTTCCAGTTGTAGTTTCTTCCTGTTTTGGTTTTGTAACAACTTTCTTTTCATCCCCCATCTCTCCTATCCCCATTTATCTACATTTATTGTGTATAGATAGTCCTGCACCTGTCTTGATAGCTTTGTATCCAATGTTTCTTTGCTGTTCCTTGTGTGTAACCTACTGTGAGCTTTAGTTCACCTTCTGATTTGTTTGTTTTTTGTTTGGTTTTTTTTAACTTGAGTTTGTTTCCTTAAGTGTTAATCTATTGGTTTTAGTCCTGTGTTTGTCCCTGTCTGTTCCTCCCTCTCTCTTATTTCAATATTAACAGCTGGTGGTTTTCCCATGTTCCCAGATTTGATGTTTAGTTATGAGTTAGCATTTATATCTACATTAGTTACAGTTACATTAGTACTTTTATTTATTTCTTATTTTGTTTTGCACCATGTTTCCTGTCATATCCTCCACCCCTCCTATTCCAAATCCCCTTTTAGTCCTAAGTGTATAACTAGTCCAGTCTTTTGCCTATATAACCTCGTCCCTTATATTCCTTCATTGTTTCTCAGTGATCTTCAGTTCTCCTTCTGATTTTTGGACTTAAGTGAGTTTTTGGAGTTGCCAGCTATTTATTAAAGCTTATTTTCTATTAAATCTTTTTGCTATAACTCCACACATCATTGTCTCACCATCTAAGCTTATAAAAATGGATCAGTGAGAAATTGTTCTTGACTTCATCCAATAGCAGAAGACAGAAACAGTTTTCAGTTGCTCCCTTATTCACAAGGGGTCACTGTAGCAGATAGCTTCACATGTTTGATTTGGCAGATCATCTATGCTGGATGCCCTTTCTGATGCAGCCCTGTCTCCATAATAATAATAAATAAATAAATTCAGAGTGGTGTATAAACAGTAAAAAGAGGTGAGTGAAAAAGAAACACGCATTGCATCATGGGAAGCCCCCAGCAGCCTAAACCTATTGGGGTTTCAGGCTCACCTGATCGAGCCCTAACTATACGCTTTGTCAGAAAGGAAAGTTTTGAGCCTAATCTTAAAACTAGAGATGGTGTCTGTCTCCCAAATCCAAACTGGGAGCTGGTTCCACAGAAGAGGGGCCTGAAGGCTGAAAGGCTCTACCTCCCATTTTACCTTTAAATACTTTAGGAACCACAAATAAGCTGGCAGCCTGAGAGCTGCTCTATTATAAGTGATACCTTATTGTGAGGCCTTTAAGATCTTTAAGATGGGATCTGATTATTCACAACTTTGTATATGAGGAGAAGGGTTTTAAATTTGATCCTGGGTTTAACAGGAAACCAATGAAGAGAAAGCAGTATGGGAAAATATAGTCTCTCTTTCTAGTCCCTTTCAGTGCTTTTGCTGCAGCATTTTGGATTAACAGCTTTACAGCGAGTTTTTTGGATGTCCTGATAATAATGAATTACAATAGTTCAGCCTAGAAGTAAGAAATACATAAACTAGTTTTTCAGCATTATTCTGAGACAGGATTTCTAAATTCAGGGATACTGCACAAAAAGATTGCATGTTTAATGTACATGTTTGCTAGCTTTACTTTTAGGATCTGGAAACTACGTTTATCTTTTATACTGTCTGTGGTTGTGATCACGATGCATTTTATTAGCTCTTTTACCTCCCAGTTTAACGACCATCAGTGTTGCCCCATATTGTTACATGGCAGCCGCATTAACTAATGGAGGTTTTATGGAGGCAGGAGATATGTGAACACAGAGACCACACCTCAAATATGATTAGATGATGTTTACTGTATGGAGAGAGCACAGATCTAGGCGGAGACTGCGGCCTGTGGAAGAACTCAAACTGCAGTCAGTGAGGAAAACTGAGGAAGAGCGAAGACTCCCAGGCCTGGAAGATCCACTGAAACATCCAAAGGGAGGCGAGAACCAAGAAAGAGTGATGGAGGGTGGGGCACAGGAACAAGAACAAACCCGCAGGGCAGGAAGGCATTTACAGATGTAGAAACAGCAGGGAGTGTATGAAATTGATATAAATTCTATATAATACTCCTATACAACTTAATATTTTCAACCCTTTTCAGCTGGTTTGGTTTTTATTTCTGAATTAAAGAAATTCAGAAAACATAAAAAGTCGTCTTGTTTTACTGGTGTAAATGGTCGCCATGTGTGTCTGTGGACTTCATACAGCACAATTTTAAACTTAAAGAGTAAAGTGTAGTGGCCTCAGTGGCCATGTGTTGTGGTCCCCCTGTTTATTGTAATTTATCCTTTTAAATTAAGGCTTTAATAACATGATGTCATGGTGAAAATAACATATTGCTTCCAGCACGTTTTGCATTTCAGTTTCCTTTTTCAGCTTTATGTTGAATAATGTGTGAAATTCTTCAAGTGTGCTTTGTCAACACCACGTAGCTAAAACAATGTGGGGGGGAAAAAGTGTTGCGATAACATGTAGAATAACCTTGGCAGATTACTTTTCTTTGACATAAAGAAAGATAAATGGAGCACAAAATAGAAAAATTCAAAGCCTAAACTATGAAATGAAGTGAAATTATCTTCCGTCCTCTTTTTTTTCAGTGTAATAAAGGCATTGAAAGAAAACCCTTTAGTCTCGGTGGGTTAAACAGGCAAGAAAGTCGCCTATTATCTGCAAAAGACACACAGAAAAGAATCAATTAAACTGCTAAGGCTCACCATGGGGAGAACAATGTCAAATTAGAGTCGGATCTTCGGAAGCTGTCACCGCTCATCTTCATTTTATCACGCGCGGAAGAAGCAGCAGCCGGGCTCAAAGAAAGAAGAAAACGAGACAGTATCAACTGCGGGGTCAGATGTCGCTACCAACATGACTTTATTATTTCCTCCATACATGTCTGAGCATTAGTTACGGGGTAATTGAGCAGAGGGGTATTGATTTGATGTCCAGGCTAATTATGTGCTGGAGCTGAATGGCTGTGTAACTGGCCGCTGTGACAGGTTTAAGGGCCGAGGATGGTGGAGGGGGGTCTAAAGTTTGAATTTTATGTAGTGCATCTGTCAGATCGGGGTGTAAGAAGAGTGCTACCTGCTTGCTGTTAACAGCTCGGTGTGTTCGATTGATTTGTGCTGCAGGCGTCTCTCTGCGGCATGTGTGCTGTCAGCCTTTATTGATGTGTTATTTACTATTGCATCATGTTACAGATGGCTTTGGTTTAAAAATTGCACCCTATGAAGTCTTAACTGAAAAATGCACGCTTCTGATTGGCTGGCTGGTTGTCACATATGCATGTAATGTTGCTGTGTTACCTGTTGATATTACCTAGCCGTGAATATCAAATTGCTGTGGTTTGGATGAATCTCGCTGGGGTGCTGTGTCTTGTTATTGACTTGCCCAGCATGTTTCTGCATCACATGTAGCACGCAGAAGATTCACGCAGTTTTCTTTCTTTGAATTAGAAGATCTTTATTATGGAAGGGAACATGTTCGTTTAGCATCAGACATCTGTGTTTGTTTCCATCAGACTGAAGAACTGCTGTCGGCTGGTACAAGCAAACGTAGAACAACACTAAAACATTACAAAGCACCCAACTAATTTAGCGCATTGAATAAAAACATTACATAAAAATATTTAAAACCCTTCAGAGAAATCTGTCTATTGCCTCAGTTTGTGAAGTTGTTGAAAGGGAAGAGTTTTAAGACTCCTTATGAGCAAAGTGGTTAATAAAAGAGGGAATTAATCACTTATTTCTCATCATCTGACAGAACTGCGATGGCTCCTGGTCTTATGGTTTCAGCTTCATCTGGGACATCAGTGTCTCCCAGAGGAAGACGGCAAATATTGCCATCTTAGAGAGGCTGTTTAACTTTTTTTGTCTAGGGAAACTAGCTGAATATAACGCACATGCATCTGCCACAAATAGGTGTGCCTTTACCTGTGGGAGGGGCCAGAGCACCAAGAGAGACCCCACCCAGGCACATGAAGGATGGATGGATGGAAGGATAGATAGACAGATAGAGGACCTGAACTTGAGGAACACACAGAAACCACCCCTTCATGTGGGCGAAGGAGATTTTTTTTAATGTAAAATAATGAATGCATTATGAATCTTCTTTGACCTTAAAGACAGACGTAGTTAGACTGATGTCCAGTAATTTACATTAGGTGGTGCATTTGTGTAGATGATCCCATAAATGCTGCTGAACTCTTTGATCTTTGACCTTTAGGTGAAATCTCTCAGACAGTGACATTAAATTTACATTCTGGCTCACTATGCGAATTTCTTTTCAAGTTAGGTCTTCTCCTTTGTAATTATCTGCCACTCCCTCTTTAGTAACACCTGTATTGAATCTGCCACACCTGTTCCCAGTCACTCAGTCATTTATACGTAGATGGCACTGGTTTTCCACATCCCACTTGCTAGATTGCTTTGTTATTTTTCAGCTTTAAAGCCATTTTATTGTGTTTCCTATCTGCTTTTCTCCTTGAGTTTTTTAGCCGCTGCCACCCAGGGGTAACACTTTACTGTTATCTGATTACTTTTTCAAGTAACAACTAAAGTAAGGGATTACCATTGCAAAAAAGTAATTCGATTACGACAGGACTCAGTGCTGCTGAATCTTTGATTTTATTTATTTTCTGTTGTGTTTTACTTGCATGTACCTGAAAGAGTATGCTGGTATGTGCAGAAAATACATTTCAATATTAAGCAAATTTCTTCCAGTCAAAGACTGTTACATATAATTTAATTTTTGCTTAATACAATTTGCATAAAGTTAAAAAATTAAAACTAATACATTTTTTAAAAAGAGACTTCTTCATTTGATTCAATTTTATATGATGGGTTATATAGAAAAAAAATAGAATTGGGCTGAAAGGTCTATTACTTTTGTGTATCATGTTTTTAAAAAGTAACTAAGTAATAAAGTAACTAATTACTTTTGAAAACCACTTTTAGAACCAGTGTATTTAGATGTTCTCTGTAATTGTAACAGATTAAAATATGCAATAATTTCACTATAATAAGATAACTCCATTACAAGCTGCAAACATCTCTCCTTCTTTCCTTATACGTTATGTCCTCACTTCTTATTAACAACAGAGCCACAAGTTTTCATCGCTCTGCAACCACAAAATGCACCCGCTTTTGTTTCAGTCGTTTCAGCGGTTGCTCTGTTTGTGCAGGATAAACTGTGAAATGACCAAAGCACAAATAACAATTTCATCCGTGCAGGAGGGATGGATGCCACTTATCATCCGGCACTCGCTCAAACCACAAGCGAGATTAGAGTGAAACGGAAACTCAAACACCACCACCACCCCTCTGCTTTGTGGAGACACTCTTACTCCTGAGATGTTTCACTAATGGCAACCTCTGCTCCCTTTTCTGTCTCTCTGAACGTCTCCGCCTCTGCTGCCTTCTCGTCTCACTCAGCACCGCTACTTAAAGACTGATGAGGAAATGGCCTCTTCCTGATGTACCTTGACAGGATGAGGGAAAGTGCATAAACGTGCGGTTAGCGTGCATGTGTGTGGGAGTGTGCAACCGGCGAACATCCACAGCTCAGCTGCCTGTGGGGAGAATTTGCTGTGTAATTACAGAGGAGAGAAAATGAGAGAGACAGCTCGAGATAGGGACAAAATAGAAAGCTGAGAGGAATGTGCTGATTAATGGGCGATCGAAGGCAGCGTCCCTAAGCAGCCTGCCTCATTAAAGTTCAGTCTGACCCACCATTCCCTTCATTAGGCCTTAAAACAGCCTGTTAAAATGCTGCCCGTGTGTGGTATCCTCATTAAAGCTACAGATGATAACCAAACAAAGGCCAGATTCCTTTTTGTCAGTTCAGACCGCTATGTTTCAGCCAAAAAAGAAAAAGAAAAAGGGAGACAGACAGCAAAGAATGACAGGAAGAAAAGGACCCTCTTGTTTTGGGCGGTATAAAAAGAAACTATAATTAGAGCTTGGGAAATTACAGCTGGATCATCAAAATAAATACTTTGAAGTTCCACTAGTTATTGTTTTTACATACAGACTACTGATGAATCCAGAAAATTCAGGAAAAAACACCTGCTGCATTCTCATCTATCATCTGCTACTGTTGATTGTGTTTGTGCTGTTGTTGGTCCTCCATCGTGGCATACTGGTTTATTTTTTGCTCCCTTCTTTGTTCTCACTTCTTTCTCTTCAACCAATCAGCATTTGACCTACACACAGCATCATTGCCAAGCAAAAGCCACAGCTGGTTTATTGGAGGATAGCGTACAGTAGGAGCCTGTGTCTCATGTTCTATTGTACAGCACTTTGTGACTTTGTTTTTTGAAATAATAATAAGCTTTAATTACTTAATTACTTAAATCAGGATCAAAAATCAATGCTTTTCGGTGTGTATTTGATAGCTAGGCAAACAGGCAGCATCAGAGTCAAGCAGCATCCTCAACAGGTTACACATGAGATCATCACAGAAATACCAAAAACAGCTCCTCAGCTGGACGCTTGACAGGCAGTTTATCCCCATTATTGCCGCTCCTGTGAATATTCTTTGGTGTTTGAGCTCCTTGCGATTTTTTGTAGACAGCCATAAGCAGCTCAGCCTGTGTAGGTGGATAAATTCAATGATACATCAATGCTGGAGCAAAGAAATCCCCAAATTATATGGAGGGTCGTGCAGTAACAGCTAAAAACGATAAAATGTTCTGCAAAAAACTTAAAAAAAGCAAAAACTCAACAAAAAGAAACTATCAATCATTTAGGAGGAGACAAGTAAGTCGCACACGTCTCAAGTGCCAGTATAAATGCTTACTGGGCAATGTTGACATCATGGTTAATGTGAGTGGTGACCGGTGCATTGAGCTGGATCCAAAAGCAAATCTATGCCCACAGTCTGATTTTAAAAGGCCAGACTTTACAGACTTTACTGAACTCTCCACTCAGATAAAACCTTCACATCAGTGCTCTCTAAACTCCGGTGTCTTCTACCTGGCTGTGTCGGCTACCTCATGTGCACAAAAATTGAAAGGTGCATGATCCGTTGGCTCGCGCCAGCATACATGACATTTTTATGAGGGTGACAACAGCAGGTGCAAATGGACAATGCCACAATCCTGGCAGATCGCCTGATCTTAGTGCCAGCCCACGTCAGCTGATGCCTGTGCTGGTACCCTTCTACACGACCAGTTGGCAAATCTGATATAACTAAGCAGCATTTCTTTTACATTTGCAAGCTGCTTTGCAACCCAGCTCCACCGCAGCTCCTTTTCTCATGCAGGGACTTACTCAGTGTCATGTCTGTTGTGACCAGTGTTGGGACTAACGCGCTATTAAGTAACGCGTTACAGTAACTACATTATTATTGTGATAATGAGCACGAGCACGGTAACTAGTTATTATGCCAAAATCAGGAACGCGTTAGTCGTTACTGGGGTTTAGATAGGCTCGTTATTCGTTACTTCGTGTGGTGGCTATCGCGGAGCTCCCACAGCAGGTGGATGAGGGAAAAGGGACGCAAGAGGAAGAGAGAGCCGAGGCGGCCGCCGGTCTAAGTGTGAATTCAACTTCAGGTAAGAAGTTATGACCTGCAGTCTATCTGGGTCAGATATGAACCAAGTTTAGGTGGAGTTTATTTTCGTTATGCTGACTTTTTCCGTACTGCGTACTAGCTAGCATTACAGAGTTTCTATACAGCTGGGTGGGTGCTATGATGTTACTGATGTTGAACTTTATTTTGTTCATAAGGTTAATTATTAGAGTTGCTAACCGTCCCATAAAACACACAGAATCGTCTTGTATTCAGAGAAAATATTACGGTTTCGTAATATTTTCTCAGTTTGTCCCGTATTTCAGGTACAATGAAAAAGACACCAAGCTGGAGCTGCACAGCTGCCTCTTCTCCTCTCATTCTCTTCCCTCCCTCTCCTGTTGCTATTTCAATCATAAAACTGATCAATGATCAGCTGATCGGCTTTTCCCTCTTGTTTGTTTATCGCCCACTTTGCGCCAGAAAGAAGAAACCGCCGGATGTCGCGTTAAACAACAGCAGCACGTTTAAGAATGATAAACTGTTGTTAGAATTTATTTAATATTAATTTCTAGTATCAGCTGATGTTTGCTGGAGCCACAGCTGTAAAAGCTGCTGGTCATGATATGGTTTGGTTATCTGGTGAGAGGGAAACATGAAGATGAAACCAGGAGATGTCCTTACTGGATCATCAGAGCTGTGATGGGGAAACAGGTTTACCTTTTAGGTGACATGAATGAGTTGAAGGGAAGTTATGAACTGTTTCTGAGAGACAAATAACCCCAGGATCCTTTTTTAGGTAGCTGACAGCTGGTAACTGTGCAGGTGCGGATCTAGCAAAGTGTTGCCAGGGGGCCAGTTAGGGCATTAACTGGGAGAGGGGGGCACAAAGTAACTTACTTTTACTTTTCTTTCTTATTCTCATTTAAAATGTCTAGCTTTTAAAAAGTAATTATCTGAATCTTACAACAAATGATTGATAGATTGATACATATATACCATCAAGACTGTGTACATCACATGTTTTCATTCAAAGGCTTTATGATTTTTCCTATAATGGTGGGCCGGTCAGTCAAAATGCCTGGGCCGATTTTTTGTCCCAGTCCAGCCCTGTATGCAGCTCATCTGCAGTCTTGTGTTGCCTACATCTTCCTATTCAGAAGGCAGAATTTCCGAGTTCTGAGTACAATCAAAAGCACCACGACTGCAGTTTTTGTGTTGGATGTAAAAAGCGCACACGACGCTGTGACGTAGGCTAGAATCATGGCGGCGGTCAATGACGGTCTAGGCGTGGGATTTCTCTCGTGGAAATATGCAGATAATTTTTTCCTTTCTACTGGTAGGTGGCACAGTGCACTTGTGGCAAGTAAGCAAGCTAGAAGACTGGCAATCTTGCTGGGTGTCCAGTTAATTCTGAGTAAAACCAAAGTAAATTTCCCTAGTAACTAGTTACTTTGAAAGTAACAAGTAACTTGAAGTGACTGAGTTACTTTTGATAGAAGTAACTGGTAATGTAACTAAGTACTAATTTAAAGTAACTTACCCAACACAGGTTGTGACTGATACCCTCAGCAGGCCTTGCTGATGCTTTCCCTGCCTCATGCTTTACAGTTATGTGTATGAAAGGGTGGGGAGGTCCCAGAATAGAGCCACACCACCATATAAAAATAACCACAGATGGAAATAACAATCTTCTTTTGACTATAGTGTTCATGACATTTTATTTTAAACCTTTTTTTTTGTGACTGATAGTTTGGGAGCCATTCATTATTACAGTGAATGATGGATCTCCCAGCTCGACCCTCTTGTGCAAATATCCCAGTTTTAGTTCAAAAACCAAAATTCCAATTTCAGGCTTCAAAACCGTAGTCCGTAACTGAGTAAGAGATGAATCATGGTGGCCATGTCGATCTTATACACACTGTGGTTGTTTTGATTTCACATCCTGTTACTTTACTGTTTCTTTCAAAGTAATGCCTGCACCAGACAGCTGTTTCCAGCCGAAAAGCTCTAAAAAACAGCTGTACACTGCAGGCTCAGTAGCAATTACCAGACAGACACAGTAAATGGTGAACCAAATGGTGCATTTAGCAGCCAAAAAGCCAGATATTTCCCTCTGCATGTGGTCCAAACCGAGGGCAGGGATAAAAGGATAAACGAATCCAAATGGAAACCAGGGCTGCTCCATATCTACCAGACGTCAACTTTATAAAGTAACGGCAAAGTCAAGTGTAACGTTCGCAGCAGATTCGCCTCCAAAGTGGCCAAAAACTCAGGTTTAAAATGAAGTGCTGTCTGCTGCCACAAACATGCCTGCCAAACTGTGGCACTGCGCTCCAAAATGAAAATTCACCACTTCTTCATGCACCTCTACTGGCAGCACAACAGCAAGTTTGTCTTTTTTGGAGGTTTTTTGTAATATTTTGCAAAAGCAATGCCTTTCAAAACAGTTACAAACTGACATGTAAAGGTTAAGGTTTGCGTAGTAAACCTCAGTTCAGCTAATGAATCATATTCTGGAAAACAAACACATGCTGAGCATAATGGATGTTCTTAGTAGCCATAATTCATTGTTTCACTACTTTAATTTTAGAGGCTTGATGCATTAAAATATCTGCAATGTCATAAGACACACATGTGCACAAGCAAAGGTTTTCCCTTTTCTGTTCTTATCAATCATCTCCGGACTCCTGAGATTCCCCCTTGTGACTTTTTGCAGGACTCTGATCACCGTGTGAGCTCGGCAGGACACCTGAGATTTGAAATGATTTCCTTCATTAGCAGACTACAGTTAGACTTTGGCAGCTAGGCTCTGAGCTCGTCACGCCCCACAAATATGTTCCATGAAGAAACAAACATGAAGAAACTGAGTGATGAAGGGGTATCGGACTGCAGCGTGCAGGTGGAAGCTGCTCAAGGGCTGGCAGAGGCAGCATTAGCAGAGAGTACAAATCTCTGTGATGTGAGGAGAGTCAGGCATGTAGTGTGAAAGACACCACACAGCGTGGTTGTCCCTCTGAACTGAGTTTCTTTGCAACTGCGTTAAATAACATTTCACAACAGCTTTGATGTAAAAACCAAACTGATAGATTTATGAAGTGTTTTGCACCTTCGAAAGAAGCAGAGCGCGGATCACAAATGACCTTACGGTGATTTAACATCAGTGTCGCAGCTCCTACATGCTTGGCTTAGTCACGATTTCACGTCAACGAAGGCACTTGCTGGATTTCTAATCAGAAATCAAGTGGCTGAAAATTTCCTTAGTGATGCAGACGTGTTTGTTCAAGAAAATTACAGCAAGAAGTTTGACTGGGCGCAGAAAGGAAAGAAGTGGAGGTCAATCGAGGTTAAGTGTAAATGTTTCTACTGAATTTAAAAGGTCAGGTCAAGAGGAAGCCTTTTAACTTCCTGTATTTGTTGCGGTCTAAAGTATGAAAAGGTCATGCGCTTTTTAGCCATGCTGATCTTTGTCGAGACATCACTTTACGAAACGTGACACAGGTGATGCGCCGCTGTCAAAAGCAGCACTAACGTTTGTCTCTGCACATCTCGTTCACTCCGCTGCAGCGCCTCATCCAGATCTGTGAAATAAAAAAATAATTGTAAAATCTGTGCCGTTGTCTGTGCCCCCATCAGGTCACATCGACCGCTTGATCAATCGTGCTGCGGGTGCTGTCTGGAGGATAAATCGCCGTGGTAACAGAGTCTGCCATGCCGGACAGCACATGGGAAAGACTGACTCATCACGCTCAATAAAACAAAGAGCAAACAACAAGTGCGTCAGGGACGGATGTGCCACAGCTATAAATGTCAAAAGCATCATTTCCCGAGGAGAGCGGAGTCGAATCACAGCAGATCTCTCCAGGCGGGATGTTATGACAGAGAATATGTTACAGCCCGATGACCTCATGGTCATTTTCCCTGCCTAAAACAAACAAAACAGGCTGGTTTCAGTTTGCATGTGCATAGCCCACAAACAGAAAGGTTTATGGGGTGAAAGTTACAGTTAATGGGAAACCTAAGCATAAGGTCCATTCAGTAGCTGCCCCAGAGCTTTCATTCAAAACACTGCCTGCCTCAGCAGGTGAAGTTTGACCACTGTTTATGGAAAAGTGTTTCCTGAGCAATTTAAAGAGAACCCATTCCCCTCATTTCCAGCTGCAGAATTTATTCTTGGACTTTGCATGACTTCAGAATACTCCTTTTTTTATATTATACTCAACTTTTCCTGTGCAGCAGCTCAATTCACCCTCCGCCTGAAAAAAGCAGTTTCAACCCCTTTACCTTTGTGGCAAGTTCTGATTGGCTGCCCCTCACAAGCAGAAGACTTCAACAGCAGCTGGGCGGGGCTTCCGAGCTCATTGTGTAGGGAGGTTGTCAACCTACACAAATGTGCTCTTGTACACATTGCTTGACACTGCGTGGCAGTTGAATGCTGATTGGCTCACAAATGAGTCCGAAACGGGTGAAAACATCCAAACGTTTACTTTTCATTGTTTTTAACTCTCGGTTTCACATCACCCGTCCAACAACAGAACAAGAGAAGCTGGCATATTTTTGACAATGCCCTGATCTAATCACAGACACTCTCTGCACAGACTGCCAGCATGCTACCATCACTGAGCCATAAACTTCTCTTGAGATGACCACATCCCATCTCTGACATCACATAGAGCCATGAGGGGAAAAAACAAAAAAAACCTCTCACTGTCAGTGATGTAAAGCAGTCTGAAGCCTGAGCCTTTGGCTCACGGGGATTATTGACAGCTGGGATAGACTCCAGCCCCCCCCCCCCCCCCCCCCCCCCCCCCCCCCCCCCCCAACCACCACCACCACCACCAAATTGTGCACACCGGCTGCTTACAGGTCTACAGAGGGGGCTGAGATGCATTGCCAGTGATGTAGATGCTATAATTTAAAGATTCAATGAAATAAAAGAACAGGTTTAATATTTTTTCTTTATTTCTGTAGCCTGTGTTTCGTGCGTTTATGCATTTTTTTATTCTTAGGAAGAGCATTTTGTTTGATCTAAAATGTGTTACACAGATGATTTTGTTTTTGTTTTCCTGAACATCTGCTTAAAAAATAATAAACATCAACAGAATAACCTTACATTTTGTCAGCACTACGTAAAACACACCTTGATCCTCATCTGAAGTACTGTTTTTTAAACGTGGATGTTGAAGCGTCGCTGAAACGATCTTAAACCCTGTGTTCATTCATGTCATTTTCTTCCCCCCACAGCAGCCCGCAGTCACGCTTCAACCGTGAGTTTCTATAGCAGAGAAATCTCCGCGGTTAATGGAGCTGAATTCAGTCTCTCCTGAAAACAGCGACGTAGCATCAGTCAGTGGGAGGATGGAGTCAGTGGGCGTAAAGAGAGAGAGAGAAAAAAAATCCCCATGATGATACTCGGTGATTTATTTATGTGGGAAATTTCAAGAATGATGTATGTAAAAAGCATCATAAGACAAATATAAACAGTGTTTGTTGTTTAAATCAAAGGAAACACGTGAGTGGAGGAAGATGGGCTGTTTGTGCTTCCTTTGCATGAGCTGCCTGTTTGATTCACTGTTAAGTACTCCAGCTGACTTTTATGTTATAACTAAAGCTTACTTACTATGACTTGTAGACCATTCAGTCTCATCCACTGGGGGCAGTCACAGGAGGTAACCTGCTCAAATGTGAATCTGTTACCTGTTCAGCTGTTTCAGGATGAAACATTTTAATTTATCAACCATTTAAATTAAAAAAAATAAAAATAACTAGCCTTACTGTCAGGAGATGTCACACAGTTATACCCTTGTTTGGGCATGATTTTCAAGAATCATGTGGATTTGTTAGACAGGGAGTAACTCGCTTAGTTTTGTCCTATTGTACAGAAGAGGATTAGGACCACTAAAAAAAAAAAAGGGGGGGGGGGGGGGTTTTTTTTTTCTTCTTTAAATCAAAATTCAGAATAAAACAAACAAACAAATAAAAACACAAAATATTTATTTTTGGCCCTAATCCTCTTCTCATCCTCTCTTTTTCTTTTGGCTCCAGTGAGGAGAAGACGCTGTGCTGCTGTGCTTGTGTGTGGAAGGAAATTTTATATTAACTACAAAAGGTGCAGAGTTTTGTATAAAGTCATAATTTCAGTTCATGTTTTGAGAGTTAGAAAGGCCATCACTTAAACACGTGTGTTCTAAATACTTGGAAAGGGACAAATCCCCCCTATTTCACCCTGAAATCTAATCCTGCTTCTCAAACATTAGCTCAAGAATATCACAGAATTTATTTATATATGTATTTATTAGGGGTGCAACGATATTCGTA
>NW_005187488.1:1164679-1175292 GCF_000239375.1 Pundamilia nyererei | reverse complement strand
TGACTACATACTTTAATGCACTTTAATGAGTTTCCATTATGAGATTGACTAGTTTTTTGAGTTAAAGAGGTGTACCTAATAAAGTGGCCAGTGAGCTATATTGTTCATGTTCTTCTTTCATTTTTCTGTCACTCTGCAGAAGCTGGAACATAGAGGTTGTTAGTTGTTACGGTATGTTTCTGTGCTGCATGTAAAAAGTGAATTGTGACCAGTACTCAGATTACTTTTTGTTCCTCAGCAGCGCTACAGCCACGTAGATGAAGGCTAACAGTGAGATGGGGTTAGCTTACATACAGTATCCCCACGTATCAGCACAAAGGCCTTTTGCACCTTTTGCGCTACAACTTCAAAGGATAATGTGCACACTGTCTCCACCCTACAAAAGCTGCTGCTCTATTTTTATATCCTGTGTGAAGTAAGATCAGGTGATCTGTGTTGTGAAAGCATGCCTGAAAATGTTTGTTTGATGTTTTCTGTGAAATGTGCAGATAATTGTACAGCTTGTGTAACGCGGGTGACATAATTATTTGCTGACTGATCCTGGAGCTCTGCCTCTACGTCTGCTGATTTAACCTGCGCCCGCAACTGCCAGCATTTTCGGGTTTCTGGTGCGGCTGGCAGATATCTGCCCATGGTTCTGAGATTGTGTTTCGACAAGCGTTTTCCTCTTTTCCTCGCCACACAGACTGTTTACCTGCATGTCATCAAACCGTACTTAGACACAACTGGTCACCTGAGCTCGGATTCAAACGTAAGCCGGAGCGCTTCCCACGTCTACAGATCGGCATATTCAAATATTTGTTTAGAGGTTATTTGAGACTGTACTGAGATCGCTGGATACAGGAACTGTAAAATCTCTACTAGCAGCTCGAGTAAGTGGCCTTTGCTGCATCAGAGAAACGTGTCTGAACAGAAACAAATGAATTAATTAAATTAATCTGAGAACTCCTGCTTCTCTTTTGGTTTTGGTAGGTAGATGGAGCTACTCCCCTGTAGTTAACCTGGCTCAGCTTGAGCGACTCTCAGTGGGTCAGTCACACTCACACTTCCACTCATCACTGAGTTTCACTGAGTAATGTGTGGCTTCACCGGTGGAAAGCTATCCTGTAAACTCACTCATTTTTCACTGTATTGGTTTGAAAATGAGTAATCATGTGCTCGTTCTTCTTCTGGCCTTCCCTTTGTTCACTTTTTTAATGAGAGGAGATTGAACAGTCAGCCTCAGCCCTTCCTTTCTTCTTTCCACAGGTATCGCTGCCGGCTTTTATTTGATTTGCGGACAGTTCAAATGAAGGCTCGGCGCACCGAATGGCCATCTGCTCTAACCTTGTTTCATCGACCATAAACAGACCGGCTCCATCAGCGAAAGAAAAAAAAAAGTCTTGGCCAAATATTTGCTGCTCTTCGACCCCATTTGGTTTACTGTGTTCTCTGTTTGCATTTCAATGACCCACGGTCAGTGTCAGAACGATGGCACGTGTGTCCCTGACGAGCTGTCCCCTGATAAGACGCCAGCGCGAGGGAAAGGCGCCGAGGCCTTGTGGGATAGGAGCGAGGGTGAAGGATGGAGCAAATACAGACAGGCTGCTGGTTCACACACACGTAACAGTCGAGCTCTGGTATCAGCCTCCTCACACACATCAAAAATCCCGCCGCAGTGCCAACCGGCTCCCCGATAACTGCAGAAGCCTCGTCCCCTTTTGTCTTGTGGTTCCCACCTTTATTGGCTTGTAAAATATCCTCTCCAAAGTGTCAGGAAAATGCGTAGTGGAGCAATTGTTATTCATTGCTTTATTATCTGAATGGCACTTGTTGACTAAATAACGCCTCCCACTGTGCTGCCTTCTCAGTCAAGCATAATGTAGTGCCTTTAATCCCAAACCTCCTAATTACTGCTCATGCAAATCGCAGATCAGGGGCTGAACAGATATTTTGAGAGGGCGAGAGGATAAGGGAATGCAGGCGAGCGGCATGCACGGGTGTGTTGCACTTTTGTTGGGGGGGGGTTGCTGCAGATATGGAATTAGCTGAGGAGGCCGGGATTGTGTGGATTAGAGATTTTACCCTGCGTGGTCTCCCTATGTGTAATTCATTTTGGCGTCCTTGAAATTGCTACTGTGAGAAATTCAGCAGCTGCAACAGCAGCACTCACAGCACTCAAAGAGCCCCCCCCCCTCTCTCCCCTCCCCCTCCTACACCCACAACACCCACACCACCAGCACCACTCCCACATTTCTCTGAAGCATGGCTGAAGCCGTTGGGGGTGTGAATGCAATGCTTTGGGTTCTTTTTGTGAAATTTGCAGCTCCTAAAAATATTTGAGTCTTTGTGGTGAACGGATGACATATTTCACAGACTGATGCCTCTCAATGTGAAACTGTAATCCTGTGAAAGTGTTCGAGAGTTGGTTTGCCCAAAACACCAAATATTTTTTCACCCTCAGCTGCATCATGCCGTGGAGCTCGTTTTGCTTTCATCTCTGGAGTTCGGTTTTTTTTTAGGTTTTTTTTTTTGCTACCAGGAAACCCTGCTGCTAGATTTTTTCCTCCAGTTCTCCGAACATTAAGAAGTGACATCTGAGGAGCACCCTGGTTGCTTTCTCGTGGCCAGCCGTGAATGCTAACAGCTGGTAAACCGCCAGGAATCTCTGCTGCGTGTCAGAGCCCATCTTTTTTTCTTTGATTTTTCATATTAATAATAATGGATTGCATTTATATAGCGCTTTTCTAGGCACCCAAAGAGCTTTACAACTCCACTATTCATTCACACGCTGGTGTGGGCAAATCACAGTTGTAGCCACAGCTGCCCTGGAGGAGACGAGGCTGCCATATCGCACCATTGCCCCTCTGACCAACACCAGTAGGCGGTAGGGTAAAGTGTCTTGCCCAAGGACACAACAACCAGGACAGAGAGATCTGGGGGATTGAACCGGCAAGCTTCTGGTTACAGATGAGCTTCCCAACCCCCTGAACCACGGTCCACTGCCCATTAAAAGCATAAAATGATTTTTAAAAATCAGCAGCTTGAAGGTTCTAGGTTTACAAACTACCAGGAAACTGTTTCTGGAACATCTGGTGCGTTGCTGCAGAGATCTTTGGATTATTAAATTTACTTTCAAGTTTACTCTTTGACCACTGCGGCACAACGACAGATATCTGTGCATCGTATATTCATATTAGTTATTAATTAAATAGTTTTTTTCGGTAAAGTTGGGCGACTTCAGTGTGGCGTTTTACTTTCGCCAAGACTCAAAAATCTTCTTTTGATTGTTTATGTCTCATTCATTATGCAGTAAACACAGAATGACAACCACCTTCTAACAAGATAAAATTGGTGGTTTCCTATTTGATTACAAGTAGACGCGTCAACCAACTTTAGATCGAAGTTTAGTTTAAGCCTGGTGGGAGGCAACCTGTCTCCAAACAATCACTGTCCAGCTCAGTCGACTGCGATCTCTTTCAGATTGGTGCAGGTTTTTGCCACAGACAGATGTGCCCTGATTAGTGTAACTCAACTCAACTTCTGATTTACCAGCTTATCATACATAAGATCACGGTATTGAACAGATTGCCAACTTGAACCCATTTGCAAACTGATTCCATCTGACAGCAAATTTATCGCCATCTTGTCGCACCCAAGTCTCACTGATGACAACAGCTGACTTTAAACAGTTGCAGACCTTGTCATGAATTGGTAAATAAGGACTCATGCAGACTCATTAGGCAGGCATACATAACAAAAAACAGACCTTTATTTAGACTGTAGACCTGGATGCAAAGTAACAAGTGCATGAACTGATGAACCAAGTCCAAAATGCAATGTCCAATAAATAAAGCCTAAGACACCAGCAAGGAAGCACTCACAGACAGTAACATGGAGGTTAACAGATGCTCTGAAGAAACAAAAGGAAGACAGTGCTGTAAATATTTACAGGGCAAATTAGGGGACGTGGACACAGCTAGGGAAAACACAGGTGCACAGAATCATACAATCAGACGGAGGTGTGAGATAAGGAGACAACTGTTACTAAAATAAAACAGGAAGTAACTAGCAAATACAAATGTTAAACACACAAGCCTGATGGGAAGACTACAAAGTTTAAACAAGAACGATTCAAATATATTTTTTTATTGTCAATTTGCTACAAATAAACATACAGGATAATTAAAATGCTGTTTCTCTCTCACTTTAGCATAAAAGTAGGATTAATAAAAGATAAAGGACACTCCAGAGATGTACAGCTACAGCAGCAGGTATGATGTTGGTGTATGTGGTCACAGCAAAGTGCTAAAGGCAGCAGAATCTCAAAATCAACAATACAAAAAACCATTAAAGCTAAAAACTCTGAGACCATGACAGAACTGTTCCCTGTGCCACGCTCTCCGACCAATATTTTCTTTAGTATGACCGAACCTTAAGTGTCACCACAACGGCTCATCTGCCTCCATCTCACTCTGTCCTCACACCCTCCTCTGTCACACCAACCCTCTGCATGTCTTCCTTAACTACATCCATGAACCTGCTCTGAGGTCTTCCTCTTTTCATCCCATCTGGCAGATCTTCATCATCCTCGTCGTCATTGAAAAATATTTATTTGCTTTGTGCTAAGAGGTAGGTGAGAAGACTGCCACTGCTCTCACATCCTTTTTATTTGATAACAGCAAAGCTAAAGCTAACTGGGAATTAGCATACTTTTGTTCTTCTTCTTATTTTAAACAGAACAAAATGAGAAAGTAAACTTCTTCCTGTTTAAAGAGAGTTTTTCCTTCCCGCTGTCACCAAAGCGCTTGCTCATAGGGGGTCATATGACTGTTGGGGTTTTCTCTTTATTCTCCGTATTATTGTAGGGTCTCTTCCTTACTGAGGGAACTGTTGTTGTGTTGTTTTGTGCTGTATAAATAAAATGCAATTAAACTTAACTGAAATGGAAATTAAATAATCTCCCCCTATGCTTTGCACTTTCAGAAACAAACTCCTAGAAATACTTATTCAATTCAATTTAATTCAATTCAATTCAATAAAACTTTGCAACAACTCTGAGTTTCCACACGTTACATGCAATTTTGTCACTGCTCTCTCTTTGCAACTATTTTATATTAAGCCTTTGTAAGTGGCTGACACTGCCTGTATTTTCACTTGCGTTCCATGCGCTTCTGTAAAGCTTGATTTAGACTTTTGCAGGAAATCTATGTCCTAACTTATGCAGTAACTTGAAACTCCTTTCATCCCTACACTGCAGCCTTTCACGCCTTTCAAGTCAACCTGACGTGTAGTTACGTTTCTCCAGAGGTGCACATCAGGTTACGTAGAAAGTTGCAGCATCCGGTTAAAATTGAGATCCAGTTATGGTGTAAATTACAACACAGAGCTGATGCAGAAGTATAATTAATAATCAGGGTTGACCAGTCAGGGTTGTTGCGGTCTCCGCTGAGGTGACTTTTAGTTATATTTCTGAGTTTTGAAAAAGATTTAAGACAGTTGCATAAATCTCACTGTACTCTTTGCACAAATCAAATCAGCTTATTTGATTAGTTAGGAAATCGAGTAAATTAATCCATTATAAGCCAGCTGGTCCTTATTTCTTTCAGGGTGTCATGACAGAAAAAGAAAAGCTCCTCAGGCACTGTGTGAATTATAGAAAACGTTGACAAACATAAAGGTTAGTAGCACAAGCAGCACGACACAGCTCCGGGAGTCAGGTGTTCATAAAACCGTCACATGCACTCATAAAACATGATTGCACTGCAGTTATAAGATAAACTCTGTTTCGCCTCCTCCCAAGGCCACTGAAGGGAAAAATTAAAGCATTTTTTAAACCCAAACCAGAGTGTCACAAACTGCAGCTTTTAAAAATGCATGTGCATGTGATGAGGGCCACATTTTACGGAGCGTAACTCACCGTCAACATGGTCCCCGACTGCTACACCAGTGTGTGTTGCAGGGGGTCATAAAGTTCCTAGATACTACCATAGATTCATAAAAATAAAGACCAAAGTGTCTCAGTGTGTTTGATGTGTAAATTTGAAGCTGCTTCTCTCAATACAAACAGTCTTGTTTAAAGTAGACAGTAAGATGACTATATCACCAATCATCTGACGTTGTGTAAAGCCACAGGGGCCTCAGTCGCAGTAAAAAAAACCTCCGAGCCCTCCACGCCCTCTCCTGTCAGCCTGAATGGTGCTGCAGATCTCGATCCTGCAACCGGTTCTCAGGTTTTAAAACATTTTGGCCTCAGGAGACAGGACGCACATGCTCAGATGCTTGTTTCATTCTTCGAGTGTTTGAGTGGCAGAACAACCAATGTTGAGGCCACAGGAACTAAAAGGCCATATGGTGGTGCAACATAAAGCCATCAAACCATTTGCCCCTTGACACAGAGATACTCCTGCTAATAGGATGCCCTTACACCGTAAAAACAGTAAAGCTTTTCCATCATTATAGGGTCACATGTCTGGGGCTTGTTGGCCAACTTTTCCACCCCTCTAAAAAAGAAGCAAAAGCCATTTCAGTCTGTTAAAACATGTTTTTACAACCTGGAGTTTAATCCCACTCAAAAGGTCACAGAATTATCCCACAGTCAGGAGAAAAAGTGGGGAGAAGAACCTCACAACATCATCCACAGTTGTCCTTTTCTTACATGCAGAACACGACAGGAGTTTGGGTGAAGAAGGTGTCTGGATAGAGCGTGCTTGCTGTGAATTCAGTGGACAATTATCAATCAGACATCAGACTGACTTTGTATAGGGATCTAAAGCGGTATCTGCTGTTTGATGTCTGATTCCATTGTGTCGAGAATTTGCTTTTGTTACCTGCACCACCCCCTCGGGTAATTCTCTAGAAAAGTTCAGGGCTGCGGTGCGTGTATGAAAACGGCTTATGAGGTCATGAGGTGATTTACAAGGAAGGGGGGGAAAGGAGGAACTAAAGGAGAGAGGATACATCAACTCTTGTGAGCTCCTAGCTCCCAGGCAGAGATCAAAGACTGAAAGTTAAACCTGCACACTCAGAACTCAGCACTCCTGCTTTCAACATCTGAAAGCTGATGCTTCTGCAAGAACTTTCCTGTCACTGTGTAGACAAACAACTGCATCAGATTTGTGAGCGTGAGATTTCCCACTTTTAATTTTAATAGGGAAAAACATGTTTCCAGTGGAAAAGTGAAGTCTTTTTCACTAATCCCTGCTTCTTTACTAGAGAATTACAGGCAGCATTTCACCCATTCAATCCTCTGAAAGTCATTCAAATATAATGAAGGATCACTTTCTATTGAAACTATTTGGAAACCAACACAAGATGATTGCTGTAATTTTATTTTTTGTCAAGTGGCAGTTTGAGGATAAAAAATGAAGCCACCACAGTAGTACCAAAAATTCTTCTGTCCATTATCTTAAACTTATCCAAACTAAGTAGGATTTTCCAGATGTCCTTCTCCCCGGCTCAATGTGAGCTTTCCAAACAGTTGGCATTAATGGAAAACCTCCAAATGGGGGCACCCAGAAAACCAGATGCCTGAACCGTCTCAGCAAACTACTTTTAACACAAGGGAGCAATGGCTCTGCTCTGAGCTCCCTTTGGATGTCTGAGCTCTCGATCCTTTCTCTACCGAAACTGAACTTGGCCGCAACCTTTTTCTGACTCTTTCAATCAGTATCCTGACCCCACGTCCTACGCTGCAACGTAGTCGGACCGTTAAATTAAAAAGTTTGCCTTTTGACTCAGCTCTCTCTTGACCACAGCAGTCCATTATAACACCTGCATTTCTGCTGACGCCACAGCAATAGCCCGGTCCAAATTCAACCCAGAGGGACTCTTAGATCCACCATATTCACCATGGCCTCAGACTTGGAAGCGCTGACTCTTATCTCAGCCATTTCACACTCTGCTGCAAGAAACACTCCAATGGGTGCTCAAGGTCATGTTCTGGCACATTCCAGTTCCTTAAATGGCTCCATGAAATCCTTTTATAAAATGGTGAGCCTTTAACATATTGACAGCCTGGTACAGAAACTGATGTGGTTTCTGTAGCTAATTTCCCCTTTTTGAATTGTATTAAAACTTAAAGTTATGCAATATTAGACACTGGACTGCTTTGAGTGACATTTAGGTGCAGACTAGACTTTAGTTACCGCCGCTAATCTGAGTTAGCGACAGTAACGCAAAGACTGTTTGCTGTGTTGGTGCCTGTTTTAATTGATTCATCTACCAAATAAAATGGCTTGCTGTCGTGTTAATTGTGCTAACAACTTATCCAAGCAGTCATTTCAGGTAATTATCAGGTATCTGCTAATGCTATGTATACATCTTGCTAGCTAATGTTAGCTAAAAGCTGAGCACTGTGATCTGTTCAATATAGTCCTTTCCCACCAACACCAAACATCCAAAAATGCCTTCAAAACATTAGGTGTTGTCACAGTAAAGACATTTGACTCACATATTTCTAACATATCGTCATGTACACATTGAGGTTTTGGTTGCTAGGGAAATATATGTACTCCCAGACTAGTTGGCAGTGGTTGCTGGAGGTTGCTGCCTCTCACCAGGTGAAAGCAGTTGAAAATAAGCTGCTACACTAAAAACCTCCCAGTGATTGATTTAGTTAGTAGCAGGTTCCCATGGTTGCCTGTAGTTTTTCATGTTTGTTTGCAGATTAGAGCTACAACCATCATGTTTCATAAGGCAAATGGTCGCTGTTTCTGGTTTGTATTTCACTTTTCAGTTTCTCCAGAGCTCAGCGAGTAGCACACAGTGTTTGTGGACAAGTCCATCACATGTAAACTACAGGTGACCGCAGCAACGTGCTAGTGACCAAAGCAATCACAAGGAGGTTTTTTTCGTCAGTCCGTTGGGGAATCCACATTTTAAAATACACAAGGGTCACTGACCTGTGTAGGCTTGTGTGACTGGGGCTTTCCCATTCGTCTGTCACAGCGAATTTGGCATTATACCGAGAAGCAGTCGTTAAACTGCACGCTGTCCAGCACAACACAGCAATGCATTGCCATCACAGCCTATATGTGCTGAGTGGGTGGTGGTAACCCCTATGTTGCAGACACCTGTTTGCTCATTGGAAAGTAAACATTAATGTTAAATGTAAATGTCAAGAAGTCAGCACAACCTCAACACAGCCTCTGAACTTTAATGTCTCAACAAACACCAAAAAATGACCAAAATAAGGGATACAGAGACTGTAGAAACTCTCAAACATAAGCCCCATATAAAGCTGACTGAGGAGGATTTATTTGTAATTTTTCAAGGGTTAATAAAGCAGCAAACTGCCGACTGGATACAAAGGTAGGCCAAATGGCAATGAGAATCTCTGTATTAAGCTGCGCTGGCTCACCTTGACTTGTAAGCAGTCTCTCATCCAGCTCAGTCCTCTAAAGCGCAGATGGCCCTCAAAAATGACATCTGCCAGGTGACTGAGGCCCCATGTTTGCAATCTCAGCATTTTGATTGAGGTTAAGTGAAGGCTGTTCATTGTGCTTTGGGCCCCAGTGTGTGACTCTTACCTGGGATTATATCCCTCCATTAGTTAATCACTCACGCGCTAAACCTCCTAAACCCAGCGCTCGAACAATAGAACACATCTCACACAATCAATCAGCTTTTTACGGCAGCGCTCGGAGAGATTCTTTGCCGGGCCACATATTATTCATATTGGCCATAAATTGGTTGTTTCTGGTGTCACATCTGCTGAGCTTTATCTCTTAAAAGGAAGTCTGGCATCCACGTGTAGGCATTTTAAGTAAATTACTAAACGCATTCCCCCTTTACCGGCATGATCACTTTATTGTCATTAAAGAGGTTTTACTGCTTTGATGTGTGAGGCTGTAACTCTCAGTGGGTGGTAAACGTCCAGACGCGGTGGGAACATGATTGCGTAGTTCTGGATGAAAGTTCTTAGATAACAGCCCTGTTTCATTCATTGCATAATTTACCCAGAACCCAAAGCACCGGGTCACTCTGACCACATCTGGTGGACACCCACATTACAGGAAGGGTAAGTGAATTCCTAAAAAAAATGAAAAAGAAAAACACATAAACAGCATGAGCTCATTGATTTGCCAATGATTAAGCAAGGTTCCCCTGATATTATGACATAGTCACCATGCACATCTCTTTCATCATTTGCTCACTTTTGTCACATTCAGTGCATCTGCAATAAATGGTAAAGATAGTAATTTCAGAAGAATTTAATTTTTTCAGGAGTAAAGAAAAAAACAAAAAACAGAAGCTGACAGTGAGCTGCAAAGTTTAGTAACCTGTGAGCTTTGCTTTACCCTGCTTCCCAAATGAGGCAGGGCATGGGAGAGTGTTAAATGTCTTCAGTAGAGCCATTCATAGTCTCTCTACCGCTGGAAACGCTGGCGAGGAATTCAGGGAATGCAACTTCTCGGCAGAGATCAAAAGGGTTGAACATTAACTGCTCTGAACTCTTCAGCCCTCCAGTGCTGCTCCCAGGGACTGCTCCTCAAGTTCAAGGGTCCCGCAGGAGCCCTGTTGAATGCTCAGTGTCAATAACAAGTACATCACATGGAGCGATTACACGTGAAGCCGCGGGTCATCCCTTTTTTCTGGCCCCAGTGCCCTGCCAAGTGCCTCCAGCATCTCTC
>NW_005187488.1:1133595-1164547 GCF_000239375.1 Pundamilia nyererei | reverse complement strand
AAGAATAATCAGCTGCAGATATATTTTGCAAGAGTAGACGGCTACTCTCCAGGTGATATTTCAACACCTGCCTGCAGAGGTTTGTCTTCATCAGTCACGGTAAATAACCCCAAATGGGTGCCTCACATATCTAGGAACTGTGTCAGCAGCCTGCAAATGAGTGTGCCCAAAGATAAATGAACCAGATTAGCGACCATAAATACGTGATCTTTGCACTGAGATGCCTCTGGTCCCTGCAGTGCACCATCTCTGCTGATCTTACTTGGATCCACAACACAAAAGCCCTGAGAAAGAATAACCTGGACCAGAAGCTGCTGCTGTCCTACTGCTCCTCAGTGGAGAGCGTGCTCTCCTACTGCCTGGGTGTTTGCGCAGAGTGTAACTAACACTGTCCAAAAAAATCATTGGCTGCCCTCTGCCACCCCTGGAGGCCATCCCCAGATCCTCCTGTCTCCAAAACACCAGGACCATCACAGATGACCCCTTGCACCCACCCCACCGCCTGTTTGACGCCTCAGGTCAGTTAGGTCTCACAACAGCTTCTTCCCCTGGGTCATTCAGACTGTTAAAAAACACTGCCCACCCCACACCCCACCCCTGCCCACTCACTGCACCAATCTGAGCCATGGTCTGAGTAAACCCTCACCACTCAGGCCACTCACTCCATACTCAAACCAAGTCCTGCACGCTCCTTCCAACCACTTTGTTCTCCATTGTGTGCCTTCCTCTTTCCTAGCAGTCTTTCAGGCCTTTTTACTTTATGAGCCAATTGGAAATCTAATTCAGGCCTGTTAAATTCACGTTTTATTTCAAGCCACATAAGGAGGAAAAAAAGCCACACACACTTACAGTACGCACACACTCATAATACAGCTGAGAAGGGATTAGTGTCATATGCTACAACTGTCATACATAGAGTATCTTTTTGCGGATCCTTGGCAGTCCTCCCGAGTAGTAAGCAGCTACTACTGAACAGGACTTTGGGTGGGTGCCATGTTTTGACAGTGAAGGATTGCAACGTTCGTGCAACAGCTGTGGGTCTCTGTCACAGGGCAGGAATCAGAGGTAACAGAGTTCATTGGGTGATGCTCTGGTGTAGCAGCCTTCTCATGGAAGCAGCTCAACCAGCTCCCCTCTGGGCGCCTGGACAGATTTATGACCCAGCAAATGAACCTTAAAGCGGGATGCTCCGAGGAGCCGGAAGCTTGGGTGTGGACGAATCTCAATGTCAGCTATGGTTGAACTTATTAAAACTGTTGGCCTAAAAATACTCTGCTTTAAAGATCTGCGTACATGTGATTTAAATGTTATAAACTTTATTTTCCAGCATGTTTGCCTTTGGTAGGGCAAAGATGATTGGTGAATATATGCATGCATGTCTAATGAGTTTCTTTACAAGTCTTGTGGTTCTTGGAGTATTTAAAAGTAGAATGGGAGGAAGAGCCTTCAGCTTTCAGGCCCCTCTTCGGTGGAACCAGCTCCCAGTTTGGATTCAGGAGACAGACACCCTCTTTACTTTTAAGATTAGCCTTTAAACTTTCCTCTTTGATAAAGAATATATTTATTTCTGGATCAGGTGACCCAGAATTCTCCCTTTGTTACGCTGCAATAGATCAAGGCTGCTGGGGACTTCCCATGATGCACTGAGTGTTTCTTCTTCACTCATCTTTTTCCCCCCCCGCAACATGTATTTATTCACCACTCTGCATTTAATCATTACTTATTATTAATCTCTGACTCTCTTCTGCAGCGTATCTTTTGTCATATTTCCCTCCCCTACCTGAGCCTGGTTCTTCCTGTTAAAAGGGAGTTTTTCTTTCCCACTGTCACCAAGTGCTTGCTCATATGGGCTTGTCTGATTGTTGTGGTTTCTATTATTGTAGGGTTTTTACACTATAAAGCACCTTGAGGTGACTGCTGTTGCAATTTGGTGCTATATAGATAGAACTGAATTAGAATTAGAACTGAAGATTGTGTTTCTATCGTCATTTTCCACAAATGCACTGAAGGCCTTTCTCTTCAAGACATTACCAGAAAAACATCTGATGCAAATGACTAGCTAAGGCAAGATAAATGATCTTTAACCGCTTAGGTCTGTGTGATGCTGAATTCAGCAATGGGTGAAAAGAGCTCACTAATACACCATATTGAGGGGGCGTCCATAGCAGTGCTCCTTCCTGCACGCTCTAAATCACGGGGAGTGTTTCCAGTGGTCTGAACCTCTGTGGACTGCTGTGAGGTACATGTGAGAAAAGATAACTGTAAAAAAAAAACGAACATCCGATTTTCCCCCAAATACCATGGGACATCAAAGGCCTGGCAATTTTCTGGACTCACGTTAATTATTAAGTTTTGATTCCTCTTGATGATACCAGAATTATCATCATCATTATCACGACTGTCTGTCTATGTGCATGTTTTGTTTTTATAGCCATTCCATGTCGTTAATACTTCCTCTAAATTTCAGACACAGCTAACTGGGCACAGCCAACATCTTTTGCCATTTTTTTCCTGAATGAGCTGCATACCCACTTCTGCTGTTATTACAACAAGAGCTGGATTTCCCTTTTTCTCAGTTTTTATTTGTATTTCATTTTGACTTTTTATTTCAGTTTAGTTTCAGTTAATTTCCAGAGTGGTTCTATTGTTTCAGTTTAGTTTTTTTTATTAGTTTCAGTGTCAGTTTTGGTCTTTTTACTTATTATTGAATGGACGGCATGTGCAAGAGGGAGGATTTGGGAAAATCATTTAATGACTACTAAAACACTGTGATTTTTCAGCTTTTCGTGTATTTTGAAACTGGGTTTGTTGGAGATCTGTCTTGAAAGCACTTTGAATCATTTTTTCATTTCTCAAAAAAAAGTTCAGTGGGCTAGATCGTGAGTGGACAGAAACCAAGTATCAACCCTGTGGAGCTAGTATCGATCTGACACCAATATCAGCGTTGGTATCGATACTATCGATATTTGGATCTGCCCACCTCTAAATTTATTTCATTTGCCAAGTTCATAAAATTGTTTCATTTAGTTGATATTTTTTCTAAAAGTCTCATTTTTAATTTAGTTAACTAAAGTGCTTTTAGCTAGTTTTAGTTTACTATAATAACCTTACTTTCAACGGACTCTTGTTGGGGCTTCCTTTCGATCAGCCAGGTACAAGAGTTTGTAAAGGTCTGCAAACACCCGCTGTAAGTGCCGACTGTGTATTTACAACACAGTCATGTGCAACTGCTTTCAGTTCTAAGGATTTATTTATGGGGACATTATAAAATATTATCTTGCCCTTGCATGCTAAAATTATCC
Source organism: Pundamilia nyererei (assembly GCF_000239375.1). NCBI lineage: Eukaryota > Metazoa > Chordata > Actinopteri > Cichliformes > Cichlidae > Pundamilia > Pundamilia nyererei. The sequence goes on along the minus strand of NW_005187488.1, from coordinate 1,161,245 downwards.
AAACACAACCGCAGAAGAACAACAAAAAGTAACATATGTGTTGTTTATTTATTAAGAAAAAAGCAAAAGCCAAAATGCAGAAGTAGGGTGAGAAAAAAAAGATTTCATATCTTGAAGAACTACATTTAGCCGTAATAACTTGAAGCGATCGTTTTTTGTGAGACTTTTATCTACATTTGTTTAATGATGCACGATTCTGCCACAGCATTTCAGTGGGGTTGAGGTCTGGACCTTGACAGCACCATTGCAGCACCTTGAGACGTTTCTTATTCAGCTGTTCTGTTGTAGCTTTGCTGTTGTGCTTCAGATAATTGTCCGATTGCATGACCCAGTTTCAGCCAAGCTTCAGCTATCAGATGGGTGCCTCACATTTGACTCTCGAGTACTTTTATTTACAGAGGAGCTCGTGGTCGGCTCTCTGACTGCAAGGTGGCCAGGTCCTGTGGCTGCAAAACAAGATCATATCATCGCCCCTCCACCACTGTGCTTAACATTTGGTATGAGTGTTTTGTGCTGATATGCTGTTTTCTCCAAAGGTGCTGCAGTGCATTATGGCAAAACATTTCCACTTTGGTTTCGTCTATTATCATTGTTCCAGAAGTCCTGTAGTTTGTTCAGATGCAAACATAAGCGATGCTGCCACATTCTTCTGCAAACCCTTCCACGCAAACCATACTTGTTCAGTCGTTTTCTAGTTGTACTGTCATGAACTTTAACATGCTGAGACCTGTAGAGTCTGAGATGTGGCTTGTGGGGTTTCTTTTTCAGTTTCTCTGAGCATCTTTCTTTCAACATTTGTGCTTGGGACGAATTTGAAGTCCGCACATGGGAAGATCATGTTAACACTCACCTGAACCTTCCAGACCAGCAAACTCCCAAAAACGTCTGCTTTTATAGAGGTGCTCATGCTTTCTGACGATCAGTTAATCAGGTGCATTTGATTAGAAGCACCTGGCTGCTACTTACCCTCTTAACTCATATAGAAGTAGTAAGTTTTTCACAAGACTGAGGCTACGTCCACACGTACCCGGGTATTTTTGAAAACGCAGATTTTTCTATGCGTTTGCACCTTTCGTCCACACGCAAACGGCGTTTTCGGTCACTGAAAACAGAGATTTTTAAAAACTCCGGCCAGGGTGGATATTTTTGAAAACTCAGTTTTTGCATTTACGTGTGGACGAGAAAAACGTAGCGTCAAAGGTGTGCACCTTTTTTGACGTCACACTGTGCGCCACGTTATTGTTTCGGTGAAATGAATTTCTACAATACTGTTACTGTTAATTGTACTCTGTGCAGTGTTTAAATGCTTACATATACACACACAGTTACTGTCCCTCCAAACATACGACTCAGTTCTGCTTCTATGCCCCATCCTTGTTTACTATTTCCCACCGAGGCTTCTAGACTTCTGATTGGCCAACATTTCTACATGGTTAGGAATATATCGCCACCTGTTGCTTTGGCATGTTCCTAGCAGCGTTTTCCTTCATTTTTGCGTTTACGTGTGGACGGGATTATTTTTTTAAACGAAAACGGAAAATCTCCGTTTTCAAAAATACCCGTGTACGTGTGGACGTACCCTGATTCTGCATTTTGTCTTAATTGTTGTTAAATAAATAAAGACACAGTGTAAAAAGTATAAAAAATCACATTGTGCTGTTTACCTGAGGTTGTATTTCACTACAGTTTTTTATGTCCTCATATGTAAAACCTTAGAAGTCAGGGTGACTCTGTGTTTTCCACTTGATCTGTGGTTTATTTGCTACAAAGTGAATAAAAGAAAAAAACAGAATGAACAAACTCAAAGTGTGGTGATCCACTTTTTTTTTAATCAATGAATATATTTTTTGTCAGGTGTTGTTGCAGCTTTCGGAGTACCCAGAAATTTAGATCTTATACTTGTTGACTTTACACACACAGACACTATATTAACAATCTATTGTTACATAATCTAGCTTTATTGGTAAAATTGCTATTTTCTTTAGAATTTTGTGTGAATGTTGTGCAATATGTCAGCATATGTCGCCACACGTGGCGGTTTGATGTCTCTGTCGTAGTTTTGCAACTTATTGCACTTGTTTTGTTTATGTCTGTGTAGTTATTTCTCTTTATTTTGTATATTTCTTTAATAGCTGTGCATCTTTTGGTAGATATTTGTGAAGTTCTTTTCTCTCTTTTGTTTGTCCATCTCATACTGCAGATCATTTTGGGTCTCCAGTCACTTAACAAATATTTACGGTCACTTCATAAAAGGCTCTAGAGGAGAGGCTTGTACTCACTGGAAAAGCTCCACGAATGACGTGGTGGGTCACGTTTGTTGCGAGCACGGGTCAGGGCTCAGCTGAGGTGGCCTTAAGCCCAAAACCCTGCACGATGGAGCTATTTCGGTCGAAAGTTAGTAATGACATGCATACTTGTGTGCACGGCAGAGATACAGAGGGCCCTTCATGTACACACCATCCACGAGTCTCCTCCTCCGTGAGCTAACACAGCAACCCATTCACTGTCCGTCACACTGCAGCACATGATCCTCACGCCCATGGCCGTCCTAATCAGACCATTTATGAACGTGGTGGCGTATAAAAGGGACATTTCGTCTTGCGGCCGTGACTGCGCACAAAGACGATAATTGATTTATTCAGTTTCAATAATAAAAGCTTCTTCATGAGGTCAATGGCGTTATTCCCCCAGAGTCATCACTGTCTGTTGATTCATCAAATGTTCTCCCTCGGTGACCTTTTCTTTTTCCCTTTGCGTCTGATCACTTGATAGTAAACAGAGACACGGTGGATTAATTTCAGCCGCCGTGGAGATGCACTCAGTGATCTCAGCTTTTTCTGGAGCTGGACTGTCATTTGTGGACACACATGATTCTATGCTGCCTCTCCAGAGCTATACTCACGCACAAAAACAGCAGGCGCTATATTAGAAGGGAGATGCTGAAAATTACAAGCTTTGATCCACTTGTGGTTTCTGCATGTGTCAGAGAGAGCAGGAACTGTTTTCTCGCTCTAACATCACAAGGTCTCAAAGGCTCTTCAGATCTCTGTGCGGAGATATCTGCTGCTATCTCTTTGTCTCCATGAGTCAAGTGAACGTGCCCAATTTAATGAAAGTGCACGGGTTGGTGTGGGTGCGCATGTTATTGAATCAGGAAGCCCTGTGATGTCATTGTCGAATATGCTAAAATCGGCGAATCTCTCGTTTCTTATCAGCGGCATCTGTCAATACAACTTCCTGTCTGATTTAAAGCACTCTGCTCTGACAAGAAGCGAACTGCAGACAATTTGCATGCGTGACCTGAAGTACTCACATGATCTCATGCCCCTGACATTTCTTTTCCACTATAGGTCTCTCTAATGCAACTTTCAAATTGTGACACCAAGATGTCACTTTAAGAACTTTAAAATAGAGGTTTGAAAAAATAAAAAGCTGTTAAAGTGAAATAAACCTTTAATTAGATTTAATGTGCTGCTGATAAACGCTCCATAGGGCATTGGTGACACAAATAAAAAGCCCATTAGAGTAGTAACTCTAGCATGTGCTGTTTATAGTACTACACTGACTCACCTGTCCAGTAGCTGTTTGCACTTATACCTTGTTCATACTTCCCATGGTTGCCCTCACAAAAAGAGGGGAGTACAAAAGGTGCACCACGCTTTGCTGCTTCTCGACCTCCCAATTTTTGTAACTCTGCACAAGAGGTGTAGCAAGGCTGAAGCAAAAAGTGTACAATCGATGCCAAGTAAGCGTAGGAGCTCAGATATCCCCAGGTCATACAGACAGGAAGACGCTGTCACAGCCTGAAAAGTTACACTTTGGAAGGAATTTGGAAAAATCTGCTACGCTGCTTCTTGTTTCGACAGTAATGAGGCTGTGGTTACGTCACAACTGATGCGTGCAACATCCAATGAGGTGGATCCATCAGCGGGTACATTCAAAGAGAAGAGAGAGGCAACAATATATTGTTGTATGTGTCATTAATAGCAGTATACTGGGGTTTAAAGTGGGCCGGAATAATCTGGAACAGTGTTTTCGGTGCAGATGTTCCGGTCACGGTACTTCAGTATCTAGCTAGCGCTACAGAAGAGGAGTGAGTGGAAAAAGAGTAACAATTTTGAGTGTCAGGTAATTTCAAGTGCAATGTTTCTATCAGCTCAACAACTATCAGCAAACACGTAAACCTTTCGGTTGCAGTTTGCTGCACAGTGTGTTGCTAGCTAAAGGTACAGCTCCTGGATTTCCCAGGAAGAGAAAAGATGTAAGAAAGACAGGACAGGAGATGATGAAGAAGAGAGGTTATATTTAAAGGTAAGGACTGCTGATGGGCATTTAATAAACTAGAAAATTAAAGCTCACATCTTATATTTGGACAAGGTATCGAATATGTAATATATAGTATGATATTAAGTTTTATGTTTTTTTCATATTCTGAAACATCCTGCAAGACAAACTGAGATTTACTAAGTTTGTCTTATTAAAAGGTTCTATGAAAGTACTTAAAGGGTTTAGTGCGACACAAAGCTGATCACACTGTAGTGAATTTACAATCAATAACTGTGTTACACTGGTGCAGAGCAGCACGGTCAGAGTTTGGTTATATCAACTGTAGCAGAGATCAGCTTGAACAAAGTTAATGATAAATTTATTCATTGAATTCCACATTTATACTAACTTTATACTGACTGGTAGAAAGACGGTAAAAGAAAAAAGTATACTGTCAGTTTAGGGTGATGGAAATCAGCCAGTATAACTCATGAAATATTGCGTAACATCTTGTTGAATTTTGTTGCGTAACTCCGCAAAGAGCAGTAAACCTCAGAGCAGCAGCAGCAGTCTCACAGGTCAGCTGATTACAGATGATTCTTTTCCCCCTGCTGGGCGACTAAAATCGATCTTAGGGTTCCTCCACCTGCCAATTCCACTTTAATGCCTGAGATTTCATTTTTCTGTTTAGGTGTGGAGGCAGTGTTTAAAAGAAAAAAATTGTATTCTCATGTACTAACATAATTTTATTGTTATACTAACATAGCACAAAATTTGCTGGTACAAATATCCTCCAAAGACCAAGTATGTGTACTTTAAACACATCTGGCTATTTCATTAGCATGATGAGAAATACTGTTAACAGCTGCTATGTTGCTGCGGAGCCTGACTCCATCTGTTCCACAGAGATCAAACACAGAGCCATGCTAGCCAGAACCAGCCCGCTGGAGGATCTAATCCATTCAAACTGAATAGTTTTGCAAAGAAGTCAAAATTGCAGTGAACGTGGGTGTCGTTTTCCTTCCCACTGTATTTTGCACCAATAGATCACATCATGAGAGCAATTTGAGCCAGACATCTGAATCGCTGTCACTTTTACAGCCTTGTTACTGACTAAGGTTATAACTGTAACACTGAACTGTGACAGTGAAACCTGCCTACACATTTCTTTAATTTACGATGGTAGAGTTTCTTTTTAATGAGAAAGACTGAATCTGGAAAAACTGAGACATATTCTTTAAATGGCACTTAGCTTTTTTAAGACACGTCAAGTTGATCAGCAACTGTTTTTCTTTCAAGATTTCAGCACCAACTCTATGCTAAAAGGATGGGAAACCTCTGAATCATGCTTTGGTTCAGCTGGAGAGACTGAAATCCATGTGACAGATCCCTAAACATATATTTACCAATGGAAACAAGAAGGGATTTCTGAAAATACTACCTAGAATAAACTGCATAGACAAAAGTAAGACGTATAAAGTCATAGTCATGTTTTACTGAAAGTCACACATAAGTATAGGGAGGCCATACTTATGGGGACTGGTGTTTGTGAGTCACTGCTTATTAGAGCAATATCATCTGCGAACGGAAGTAATTGCAGTCGGCAAGCAGTGACATGATGGATGGAATCGCAACAGGTATGATGATTTATGCTTTTCTATTTTTTAATTTTATGCATTTATTTATTAGATTAAAAAGATTGAGGTAGGCAGAATATTTGGGTGTCAGCATCACTTCCAAAAGTAACTGTATTTTAGGGCCTTAAAGTGGACGTCAGGTGAAAGCGAGGTTAGAAAAACTACATCTGAGAGCTTTCATCGGCAGACTGACTACAAGGTATATGAATATAAAACTTATATATATACATATTTATATAATGAATTATGAACAAAACAACATAAGCAAACACTTGTGAAGCAACTTAAAAATGTTGCTTGGTTTGTGCATGCGTGCAGACACAAACGCACTCAAGGTATATTACTAATAAAGACTGAGCCAATAATAGCAACAAAGAAGAAGTTTCAGCACTTAACCATATTTAATCTGACTCGCAAATGGGAAATGTTCATCTTAGATTATCAGTAACTTTAGGGCGCAGTCACTGCCCCCCTTATCGGTGACATAAAACGCAAAAGATTAAATCTGCTATAAAGAAAGGTAGTGAATGAATGAATGACTCTAGTTATCACACTGAATACACATACATTACTCATGTATTTACACTCTCGATGTTCATGCAATTACAGATGTGGATGGCGCATAACTGGCTGCGACTCCTCAGTGTTTTATTGGTGCATAATTTGCTTTTAAATTACAGTTGTACCAAGTCAGAAACATGCGGCCTTAACCTGCCCACAGAGCTAAATACTGTGGTGCTCGTCTGTGAAGTGAAGCCTCCCTGGGTAAACTTCAAACAGCTTGGTCATTAATAATTCTGATTAAGGATGTAGTCTGCCCAATATTTGCAATTCTGATAACTGATACTTGGCGAAGACGGGAGATGGGTGCATTAAGGCGGCCTGGGGGAATTTAACTTGGAAAGGTGAGTGATGTCTAGTACTGCAAGCTTTCCTCAATTATACCTCAGAAAAAGCTGACAACACCCACAGAGCGCTTTGGTCTTGAGGGAGCTTAAAAAAATATCTCCACAACTGCCTCTTAAATTATTCTTGTCCAAATTAGTCTGTGTGTTTTGCTGATGAATATTTCATGCACCTTTTTTCCATTTATTACGGTTAATACTGTATGTTAACTTCTTACCCCGTCATATCAAGGCTGGACCAAAGTATGCTGATTTAAATGCACAAAGGGGAAACTGCAGTTTTATTTTAGGTCCGCGCTACGAAGAATATGGTCTGCATTCTGTGAACGCGCGACACCATCATTCCTAGAAGTGTCAGAGCTGATGAACGTGCGAGGGCTTCATTCAAGTTGTGATATTTAAAGCGATATTTTTTTAAAAAGACACGCTGACTTCCGTCTGAAAATGCAGTGATGCAATTTCCTTGTAGTCTTGTGCAATTTAAATGTTAAACCTCAAGCCTTTAAGATTAACAGCAGTTTGTCTGCTAAATGCATCCCCCTCCCGAAACAAGGCTTAAAGTGAAAGGGGGGTGTTTGTTTTTATTCTGCTTTCACATTCTGTCAGCTGTAAAGCAGTTCTGAGAAAGCAGCTCTGGCTTATGTTAGTTTGCCTAACCAGTGTTCACACACCCGTGCCAACTGACCCTTTCTCAGGAGGGTGGGCGAAGAGCGGCAGGGAAACCCACTAACGTAAACCCAGCAGGTAAACACGCGCGTGAGAAGTTCCGTCCTCGCCTGAGCCGACAAACCAGCCCTCAACAACACGCTCGGCTCCCTTGGATTTCACAGTGATTGCTCGCTGCCTGCAACCTGATCGCCGCTTTTCTCCTTTCTCATGCCCTGTCTAAATGTCAGCATCTGTGTAAACGCTAAGGTAATTCGCATGTGGCCTCCCTGCTGCGAGCGTGGAAAGAGCAGAGGATGATTTAAAGAGGATGAGTCAGTGCGCACATCCTCTTAAAGATCAGCTGCCTCTGTGTTAATTATTATTACCAGATAATAGGGCTTCTCATAGTTGTCGTTTTTAAGGAGAGACCAGGTGATATATGAATGTGCATTACTGGTATGCGTAATTCAAAAGAAGAGTCTTGAGTCAGGTGTGATTGGGTGGAACACATAATGTGTTTCAGGTTAGGGGTACAAAATATTCAGTGGATGCTTGAAGAATTGAAAGCTTACCAGGGGAAGCCCCCAGGCAAACACCAATGTAATTTACAAATCATTTAGAGTGAGAGCAGCACTAGTTTTCATAGCCGGTACATATGCATAAAGAGAGCAGCAACTTCCCCTAACCATGACTCAGAGTGAAGATGCTGAACAAAACAGATTAAGCTAAGTTGAATTTTCAATACCTATATGGCTGTGCACTTTCCACAGCCATCAACGGCATCTTTCTGAGGAATAAAAAAAAAAAAAACCTTGTCGTGTTTTATTGTGTGACAATGTTTGAGGTTTTTTTCTTTTAAGCTGAGGTGTGAGATGAGTGTAATGCAGACAGTTGTAGACTTGTCAAAAGTCTGCGTGACAGTTTCATTAGCCCGTTCGAGACAGAAAAAAAAAAAAGCACAAATGCAAATGCATGTCAAGAGTCACTGCAAGTGTTTGTCATCATAAACTGTTTTCGCGTATAAACTCCAGACGATGTCGAATCAGGTCAGGGCATCATCTGAAGCTGTCGTGTCGTGCACAGATTCTCCTGAGCAGGAGGCAGGTTCACTGCGAGAAACACTGATTGGTTCGGGCGAGGGCGCTTCCTGGATTGAGAGACACGTGACGTCCACTCATTCCGCCGGGAGTTCTGTTACTTGTGCTTTTCTCATACGGATGCAATCAGACCGCACACAGACTGTTTAATTTTTGTGATCCCAAATGCACCGCCGTCAGGTCATCTCTAAAATATTTTAAATTAAAACAGAACTCAGGGCAGAAGAAAGGTGCCTTTGAATGCCTGTTTGTTGGTACCAGATAAGCCGGTCTGAGCATTTCAGAAATTGCTGAAATACTTGGATGATCAGAAAAAGAGAAAATATCCAGTGAGCAACAGTTCACTGTGTGAAAATGTCTAGTTGATGTCAGAGGATAATGGTTAGACTGCTTTGAGCAGATGGGAAGTCAACAGTTACTCAAATAACCACTCATTACCACTAAAGTATGCAGAAGAGCATCTCTGAATGCACAATGCTTCACACCCAAAAGCAGATAGTCTACAACTACAGAAAACCACACTGGATGCCATAACTGTCAGTGAAAAACAGGAAATTGAGGCTGCAGTTCACAAGGGGTCACCAAAATTGGGTGATTGGAACTTTTCCTGGTCTGATGACTCTCAGTTTTTGTTCTGACATTCAGATGCTAGGGTCAGAATTTAGCGCAAAAAACATGAACAAGGTGTAACGGTGTGGGGGATATTTTCTGGACAAACTTTGGGCACCTCAGTACAACCTGAGCATCATTTAAACGCCACAGCCTACCTGAGTGTTGTTGCTGACCATGTCCATCCCTTTACGACCACAGTGTACTGCTTTCAACTGTTAGACAAATCAGACTGTTCACTGTAGTCAAATGGCCTTCAGAGTCTCAGGATCTCAGTCCAATAGAGCTTCTTTGAGTTGTGGTTGAATAGTAGATGTGCAGCCGACAAATCTGCAGCAAATGTGTGATGCTGTCATGTCAACATGGACCAAAATCTCAGAGGAATGTTTCCAGCACCTTTTTGAATCTGAACCACAAAGAATTGAAGTTGCTCTGCAGGAAAAAACAGATCCCAAGGTTTACCTAATGATGCCTAAAAACGTAATTAGTGACATATCTAACGTATTGCTTCCCGTACGCTGTGTCTGCTCTGAGCTTTACTTACACTGGTACATCTTTGTAGTCGGGGTAGAGCCGCTCTGACTGTTTCCTTCTGTTTTCAGTGTTTATGCTAGCTAAGCGAATTACTTCTTGGATCCAACTCCATACTTTTCATACACAGTACACACTAAGTCAGACTGATCTTATCACCTTACTCTGGCAAGAAATCAAACTGTGTTTCCCAAAGTCAGCTGTTTACCTTTAACCCACTTACAGTGTTATGTGAAGCTAGCAATAAGGCTACCTATCAGTGTTTACATATATGATTGCTCCCAATGCTTTCCACCCTGGAAGAAGTAAATCAGAAGAAAAGATAAAAACGACTGAAAAAGCATTAACCTTAACTTTCATAAACATTATTACACTCTTTATTTGAACTCTTTTTGCGTGTACTTTTTTAACTTAAAGGTCAGGAAATTCCTGATGGAGTACAATGTTTTTCATAAAAGCTAGACAGTATGACTTTCAGCTTGGTTCCATTGTTATCAAGCTGCTAGATCCCACAAAATGGACAGAAAAGTCCAGGCGACCTGTCCGGGGTGTGCCCCACTTCACCCCTAATGACAGCTCAGATAATCCCCAACCCTGCTGTGACCCAGACTTTAATAAGTTGTTGAGAAAATAAATTCAATCACACAGGCCTAGATCTGATCTGTGACCTCCTCTGGTTGTTTGTGAATATGTGTATTTTTCTACACAACGTTGCTGGCTCTTGCTGGGTGAAATCAAGCACAAAGAAGGTACTTGAAATCAGAATTACTGATTAACCCTATCCAAGTGCAAGTGATCGGACCGTGGGAGGAAGCTGGAGTACCTGGAGAGAACCCACGCAGAGAACATGCAAACTCCACACATACAGGCCCCGAGCTGGATTCTGTTACTCTCTTCATATCTGGTGACTTCTTCAATGAGCATGACGCAAGCTTAAGATTGGATTTTCAAGTAACCCCAGAGCTCATAAAGCACATCAATCGCATAATTTCATTCTCTAGAGAACCTTGGTCTGTTTCTCTGCTGCTTAAATGATGAAAGAACACAGAGGCCTGCATTACCTATGATGTATCGCTTTTGGGGATAAATTTCCATCACTACTCTAAACTTCCACATTGGAATACAAACCTAAGTGAAAGGCCCGGCAGTCATGGCAGTGACAGAATCTATATTTCAATTCGCAGGACTGAGTGGGGCTCACTAACTGGGTCGTTTGATATCTCATTCTTTAAGTCTATACAAAAAGACAGCTCTGTATACCGTGACTTGTTCAGCAGTGTAAGTATGCGCTCCCAGCATTACAACCACTTTCAGTTGTATCATCATTATTTGTGACTCTGAGCCAGACCTTTGATTAAAGGCCGCTGTTTAAATTGAAGTTGGAATTTTTTAGCCTTTTACTGCGCCTTACGGGGCGCAGTGTTATTTTAAGAAATCTTTTTAACCCAAACAAAGTGATGGTTTTAAATGAAATAAAAGTGCCTGACTGGGCATGGAGACCGATGGAGCGTGATTCCTGGATAGTGCTTTCCCATGTGTGGGCGGGCAGATCAGTTGGACAGGAGCAAGTATCAGCCTGTGCTGGTGTTTGACTCTTGAGTGGGCAGACTTTTTTTAAACACTCCTGCCAAGTTGTAGACCTCCCACAGCTGCCTTACTATATTTTATTTACACCCAGCCTGGGAACGCAGGGTTAACCACTCACCTGCAGAAAGTCTGGACACTTCTTAATCTACAGATTCGCAACTTTGGGGCTTTGCAGGAAGTATCGCACCTCTATGACCTGTGCAAACCGAGGGGGGAAAAATAGACGATATAATCTGTACTGTAGTGGCTGTATAATATTACTTGATGATGGGGAGATACCCGATGCAGTCACATACAAATGTAAAGGCTCACATGGACATGTGCACACACACACACACACACACATGCACAGGTGTAGAGGACCAGATCCTATAGATAAAGGGATTAAATGACTGCCAGTCTGCGCAGTTACTTTAATTGAAGATTTGCTGATGAGGGCATACTAATGCTTAAATGGCCTCTCTATTTTTATCTTTCCACACCCTGGCTGACCTTTAGTAGTAAAAATACAGAGCAGTAAAGTCACAGTATGCTATGTTACTGATATTAAAACCATTAAGTAAGTCTTTCTATCCTCTGAAATCTGATCCACAGAACAAGATGAAACAGAACATAGTGGTGCATGCTGGTTTATTACACTATATGCAACTAACAGACTGCACTGGAGCAGCTTTTTATGCATGAAACTTGTTTAAAAAAATGTTTTAAGTCTAAAAAAAAAAAAAAATTGTTAATGCAATAGCCGTATTTGCACCTTTTGCAACAATTCTGCAAAGAGAAGGGTATATTGCATGTAGCCTTTTTTGTTTTTTTGCTGTGGTTTGTTGGTGTATTTTGCTGTCTCGGTGTCACAAATGCCACTGGGTGCTGCCTCGGGTTCATCGAGTGCAAATCTGTGAATGAAACTCCTTCCATTTTTAATGGTGGTGGAGCTGTTGGTGCTAGATAGTTTCCGCTTTAGTTTCAGCCACTGTTTTCTTGTCAATGAACTGTAAAGCTGCTGAGTTCCCTACAGCCTGCTGCTGTTGCTCATATTCAGTAAATACTGAACTGTAATAAGCAGTGCACTGTAGGCCCTTCCGTTAAGTTGCTGCCCTGCAGTCTGAAAGGCATATTGATGAGTAACCAAACTGTTACATGTAAGCTGGCCATATCATTTCTGTCTCTGATGAGTCAAAAGATTTTAAAAGCACCTCTGGAAAGTTACTGTTAACAACAACATACTTTTACTTTTAGTTCAACAAATACTGGGAAGATGGTGGTAAAAATAAGCCACCATCAGAACTGTGGTCACGACCGTTTGTCAGCCATTTCCTGAGCAATTTGAAAACTGGTAGGATGTGAGTGAATCATGGTTTCTGTTAGTTACTGCTTCCCTTACAGTTGCAGTTTCACAAAGTACCGGTCCTCCTTACTTCTAACCAAACTTATTTGATTTGATCTTTGGAGAAATTTCCAGATCTTCCAAAACGTGTCGGTTAAAAAGTGCATGCTCACTGCAGCAAAATAGATTTTCACCCACTTCTCCAGCTCATTTAACCGTAACATACAAAAACTGGCAGGGATGCAGCTGTCTTATCTTGTCTTTTATTACTTGGAGTTAAATGTACTGCAAGTGTAAAGCACTGCTCAGCAGCTTTTGACAAATTGTGCAGTCATATGCAGGAAAACTGCAGTCCCGTGAAAAAATAAGTATCCCGTGATTTTATCGTTATAGAATCACATGTAACAGTAATAACATGAAGCAATCATTTTCTATATACACTGTGGAGAACTTTGGCCCACTCCTTTGGGCAGCGTTGCCTCAGTTCATTGAATTTGCAGGCATTTGTTCATGCACAGCTCTCTTAAGGCCCCACCATAGCATTTCAGTTGAGTTGAGGTTTGCAACACCTTGATTCAAATTCAAATTTCAATTTCAATTTCAAATTTCAAATTTCAAATTCAAATTTCAAATTCAAATTTTATTTGTCACGTACACAGTCATACACAGTACGATATGCAGTGAAATGCTTAGACAACTGCTTGTGACCTAAAGAAAAAAAGAAAAGGCTATGAATAAGATAGGAAATAAATATGAAAATTAAAAAGGGTAAATTTAACTAGGAAGGAATAAAATAAAATATATAAATTAAAGTTGAAAATAAAATAACTGTACAACAAAATACACAATACACAGTATAGAAATATATAAGAATGTATGAAGAAATATAAATATTATATACACAATAACAGCAGCTGTACAAGTATTAACTGGAAATGAAGAATATAATGACTAGTGTTGTGCAATCCACATTATTTAGTGTCTTGTGCAGTGCAAATATGCTTAAAGTGATTCTTTTCTTTTTGAGCCATTCTGTTGTAGATTTGCTGCTGTGCTCATGATCAGTCAGACAGATTGCCTTAAATTTGATTCTTGAATGCATACAAGTCCACCACCGTGCTTGAAAGCTGGACGAAAAAATTTGTGCTGATATGCTGTGGTTAGTTTTCTCCAAACATGGCACTGTGGATCGTGGCGAAACATCTCCACTTGGATTTTTTTGCAGTTTGTCTGCACGCTCTAACCTCAGGTGAGGGTGAATACTGAATACTCCAGACCAGCAAACTGCCATGTCTACAGAGATGCTCACACTTTCTGATAACCAGTAAGTCTTTATCAGCACCTGGCAGCTACTTATCCTGTTAATTCGAATGGAAGCAGTAAAAGTGCACTTAGTTTTACACATGGATGGATGAACTCCTCTTTTTCACATGACTGTGTATAGTTTGAATGTTTAAATCCACGAGGTTCAAATGTTATAAACCATTAAATAATTTTTTTGGTCACAGTGCTCGTTTCTTAACTTTTATGATGTCAAGTGGACTGACTTTATGGCAGCTTAGCTTCGCATGGTTATGATGACCTTTTGGGGAAAACCCTATTATAATGACATTACTATTACCAGAATGGGCAAGCTGGTCATCACATCAACTAAAGGTCAAAGTAAAACTTGCAAGTGCAACTTTTTTTTTTTTTGGACATGCTGTATACGTGTATAGCGGTCACACACTTAGCATCGTTTTAATATAGTTTCAAACGAAACATTTGATGAGTATTAAAATATGACAACATGCCCCAGAGCGACTCCTGGCAAGACTCCTGGCAGTGCTTTTTTCTGTTAAATACATCGCAGACATTGAAATCACAGAGATATGCCATGGTACTGGTGGTCAGGACGCACTAACCTCATCCGGCTCACAATCTGTCACACCTCACAGGTTAGTGCACATGAAAAACCGCACACTTTGGCTGTAGATCAACTCGGTGATCAATGTGTTTAAGTTTGATTAAAGTCTGACCGACGCTTCAGGAGGAGGAGTGATTCTCACCGTGGCATAACCTTGTCGGTCCTTCAGGTGGATGAGCAAAAAGTCGTGCTGCACAAAAGATTTCGTCTTTCAGAGGTGACACTTGAAAAAGGTCTAAAACTGATTTGTTTGCAGTTTTAAACTGAGCTTTAATGTGTTTTTCAGCCTTAAATTTCTAATGTACATATCAGTATTTATGAACTTATGATGGCTTAAAAATGCAAATTCACCCCACCCCTGTGGACTTCCCTGTAAGTCAAACAATTTTCATATGAAGGTAAATAAAGTATCAGCTGATTGTCAGAGGATCAAGTTGGAGCACCTCGTTGTTTGGATAAAATTTAGAAGAATAGATGAAAAAATGCCATAATTGCTCTCGCTGTTTATTAAATGCTGGCCAGATTTTCTCAACACACTTGAATAAAAAGCTCAAGCTTTCAGGTTTTAGCTCCCAGTAGCATTAATGACAAACCTGCCACTTTCTTCAAAGTATGTGTTGAACTTGTGAGAAGTCACACAGCGGTGCTGCTGATCGGGCTGCAGCTGGTGACTGCAGCTCACGAGGTGTGAATGAGACGCAGCTCCTGGTGTGGAACTGAAACAATGGCCACTGCCCGGTCAGAGTGAGGGAATTAGCAGGAGGCAGTTTGCTGAATGGGAGAGAGCAGACTGCTGGCGCTGGTGAACAAACAGAGCAGCCACATCAAAAGACGCAGGGCGTGAACATACAGATAAGGTCAGACTGCCAGATATTTCCTGACCTGAAACACTCTGGATGTGGACAATAAGGAAACTTGTTATCATGTAGGATAACATTTGTGCAGATTTAAACAAAAATATCTCTGAGAAGATAAGAAGGTCCTGATAAAGACAAAGGTGATTCTGTGTCTTTCATTCATTCACTGGTTTGCTTGTTCTAGATCTAAAGCAGTGGTTAATGTGTGGTTCCTGATGGGTTACAGCATGAAAGTGAGTGGCTGCAAGATGTTAACTAGGAATACTTGGGAATTCACTCTATTTTATAATCGATTTTAAATAAATGTAATTTCCTCAAGACTCTCAAAAATGTTCAGTTCAAAGAAGGAAAACGTTTTTGTAGACATATTCGTCCTTTAGCCAAGAGCCACAAGCACTATCTTTAGAGCCCTTGAAAAATGGAAAGAATGCATGCTTTTGTTGAAGGTATAGAAAGCAAGAAGTCATTGATTTAACTATGTACGTCTCTTTTCTGTATGATTTAAGTCATGCCTTGGGAAGGTTTTAGGGAAGAGAAATCATGGATTTACAAAGATTTTGTGTTGTATGAAGTAGAGATGGCACGATACCACTTTTTTTTATGTCCGATACCGATATGAATCCGATATAGTGTTTTTTAATCAATAAAAATCTTTTTTTTTTTACATATCTTGCTGCTTTTTGTATAAGTTCATGCTCAAGTTACAAAAAAAACCCCAAACACTAAAGCTATTCTGTTATACCTGTATGCAAAAAATACACTGCACCCAAAATATTTCATAGTTCAGCAACACTGATCAATCTAATGAACTTAAACCTACTCCATCCTCCCTATTCTGGTATTTTAAAGAGTAAGCAACCTAACTAATAGGGCTCTAAAACTCCCAGCAAAAATAATAATAATAATAGGGAACCACCCCCCACCTCATGATGCTTAATCGACATAATCAACTTTAATTTGATGCAGTGTGGGGAAAAATGCACAGAACTCAATTATTTTTCAAGAATAATTAAATAGATTCAGCATCTTTCTTCAAAAGTACTATAGCTTACTAGGGTATATTAGACTTAATAGTTACTATATACAGTAATGGACTTCTATTCATTTTACATCAGATTAAAACTTTGGGTGTAAGATTCAGATAATTATTTAATAAAAGCTAGACATTTTAAATGAGAATAAGAAAGAAAAGTATGTCTTTGTGCCCCCTTTTCCCTGTTAATGCCCTATCGGCCCCCCTGGCTAAACTTTGCTAGATCCGCCCCTGCACAGTTACCAGCCGTCAGCTACATAGAAAAGGATCCTGGTGTAAAAAGTAATATTAAATAAATAAAACAAAGATAAACAAACTAGAGAGAGACGGACTCGCGACAGAAAAGCCGATCAGCTGATCACTGATCAGTTTCATGATTGAAGTAGCAGCAGGAGAGGGAGGGGGAGAGAAGAGGCAGTCGCTCCATATATCGGTTGTTAAGCTTAACGCGGGAATGCTTTACAAACATTCAGAGATGGACTTACACACTTGCTTTACTTCTCTCGGGGATAACTTTGTCGGAGATGAAATGCGGGGTTGGTAGCGAGGCTACAAATGCTCAACCAGACCGCCGACAGGTCTCTCACGCCACAGCCGCTCTATCGCGTGACACATACTGCTCCGACTTGCTAAGGTTATGAGGCGAGTTACGGCGTGTCGCAAGTTTTGTGAGGTGCTTTTTTGATATTTAACGGATCGGATTACATTTTTTATTTCTCTCCGATATCTGATCCAGTAATTTAGTTCAGTATCGGACCAATACCGATACGTAATATCGGATTGGTCCATCTCTAGTATGAAGGTATCGTCTTGTCAGTTCGGTGATAAAATGGACAAATTCCTGAAAGCTTAATTGTGGTTGAATGAACTGCCAACAGGCTAAAGAACAAGGACTGGGGTTTTTATAAGGTTTTAAAAAAGAGGAAACTTGCAGTGTATTGTCACAGAGCAGAAAAGCTGCGAGGTCCAGATACTCAGAATGAAAAATACTTAAATAGCAAAGATCAAAGATAATGGTGCTTTCCAGCTGATTTCTTAGGCAAACCTGTTCAACCGCTTGTTAAGACAAATATATAATCAACCAATCACATTGCACCAACTCAGTGCATTTAGGCGTGTGGACATGTTCAAGACAGCCTGCTGAAGTTCAAACTGAGCATCAGAGTGGAGAAGAGAATTGATTTTACCAACTTTGATCGCAACATGGTTGTTCGTGACAGACGTGCTGGTCTGAGTATTTCAGAAACTGCTGATCTGCTGGGATTTTCCCATACAACCATCTCTAGATTAATTCAAAAAACCACATGCAGACGAGCTACAACAGTAGGAGACAACACCTCCTGTCAGCTATGAACAAGATACTGAGGCAACACTTAAAACAAGCTCACCGAAACTGGACAACAGAAGACTGATAAACGTTGTCTGGTCTGATGACTCTTGATTTCTGTCTGGCTGCTGGTTTAATGCTGTAGGGGATATTAGTGTGCATCACTCTATGACAAAAGGAGGATAACGCACTATGTGACAAAACTCAAATAATCTAAAAATGGATGCCTGAGCATGACAGTGAGGTTTGCTTTACTCAAATGACCTCCACAGTCACCAGATCTCAGTCCAATAGAGCACCGTTGAGATGTGGTGGAACAGGAGAGAGTTCATCCCAAATAAAGTGTCCAGCAAGTGTACAAAGGAGTTTTTACACAGGATGCTGGGATCGCTGTGGGAGTTGAGAAAAGTGGGCACACAGGATTTGTTTTCTGTACCTTCATCATTACCTCAAGAACTGTAATAAGTCTGATGAGCTACTCGTAGGTACTTATAACAAATCTGAGACGATTACACATGTTGCTGACCTTTAGTGTTCAAACACACGCCTTACATATATACTTACACAGAAACGTGTTTCCAAGAAACAGCTTTGCTCCACCCGTCTCAATATATACTCATGTTGAATAAATCATTCAGTTCGGGCGTGTGATGTTGACTTTTCTCTCATTTTGCCACCCGTCTCTACAGGGTGTCTGTTCCTACTGGCTGCCGGGTGGCAAGACTTTCTCCAAGAAGGACTTTTGGTTTTAAAGAGACACGTTAAAACATGTAGATGAGCTTTTAGAGGGAACGGTAGGGCTGTCGCATTATGTCCAACTATTCACATTTCTATGAGACCGTCGTTCTGTCCTTTACTTCACCTTGCTCCCTTATTGCGACCTAGTTAAAAAATAATAATCACATGTTAAGCAGGTTTCCATTAAAGTTTAGTGGACTGTAAAACAAGTGCATAAAATGCCACTGCAGCTACTACCCATCATTTAGATTTCATATTAAATGATCCCGAATACTTCACATCACACCATAACCATTTTTAAGCAATCATTATTAGACAACCTGTACTCACAAATTTATTTTAGATACTTTTTCAGTTAGAAAAAATTTTTATTTTAAAATTTAAGGGATAAATTTCACTATTTAATGATTAAATCAATCAGTATAGATCTCCACACTGAAGATGAATAACGGGCAGTAAACATGCTGACAAATGACACGGTGAGGTTACACGGTGGTGGGAAACTCAGTCATCCTTTACCAGTCTGGGAGTGAGTGTGCCCACTTTTCTTTGTTTGGTGGTTGCTGGGTGGGCATCCCCTGTTCATTCATTACCTGAAGGCCTGCAGCAATTCTGCGTGGGATGTGAAGCGCAACAACAGCGCATTCCTATACTCAGAAACAGGGAGTGGGAGTTGACAGAGGTTTATTTCAATGAGCTTTGAGTTTGTTTAACCTCCTCGCTTTTCTTCTAGATCCAACACCTTGACAAGAAGAAAAAGAAAAATCTTGACCCAGCACAGTTTATGGCGGCAATCGCGCATAACAGTCGACTTAGAACGACCAAAGCTGCTTCGGAGTGGTTCAAGTGAAAGCTGAAGTAGGGAGGTCTTCATGCAAAACAGGAGTTCGGTTACAAGATAAAACTAAAAAGTGATGGTGACAGAAGGATATACAGTCTACTGAGCATGACTCATGACTCATTACTTAGCTGACCACATCCAAAGATTTCTGAAGGGCAGAGAGAAGAGAAAAGGATGTTTTGCTAAGATGATCTGAGCCTGACGTACCTGCTCTCCAGTCAAACCTGGAGAAGGAACTGGAAGTGCTGGCCATTCAAACGAACGTGGCACTTCACCTCCAGCTGTGCGGTTTAAAGGAATAGCTCAACACATACCGGAAATAAAAGCCAGTGTGTGCTTTGATTCTGACGGTAAAATGAGAAGATCAAAGCCAGCGCTCAAGTCTGTACAGTAATTGTGACGCGACAGCCATTAAACTGTTAGCTTAGCTTAGCTTTAAGAACAAAAGCAAAAGGAAAGTAGTGGTAATCATTTCCTTTTCAAAATGAAAGGTTTAAATAAACATAACACATGGTGATTAATTTTATGTTAAGCTTCAGTTGTTCCGTTTGTTATGAACTATTAAAGGGGAATTCCCCCTCGGTTTTTCCCATTTTAATCCTACTAAAAGATTTCTTTTTGTTTTTTGGGGAGGAAGTTCCTTTATTCAAGCGAGTTAATATACTACAGACATTGTAATGTGCTAATTTTGGGCAATAAATATAAAACTGTGCAACAGTCTGAATCCTTTATTTTGTAAAATATCTTTACTCTAAGGATTTAAATTACAAAAAAGTACTCTTTCTTAAGGTCTTTTAAAGGTTTTTGTTTTTTGTTTTTTTTTAACATTTGCTGCCTTTTCACCCATTTTCAGTCCAGTCCTTGTACCTGACCATTTTCAGAGGAATGCTTTTTTTGTTGTTGTGAAGCCACTTATATCTGACCTATGACTCATTGAAGCATTAAAAAGCCATAAAACTCAAGCAATGAATCATTGTTCTTTCTGTGCATAACTTAGCAAAGAGACAGTTTTTTTCCCCCCTATCTTTAGGAACTTTGTTACTAGCCGCCTGTCAGAAAACACACTGCTTCTTTACTTGAATCTAATACCAAACAAATAGCAGTTTGACAAACATAAAGTTGTATTTTTGACAAACACGGTAATTCCTAAAGAGATAGCAGAAAATGGGCCATGTTGCTTAGTCTGTCCTTAAAGTTGAGGAAACTAGACAAGTGGAGAACAAAGGAATAGGTAGCACAACTAAAAAACATATCTACAGCAGATTAACAGCATGTGAAAGTCTTATCCTTAAGAAACAGAAAAAAATCCAGCAAAAACCTGAGAGATGCATCTGGCCCTTCATTTGATCCATCACGGGGAGAACATGCAAACTCTGCACAGAAAGATCCCCACCTGATGGTGGGATTGAACTCAGGACCTTCTTTCTGTGAGGCTAACCACCATGCCACTGTACTGATCCATCTACTGTTTGCTAAAAACTCATCATAAATGGTCTCAGTGGTAGGGTGGCTGTCAGGATGCCATTCCTAAGGGTAAGAAATGTGGGAGAAGACTGAGGTATGCCAAATTCTAACAGGTCTTACTGAGTAACTAACTCCAATCTGAAAATGTATCTATAACCATCTGTAAAGCATGGTGGAGGGGAAGTCATGGTTTGGGGCTGTGGTGTTGGAGATCTCGTAATCGATTGGCTTATGAACACAGAAGCATATCATCAGATTTTGATCCACCATTTCACCATCCACCACCAGTTGGCAGTGGTTTCACTGTTCAGTATGACAGTGATCCCAAACACACTGGCAGTTACAAGCATAAAACACACACAGGAGCTCTATCAATCATCTGGGCCTCCCCAGATCCCAGACCTCAACATTACTGAAGCAATGTGGGATCGACTTGAGAACAAAAGGCAGAAAAATCCAAAGAAAAGCTTTGAATGTCCTTCAAGAATGAGAAGAAAAGCCTAAGAGAGTTCAGGCTGTGCTGAAGAATAAAGGTGAAAAAACAATGTGCATGTTTGCACGTTTCAATAAGCTGCTGTACCAATTTGTCATTTTCCTAGTAGCATATTTTAAAGATTGCGTTATCTCGAGACTTTTGCACAGTACAGGACTCTTTTCTTACCAATGTCTAGGTGCTTCCCATTCAGATGTTTAAAGTCTGTCCTACTTCTCTTAAGCATGTTATTGATGACAGTAATTTTCTCTTGGTTTTTTTTGTAGCGTTCAAAATGATTGTCTTGTAGCGTAAGACAATCACACAGACTGAAAACACATTTAGCCAGATAATTATCGCTCCACTTAAGAGGCTGAAACTGAAAGTGAGAGTGGTTGTAATGTTTAATAATCACTTGCAGCGTGAAATCTAAACATGGCTTCGACAATTGGTGCTCGGTAAACTCTATGTTCTTTAAACTGGAAAAAAATGTTCAAATAGACTTTGAGTCACAGTTTTACCATCGCTATCAAACTGGTTTAAAAGAAACCTTCAGAATTTCATACATGCGGTGTCGTGTGGATTCAAGAGGCAAAGCTATCATGGATCATCTGTGGTGTACCGAGTCAGACACATTCTTTGCTGCTACTCTGTAAGCACAGACCAAGCATGTAGCTTGCAAAATATTTTTTTAAAAAGGAAAAGAAATAGGCATTTGTATGGTACAGTGGCAACAATCTGCAACATTTATCACGTTTTCCTGAAGCACCGTTCATGCTTCGTACTTTTAATAGGAATGACCACCCCCGACTTAAAAGCAGCCATAGAGGAGAAGCAGCACCATTTGGTGTCATTTTTGGGGTTTACTCCATCAGAGATGATGAGCATTTGCTCTTTTTATACTATACTACTATCAGGAGATGCGTTATCTATTAGGTGCCAAGTCTTTAACACAGGAACTGTTTCTGGCCAGGTCCGTGTGTATCGTTTAGGATTTTGTAGTAAGTGCTGTCACAGTGCCCGGTGTCCATTGTGTGTAAATGACCCTCATGGTGAAGTTCAGAGAGTTCATGTACAGATTAAGTACTTTCACTCTCTGCAGCTGTAAACAGAGGGCAGTGATGCAGAACACCCAGGACGGGCATCAATGTAATGAGCGCACTCAACTCGCTTTTATGGACTCTGCCTTCATAAACGCTGAGAAATGTATTCAGACAAAGTGTGCAGCTTTTTCCTACCATTCAACAGTGTGAAGTGCCAGAAAACACTTGGAAAACACACATTTGTGATTTTAGAAATGATTGCATGGTAGATTCCCTTTCACCTCAGAATGGTTGGATTTAAGACTAAAAAGAACCTGTAGAGCTGTGAGTCTTCTCTCTTTCGTTTTTCAAAAGCAGGAAACTCTCACACCCCATTCAATTCAACTTTTTATTAAAGACATTCTTTTAACAAATATCAATCAGTATTTTTATGCAGTGCTTGATGCAGAAAACGGCTCTTCTGACTGCACATTCCTCACACATCAGGTGACGACTCAAACATCCATGTGACCCCCTTGTTAGGGTGACTAAAAGACCCCTCAATATGTGCTTCGAATTGATCAGCACTGTCCCTTTAAGCAGGCCAGCATGACAGTTGTAAAACTAGGTACTTCCCAGCCACAATGTAGAGCACTACAGGGGCCCAGTCAGGGTGTATCCGTGTCCTCTCAAACAAAAAAAAAGAAAAAAAAAGGGGGAAGTAGATACTACTGAAAACCTTGCAGTATGTTGTGTGTGTTTGCTCCAGTAAGATGCTGTGAAACTGAATCCAGCACGGTCTGCTTCCACCTTTGCATCCTTCCTAGTCAGATCATGTGTCGGTGCAGAAGCTGCAGAAAGATCTGGCCGGCATGGGGGGTCTGCAACACCACCATCACAGCAGCAGCAGAAGCCTGCAAAACACAGGGCAGACAGGAGCGAGTCAGAGTCCCGATGTGACTGTTTGTGGACAAACCTTAGTTTCATAATGCAAGTTATCAAAAAAAACTTTCAACTCTGTAAATGAGCTGTCCTTTCATTATGACTCGGGAGTCAGTGCTAAATTTGCTGTGAAATTCAGATGAGAGCGGGGAAAGTTTAACACTCACACATTTACCCAAAGCTCAGTTTATCTATCAAACAGTACACAAGATTAAGATCGAAGCTTTAAGGTTTCCAGTTAGCACAAGTAAATGATCTAAATAAAGTTCAGCTCTACTCTTCTTTTTGGGAACTATTAAAGCTGCATTGAGCTCAAAGGTGGGGTCACAAAACTGCCAGAATTTGAAAATAAATAGCCTCCTTTTGCAGGTGTCACCTCTTTGTTTTGAGCGGGTTCTTCACACAGGTTAAAAATACATCAGTTCTGACTTCTGGTGAACCCAAATCACCCTGATATGCTTCCTGCAATTAACCTGTCGCACCGCCACATCTTACATTTTATGTCCACAGTGTCCCCTCATGAGTTTGACCCTCCAAAGCCTGGATCTAGCTCATTACACTGTAATGCATTACATACAGGATTGCAGTGTGCTGACAGATTGCTGATGTTTCTGTCCAGACGAGCCAAAACCCACATTAATCAAATCGTACCTGCAATAAAAATGCATAGAAGCAAGTAAGCAGAGATAATCGGCCAATCAAATGACTCAATTATGTCAGCTGACATCAATTAAACAGCGCCAAACTTGAGTTTAGCTTCAATCCCAGACATAAGGAAGTTTCAGTAGCTGAATGTAATCAGTTGTTGTTAAATCTAAGCCCTTTAAAATTAAAAACAAGTTAAAAGTAATATAGATCTATGACATGCAGGACTTGGGTCTCTAGCGTGACCTGCTACACCACCGTGGATATGAATCAGTACAGACCAGAGATAAAAACTAATTTGTGTTCAAGGACATGCAAATAGGGTGGGAAATTCACGTCTTGACACTCAAATCAGTAGATCAGAGGCTGTGACGCCTTCACAAACTACCGTGAGACTGTGTTGAAATGATTGTATAATGCTCTTGAATCATAATTTAACCAATACACTGAGATCTGCTTTTTATTGGCCGGTTATTATGAACATCAAGCTCAAACTAATCCAGTCTAAACAATTTCAAGCCCCTAAACACAGCATTTTCTATACGTTTTGGCCTTTACTTCACATGTAAGGGCATGGAAAATGGAGCTTTTTAAAAAATTCCTGCATTCACAGTGGGTCTTGCAATGTCAGCGGTACACTACTTTATCGCCTTTTTGACGTCAGACTGTCCTCTGTGTTATTGTTTGATTTCTTCTGATTGGCCAGCGTCTTAAAATGGTTAAGGTTGCTTTGGCATCAGATACATTAGTACAGTACAGTCAACGGCGGTTATGGACCACAACCACTCGCGAATACTTGACATCCTCTCTAAAAACGCGTAGAACCCAGTGGCGCCAGTGTCCAGCAGCCTTGCCTCTGTCAGTGCGCCCCAGGGCGGCTGTGGCTACACTGTACCTTGCCATCACCAGTGTGTGAATGTGTGTGTGAATGGGTGGATGATTGTGTATAGTGTAAAGCGCTTTGGGGTCCTTAGGACCAAGTAAAATGCTATACAAATACAGACCATTTACCATAGAACTAATTAAATTTTCCTGGGAGCTCTGTGTTTGGAATTTGCAAATTGGCGAAGGTTTTAAAGAAAAATAAAATACATTTTATTTATATTTTGCTGTGTTTACATTAATATTAATATTTGAACATCAGTAAATACATCAGTGCATGTTTGAGGTATAGTTTTAATTCCCCCCCCCCCAAATTATTAATTTATTACAGTTCATCTGGCTACCTACAGAACTTAAGCCCCTTTTCTATTAGTACCTACTCGGATCGACTCTGCACGGTTCGCCACGGTTTTAAGGATTTTCCGTTAGGTCACAGTACCTGGTATCAGGTACTTTTTAGTACCTTCACAATCCGGGGTTCCAAGCGATTCAAGCAGGTACTAAAATGTGAGATTCGGTCAATGACGTCACTTGATGAGTCATGAAAATAAAAACTGTGGTCCTCCGAGTCTGACGAAAAGCCACAGACCGAGCAGCAGGTATATCTCTACGTCCAACTTTGTTGTAGCGTTTGTGTTGCATACATCACGGGACGCTCAGCAGGATTGCCATGATGACAACCACGCACATGAGGTAGTACTAGATTATAACGGAAAACCAGCCGTGGCGAGTCGATCCAAGTAGGAGTAGATGCTAATGGAAATCGTCTCTAGAGGATAGAAACAAAGTATTGTGATAGTATTGATCCAGTACCTTTACCAGCGCTGGTATCGATCTTATAAATATTTGGATCAATCCGCCCATTTTTTTTTTCTTATCATGAAAGTGTAAAATCCCTGCTTAAAAAAAAACACCTGTAGACAAAGGTTTATTGATTAGACTGTGCACTCCTTTGGAGGCTTTCATCTTTGGTATTACTAGACAAAATTACATTAGGTCCCTAAAAAAAACATCTGCTTTCAAGATTTTGTCATTATAAGATCATTTAATGCACGATTTAATCAAATGTGATAGTTTAAATGGCATTTGCATAATTTTAAATGCATTTCTTTAAAGTTCAAAACACGTTTGCGACTTTTACGAGTTCAAGGATCAAGTGAAACCGAAGCTCTTTGTGTTTGGACAAAGCTTCTAATAAAGTTTCTCCAGCTGTAACTAAATAAACTAATGAATTTGGCGAACAAGCACTCAGGCAGGCAGTTTAGTGTAGCTTCTAGGTATAAAGCTGAAGGCAACATTATAAAAGAAGCAGCACAGTGTTGCTGGGACTGCCACAGTCTTCCTCCACTTCCTGTCACTGCCCCTGATGGGGCATTTACTCAGGAATCTAAATCTGCCAATCACATGATGAAGGCGTTGAGTCACCTTAAGCTTGAGTAGGTTGCTTAAAAGAAAAACAAACCTCCAACAACAACAGTCTGGGACATCACCTTTTTTCTTTCGAATGGAAAAACTAACAATAAACGGTCTTGCTTGTCCATAGAGGGTGTTTCACGAAAACAACTGGTGTAAATATGTCTCACACATCAGAAAACCTTAAAATAATAAAACCGACACCACCACATGATTGGTTGGTGTTAGACGTCAACGCGGCACAACACTGGTGTAATCATCAAAGGTCTGGCTCTAACCTGCCTAACCACTTTCATCACTACAGCCCACAGACACCTGCCAAATTAGTTTTTTTTTAATAAGCAGAAAGGAAATCAAAAAA
The DNA here is from genome assembly GCF_000239375.1 of Pundamilia nyererei. Classification (NCBI taxonomy): domain Eukaryota; kingdom Metazoa; phylum Chordata; class Actinopteri; order Cichliformes; family Cichlidae; genus Pundamilia; species Pundamilia nyererei. The sequence continues at coordinate 1,134,738 of NW_005187488.1, read as the reverse complement.
GATGCAACCAAACTCTAGGTTGCATTTTCCCCTTATCTTTTTAGTTTTATCTGAAATGATAAGCGAGTGAATGTGTGGTGACATCAGATTAAACTTATAGCTATGCCTTAAAAGCACTTAAATAACAGAGGATCTTGTCACGCTGACATATTTGGTGCTTCCATCATTGCCCTGTTATAGAAGCGTTACACGGTTCACACAGTGGTTGGCTCCCCAGGCAGCTGAGCGGTTGCTAAAGCAGGAAAGCCACGTGTCTGTGAAAATGTATTTCCAGCGGGTGACTGAGTGTTAAAAGGAATGTGGGCGAGGTTGTAACCAACACGACCCGGCTGGCACCGTGCCCCACTGCCTATTCACGTGATCTCACCCCTATTTGCAGTTTGGTATCTGAGTGCAGCTGAGTGATCCCACCAGCAGAGTGTCATATGTACCTTTATAGTAAGCATTATGGAGAGGCTGGCGCTGCGTGCTCATATCTGGCTCTGATGGTGTACGGCACTTTCATTTATGCTCTGACGCTATTTATACTTTATAAGCAGCGAACTAACCGCAGGTATAACACTGAGGCATGCAGCCCGAATGACATTTCCCACAGTGACTTTGTTGCACTGCGGGAAATCCCATTCATCTGATGTTGAATAAACCAGGTCAGTCATTTGATAACAGTGGCGCTGGAAGGGAGTCACGTCTACAATAGGTCACAGAGAGAACTAGTTGGCTGAGATCCACCAAAAGTCAAATTCTGCGCTATGAATTCTCAGCAGGGGCAGCACAGTGGCGCAGTGGTTATCACTGCTGCCTCACAGCAACAAGGTCCTGAGTTTGACTCCACCATATGTGTGGAGTTTGCATGTTCTCCCTGTGTTTATGTGGGTTCCCTCCAGGAACTCCAGCTTCCTCCTACAGTACAAAGACATTTACCTCAGTCTTATACGTGGGGTTATTTTGCAGCTTATAAAGTATAAATTGCCTCAGAGCATAAATGAAAGTGCCGTACAATTTGCAATTCTAAATTGTGTTGTCTGTCTCTCTGTGTTAGCCCGATGGATGGATGGACTAGTCAGCGCTACAAGCTGCACATTAGCTGTCAAATCTAACCAATCTTTTAAAAACATTCATTCATTCACAAGCTTCCAGCCTCAC
>NW_005187488.1:1132477-1133114 GCF_000239375.1 Pundamilia nyererei | reverse complement strand
CTCACCATGCAATGGAATTCCAATATGTTCTTCCAATATGCGCACTGCTTCTCTACCTTAAATAAATAAACTAATTAGCAGAAAGTTATTAGAAGGTTTTACTTGTATGTGTTATTTTCATCTTTCATGTATAAATGAAGGTCGTTTAGAAGACAGATTAATTCTCTATAATCAAATTTTAAGCCATTAAGGAGGCTTACGTTTGGTTGCGTGATGCCACAAGCTAGATAACTTACTCTTCAGACCCTCGCATTTTCAAAAATGTGAGATTAGGACTCGCTACAATTGATTTCTTTGTCACCATGTCAGAGATAATTTCTTTACCTTGTGACTCTGCTTTTAAAGGATTTATAAAAGCTAGAATAGATCTCAGTCTAATAATTAAGAATCATTGCGTGCAGAGTCTTGTCACTCAGCAGACATCTGTCAGCGCAGCAACATTATATGTTCCTCTGCTGATTGTCTCTTTTGGGCGAGGACACCTCAAAGAGACATTATGCAACTCTCCCATAGTTTTCTGTTAAGGACTGTTTTAATAATGGTTTGGATTTATATAGCACTTTTCAAGGCACCTTACAATGCCACTATTCATTCACTCTCGCATTCACACACTGGTGGAGGCAGCTACAGTTGTAGC
>NW_005187488.1:1104493-1132397 GCF_000239375.1 Pundamilia nyererei | reverse complement strand
CAACTTTGAAAAATTGAAATTGTCGCCAGTATGGTTGGAGGTCATGAGAGGTACGACAGTGAGTGTCTACAGCTATCTGTATGCATGGTTTGGAGCTGCATTTAAGGCAGTGGTGTCGGAGAACTTGTCAGAATTAGTGGAATTAGAGAAAACTACCATCACATTTTGAGATCCCATGCAACAACACTGATTGCAAACACAGTGCCAATTCGGTAAAAGCATACATGGGTAGAAGAAGTGTGTTGGAGCACTGTGGGATCACCGTGACAGAGAACAGAGCAAAAAGAGCTTTGAATGTCCTTCAAGAAGCCGGGAGAAATATTTCTAAACACTATTTAAAGAAGTTACAAGAAAGTTCTCCTAAGAGAACAAAGGTGGTCTTACAAAATATCGACTTTTGAGTTCATCAGAATTGTACAAACTCTGCCTGATATCCTGTATTTGCAGATGCTTCAATAAATTGCGGCTCCAATTTCCCATTTTCCAAACAACATATCAAGAAATAAGAGGTGTCTCAAAACATTTGCACAGTACTGCATACCTACATAAAACAAAATACATAAAAATCATGTAAATTGCTTCTTCTTTGCTACCTTTAAAGATAGTAAACAACAAAACTGTATCACAGCCAACATCTGGTGACAAACAGCTTTAATTCTGAGGTGATTCTGGTCCAGTCAGAGTCTGAAGTTGTGTTTTAATCCCTAATCTTTCCATAATTACGGATTATGAATTTGCCTCTGTTTTGACTCATGTCTTCAGTTGTCTCAATAGGAACAGCTACTCATGTTTATCCACCTACACAGCTGCTTGGATCTCGCCCATCTCACTGGAGGATATTCAGATTCTAACACACTTCACAAATTGGTTGTCAGTAATTTGGATTTATGTTGATTTATGTTGATTTTCTTATGTTGCGTACATACTTGGCTACACAGATAATTAAAACGAAAAATCACAGACAAATCGAAGGCAACTGAATTTTCTTCCCTCGCATTCACCTAAGTTCATCTGCTTCACACTACCCGAACGAAACGTCTGCCCCTTAAAACTCATCCCACTCCAGCTGCTTAATGTCTCTGTTGTAACTTGAACCGACAGGAATGTAAAAGAGTGCCGATGCCAGCGCGATCTGCGACCTATCCATCACCGACAACAAGCTCATTACCCAAAAACCTCTTGAGCGGAGCTGCGAAACAGGAGGGCACCGGGGGAGGTGAAAGGTCTGACCTGGACTTTCCTGGGTTTGCAGGACCACCCCGAGCACAGCGAGATCTCAAAGCCAGACGAGAGCACCCGTCTCCTGATTCGACGTGACGTATATAATATTTACGTTTCAGATGCATAAGCCTCCCCGGGTGCAGCAGGGGATCCTCGTCACTTAGCACCGTGTGATGCTGAGTTCAGGGCCAGGCAGTCCTCGAGAGCTCCAGCCTCATTAGCGATCTGTGTTTCCGAGATTCACCAACTGACGCTGACCGACAGCTGCTCCAGAGGAAAGCCAGCGGGCTGAGAGAGCGCTTCCTAAAAAGAAAAAAGAAAAAAAAATCACCCTTTCACAAAGCAGAGGCTTCATCTCACACTGTGACGCTGTAATTTCAGTGGAAGTGTGCTACACTATCCTTTCTCTGCCAAACCAGAAATAAATTGGCTCAGACTTTTCAGCTGCTCTTTGTAATGAGTCAGCGTTGCTAATGTTTCCCTTCTCGCAGAAAAAAAGAAAAGAAAAGGGGGACCACACATATGAAAAACTGTGGGCATTTCACTTAGCTCTTCCTGCCTCTCTTTGACTCTTATGAATGGGTACAAATGAGACCACAGGGAGGAATGAATGCGCCTTTTTCATATCTTTGAAATCAGCTCAATCAGATAGATACTAACAGCTGATGGAGGCAGTGTGTGTCATATCGAGCTGCTATGAAGTTCAAGGTGTAAGAAGAGAACCCCCAACACCCGCCTTCAGCATCTTTTTTTCTTTACACGAGGAGCCAGTGAAGTCACCACAGCTGCTGCCTCTCTGCCACAGAGGCCGAGTGAAAGGTCGTCCCTCCAGCTGAAGGTTGTAAATTCAAGACGTAAAACGGGAAAGACGCGCCACTAAACAGGTGCAGGAGCAGAATGAATGGTCACCCGGGTTTTTTTCCCCCCCCCATCTCAGAACGAGCAAGGACAAAGAGGGGGTGAAACGGGCGTGTTCAGACTCAAGCAGCGATAGTCCTTCATGAAACCTTGGATTGTCTCATTTTGGAGCAGTACTTTAAAAAAGAAAAAAAAATCATCATAATAAAACAAAACCAAACATCCCTATCTGACACATACAGGAAACATGAGGTGTTCGGTGAAACCTTAGCTGAGTGATTTAAACCAAAAGGAAAAACCGTGGTGAGATATGACACCAGAGCTACATCTAATGAAAGTGATCACTAGTGTATATGGTAGTGATCGCGGTTGTATATTCCAGTGTGGACTGGAGCACATGAATAATGCATGAATGCGTATTTTGTTGTCGGGTGGGATTTTCTATCATTAATCTGCCTGCTGATCCACATTTATTTCCACGTTACTCGACAGCTCAGCGTCGTTACTCAAAGTCGGCCGGCGCAGTCTGAGATATTCGTTTGAGCTGTCCTTTGAAAATAACTTTGCACTGATAGAGATTTGTGTGGATAAACTGTAGCGTCTCTCCTAAAGGTGACATCTCAAACCACATCTATCTTGTGTGAATATTAAGCACAAGGGTCTGCTGCGATCAGCCTGGATTCACTTTGATTAAAGTTTATTTTTTCTTCTTTTGCAGTTCATACGTTATTCAAAAGCCCCCAATTAGACGTTTGTGTCTCATGTACGATCACCAGTTTACAGCGTGTGTTTACAGCGATGCCCACCAACAGATCTGTCGTAACACCTCTACCTTAACTGCCTTCCATCTCCTCCCTTGACTGATTACCAGGTTGCGTTCAGGTGGAGTATTAGCTGAAGCAACACTAAAACATGGCGTGCAACTGCGGTTGTGACGTCACCGTTGGCGCGAAAACTAGCTGCTGCCCAGCTTCTCCCCACAGATGACACAGTCCGGTTGAGGTTGCTTGCACAATAATCTCTACTCACTATTTTCCGCTTTTCTTTAGGTGATGGGCCATCTTTCATGTGCCAAGCTGCAACTGCGAATACAGAAAAAAAAATGCATTCTCATCCAGGAGTGTCACACAGTGCCGCTGTGACGTGTCTCATCGTTACGAAAAAGCCGTCTAATGGCAGTGTTGACAGCTGAGACAGAACTACTGTTTTTTAGAGAATGGCAGAGTTTGTGAGGTGGGTGGAGAAGCCAGGAGACGTTTCACTTCTCCTTTTATCCACATGCCCATCTGTTCCTTCATGTGCCTATTTTCTAAAACTCTTGCCATCTTTCAGTAATAATATATAGTTGTCACAAAGCCCACAACACACTGGCGTAGGGGTTAATAAGCCGTGCGCACTCCATACTTCAGGGATAAATCAGACCAATCAAGGTGTCTGAATTTTCCTTTAAAAGTTCAGGACTAGAACTCATAAACAGAAGGTTTATTCTTTATCACCTGATTCGGGTCTCCATCTCTTCTCTAATTGCCAAAAATACTTTAAGTCTGCATTTCTTTTGAAAGGATTAATGCTCGAGTCAAGGTGCCCCTTCTCCAGACCAGCAGAATACCTACAAAAGCTGCTTTAACATGTATAAACTGAGATAGCAGCAAACTAAAAATCAAATCTAATACGGTGAGTGCTTCACATGATGCTGGGATCAAATGAGGACCCTTTTATGGGGAGATCGTGGCTCAAGAGTTGGGAGTTCGCCTTGTAATCGGAAGGTTGCCGGTTCAAGCCCCGGCTTGGACAGTCTCAGTCGTTGTGTCCTTGGGCAAGACACTTCACCCGTTGCCTACTGGTGGTGGTCAGAGGGCCTGGTGGCGCCAGTGTCCGGCAGCCTCGCCTCTGTCAGTGCGCCCCAGGGTGGCTGTGGCTACTATGTAGCTCACCAGTGTGTGAATGGGTGGATGACTGGATATGTAAAGCGCTTTGGGGTCCTTAGGGACTAGTAAAGCGCTATATAAATACAGGCCATTTACCATTATATGCTTCAGGAAATGTTTTATTAACGTATTTTTATTGTGAAGGTTAACTGAACATACGCGGATAATGGAGCAAACATCCGAGAATCTTTAAAGCCAAACTACCGATTTGGGGTCACCTAGAGGACGTCAGGTCATAATCTAACTTGACAAACCACTGGCTTTGTCCACATTGTGCTTTGTTTTACTGACTTCCTCTGCTAATGAGTACATTTGCGTGAAATTGTTCTATGACACAGTAGAAATAGTTGTAAGAGGGATATAATTCATATGGTCACGCTGATACTGTTCCCGGTGACATTCGTGGAATTTCTTCCTGTTTATTCTCCTTTCATCTCCACATCCAGTCATTAAGAAACATCCTACACAAATCCAATAAAGGAACAACCAGCCCTCACATTAGCATGCTGATGCAACAGTGCTTATTTCCTGCCTTAAGAATGACACCATTATCATCCTCAGATAACCAGCAATAAAATTAAGTTTGGGTCTTTCCACTGCTTTTAGGCCCCTAATTTCCCCTAATGTCCTAACGTAAGAGAAACATGAACTTAAAGAGTTCAAACTTTAGAAAACGTTTTCATGAAAACTCTCCTTCTCACCGTCAGCTCTGACATTTTCCATGATGTCAGTTCTTCTGATTGACCCAACCGTGAACCATGTGATGCTGTAGATAATGAAGCTGCACCGTGTCTGATTTTTCCCAACGTCACGAGGAATTTCATGTATTTTTGTGCCCAGAGGGCAAAAGCAGCAGCAGCAGCTTCAGCCGGGCATGTTCAGGAAGACACGGGAATAAAGCGGAAGCAGTCAAGGCATGAATTTCATACCAATGTGACACATGACAAATGAACTTCACAAGAGATGAAAGATCTGATTACTCAGATTTTAATAACGAAGGATCGCTGCGGTAGCCAAAGGGGAGAAAAAAAAGCATCTAAAGAAGCCACATGTGTCCCGATGTGAAATTTATGAATTGATAAAGCAGTAAAAATGTTAAGTTTAGCTGCACAACTTCCTCTAATGTAGTTCCAGTGTTTTTTAAGGGTCATGACCTTCTGACCGCACCGTCCGATAAGTCAATCAGTGGACTGCGTGACAGACTTTAGATAAAATGTGGAACATGCAAACCAAAAGCACACAAGCAAACAAATGATTATTCATTCATTGATTTTATCGGCCACACATATGTGCAACGTATGTCTGCATACAGATTTACAATTAAAAATTTCCCGATGGCAACGGTATCAAACCACCCATCTTCTAATGAAATTAATGAAAAAGCGTTTTTTTAAAAGAAGACAGTTTCGTTTTTTCTCTAAGTGTGTAAACGATCGAATAATTTTCAAAACATTTGTACATGTGAATTTCCCCAGAGTGCGAATAATAGAGTTTGCATCTATTGGGAGAAATTCACCTTTTCTTGGTTTCATTGTGTTAACCAGTAGGTTCAAACCTCCACCCAGGATTGGAGCCTCTGTTTGCCCCTCCTGACGTCTCCTCCTCACTGCCGTTTCTGCCAAATGAAAAGAAGCAGCTCGGCAGTCAGAGTGAATCTGATTCAGTGTGAGCAGCCTGCTGCCATCACTTTTGGTGCTGTGCGTTCACTAGTTTCACTGTACCTTGTGTGTCTTGTGATGCTACTTTGACTGTGTGCAGTTAACCGTGCACACATCTAATTGGTCTTGAGGCAATCGATTTACTAATTTGTCTACTAGTTTCAGGAGACTGGGGCCAGGGATATATTTTCCCACCGTTTGTGTTACCACCTGGCTCAAAAGACCCAACATAATGTGGATAGCTCAAATAAAACATGGGTTTTATTTGAAATGACTTTGTAATCTCCACTCACAAATGTTTTTGGTTAGGTAAGGCAGGTGAGTTGAAGACCGTTACAGCAGTTAAAGAAAATGGCTGAGATTATAGCTATTTCTGGTTTATTCCTTTGTTTCGAGCATCATTTATTGGCCTTTAGTTCTCCTGTTTGCTGTGGGCTGTAACAGTGGTGGTGTTGGAGAGAAATCTACTCAAACCATGCTTCTGCTTTTTTAAATTCTTGTTCATTTTAAGATGCTGCTTGACGTGCTCTGAAAATAATGTGAAATTTCAGGCATGATTTTTTCTTTTGGGTCCATTGGAGGCGTGACCACATGCAGATTACTTTTCTCATTAATATACGAATGCATGTTTGTCTTACGTTTGCAGTGATGCGTCACAAATGCATAGATAACTACCCCAGCTGTCTTTCATCTTTCAGTTACGTCACACCCTCTATACTTGAAAGGTGTGGTCATGTTATCTCCACCTAAAAATGCTTCTACGTCACTTTTGAAATGCCGACCTTTGGTTGATTGTGAAATGATCACACTGCAAAACGTCCAGTCTTCAAAACTCCTTAAGAGTCAAAAACAACAGATGAGGCGGATTGATGCTAAATGTATCCCATTTGATACTTCTACATCATCAATTTTTCCTATTTTGTCACCTGAAAAATCCCAAATAACCTAAAAATTTATATCGATTTTAAGCAATGAATAACAAAAACAACAGCTGGATGAAGAAAATATCCCAAATTAAAACTCAGGCAAATTAATATTTTATTTCTTTTTTTTAAAATTTGTTAGGTTCAATAGACACAAAAGAATTCATGACTCAATCTTTAAACTGTTAAATTGGTGACATTTTGCTATTAAAACCATGATTTATTACGATATTAATGCTCAAAGTTGGTCAAAAAAATTTGTTAGATTGTGGAAAATTGTGGCAAATGCACACTTTGATGCAACTGGAAAAATGTTCACGATATGGAGATAAAATGTTAACTTTTAACTGAAATTTGATCAATTTTATATAGATTTTTTTTTAAATTTAGATGGGTTTTGTCTTTGTTGACAGATTTGAAGTAAAGACAAGACAGGAAACGAGGGGAGGATACGCAGCAAAGGGCCACAGGTTGGACTCAGACTCGGGCCTCTGCATTTAAGCCATGGGGCGAATGTCACCCTGCTCGACCAGTTAGCTAAACTGGCACCAAAAAAAATAAATAAATCATAATTTATTCAAATCATCTCACTGTCACCAACAAACTGATCCAAACATTAAAGCAGTTATAGCAAGCATCCGCTGGCGGTCACTCAAAGACCCTCATTCTGCTGCAAGCCTGCTGCTTTAAGCAACAACCAATAACTAACCTGGCTTCACATAATGCTGGAGGCACTGCATTAATCAACAACTCAGGAGACATGTGAAACAGGAAGCTCTGTGTCCTCTGTTCAACAATAAGGACACAGAGCTGTGATTAATTGCTGCCTCTTGACCACCGCGCTGCAGGTTTAACGGACACGTTACTTCAGCTTCTTTTATCCGACTTGCAGAAGTAGGAGCGTGTCCTCTCATTCACTTCTTCGGCCTCTTTTGAACTCTCTCGAACATGCAAGGCTAAATATTTACAAGTCGGCCTTTGCTTGTTTAATGTTAAAGGCACACTCACACTGCAGAGTAAATGAATGAAAAAGCTGTAGACAAAACACCTCCAGCAGCTGATGAGTACCAGGCCACTTTACAGTTACCCACAGGCTCCCCACAGGTTCAACCTCCTTTTCAGGACATGAGAGACGGCGACCCCCGGGGAGGGGGAGTTTGCTCGGTTGGGGGGGCTCAGCGGAGAGGCGGGGCCCTGCTGACGCTGCTGTCTCTGTGAAAGGAGGCAATCTGTGCATTTAGAGTTGGCTCAGGGCCAAAGGGATTAAACCGAGGTGGGCTAGACTGCCATCCGAGGGCATTACACACAAAGACGACGAGCTATATGATGAGCTGCGAGCACGGCGTTCGTCAGGACGCAAGAATGAAGGCACGCAGCATTGAGGTTTCTGGATTTTCTTTCTTAATTGGCTCTTTCCTAAACCCCTCCCCCAAACTATCCAATCATAGATTTTCGCAATATATACAGTAAGTGGACACAGCAACTCTGCCAAGCATTTATTAGCAGACTCACACTCAACATTTAGAGGTTCAAGGACGTCGTCTATTTCTAAATTTTTGAAAACTCAAAAGAAAAAGTGTAAGAAAGTGATTAAAACTTTTTTTCTCTGCTCTGTTACCATAATCTGCTCAGCTAAGTAGCTTACTGTCCACAAAGCACACACTTTTAAGTCCTCAGGAACAGAGCTGGTATACGCTGAGTTTGGAAAAGTGGCTAAAAAAGTGGCGATGCAAACTGAACCCCCTCATTTAAAAAAGGCTGAAAAACTGTGAAATCTTTTTGAGGGTTGCTAACTCCATCCAGTGAGTCCTTTGCTGATCAGAAGTTGCTCCATTTGGTTCTAAAATTTGGAAAGTCTAGATGATTCATATTATTTGTCCTTATTTGAGTTTGTGGCAGTAGCAGCACAGCAATAAACTAAAAAAGCTATTTCCCCTGAACTCCACTGAGCTGAACAGCAGGAAATGACAGCAGTCCTTGTTCTGCTATGCAGCCTCAGAGAGCTCGGCACAGCAGCAAGTGAACCACTTCTCACCTCCTGCAGGTTCTGGTTAGAGATTTCCAAAGCAGAACAAGGACTTCTGTAGATAAGAGGGGAGAGACTCTGCAGTGACATGCAGGACAACCGTAACAGTCACCAGGTCAGCCGAATAGTAGTGAAACATGATGCAAGAATATACCTGGGAAGCCCATCCAGGTAAAGTGAGAAGCACCACAATCATGTTGGTCAGAACCCAACAGAAACGATACTGAACGTGCTCTACGTAACCAAAGTGCAGAGAAACGTGAAGCATGCGGGTACTCCAGGGTGGGTTTTGTTTCCTGGCCATCATAAAATTTTATTCAAATGAATCAGGAAGGAAGTATAAACCAGCTTTAAGCCAGTAAATCCAGCTTTCGTTCAATGTTGTTCACATTCTGCAACAGCAAGAGAGTAAAAGATGGTCCTGGAGTTTAAGCAAGTGCCTTGAATTTTGTTTAATTGTATTCAACTTTAAGTTCCTTTAACACCAAATAATTAAAGTTTTTATAACCACAGGTGTAGTTTACAGCAGGCATATGTCTCTACCACTAATCTGATACCTGTGCATGCATTTATGTATGTAATACAAGTTCCACCTCTTAAAAAACAAAAGAATGGTGAATATGTTAAGCTGCAGGAGATCAGGCGCCCTTAGGATCCTTTTAGATATCCTCCTGAGACCCGAGCTCTTGTTTGGGTTTTTGATTAGTTGGACTTGATAAGTTTAAAAAATAAACATCATGTTTGAATAAAAAGTTGTTGTTGTTGTTTTTAATATTATGCCCTAATATGGGCACAAAGGCTAAAAGAACACAATGAAGTTTGAGGTACGGAAAAGCCCAAATATAATGTCCCCAAATGAGAATGCAGGCTCTATAAAACTCATAGCTAGGGCTGGATCAGGTGACCCTGAACAATCCCTCAGTTATGCTGCGTCTCAGGTTCCTGGGGGGACTTCCCATGATGCACTGAGCACTTCATTTCCATGCATCTCTTCTCACCCTGTACTGCTCGTCGTTAACTTTTTTTTATACTCATGTCTTGCTGTCCTTTCCCCCCTTCATCTCTAGAGCCTGGTAAAGTTTCTTCCTGTTAAAAGGGAATTCTTCCTTCCCACCTTCACTAAATTCCTGATCAGTGGATTGTATATTGCTACAGAGTCTTTATCTTCTAATATAAAGTGCCCTGAGGCTGCTGTGGTTTGGCAATAAACAAATAAAACTGAATCAAGCTGAATATGACAAGCTTGGACATTGTTTTTTTTTTTTGGCTAATGTGTGAAACTTTAATGTTACAAAATTGACTGATACCAACATCTGAGGACAAGATGAAGAAATTATTAGCAAAAGGTTATTTTAAAGAGAATTTTTAAACAAAAAGGTATTTTTGTTAAAATATGTTAAAAAACATAAAAATTCCACATTTCATGAGTGTGGAAGACAAAAAGTAGTGTTTGTTTTCAACATAATATAAGAAATAAAAGCAGGGAGATGGATTTCCCTGGATGTTTTTTGTCTATCTTTGACTCACAGTTTTTTTTTATATTAATATGAAAACTTTGGTGTTCTTGCAACTGAAATAACAACTGAAAAGCAACACAGCTAAATAGCACTTCTGTGAAAATCTGACTGCATTTGAAGCGTTTAAGCTGCTTCCTTCTGCAATAAAGCAACAAAACTGCCTCCGTGACAGTTTTTTTTATCTCAATCATTTGGCAGCTTAAATAGTTGCTAAAATGGGTGAGAATTTGAGAGTTTTGGTGATATTTAGAATGCATGCTGCAGGAAAGAAAAACGGGGGAGGGGGGTAAGACTGAGAGGACAAAAGCATCTGAGCAGTGAAGGGACTCTACTTGCTTGTTTTTTAATCCTTAATCAGTTAACATTTGGAGATGCTGCTAATTCTCCATAAATGAAGCATCTGTTTCTCTTGCCAGTAAGTCGAAAAAGTGCCAAGATCAGTCAGAGAGTAGCAAGAGTTTAACCTCGGGGGTAAATGATCGATGGAAGTAAGCTACTAAACACGATCAGCTGTTGGGGTTTCACCAAATCTGTCACGAATGCTTTGGACACGGCTTATCAAAGTAAACCAACACATCAAAGAGTCTTTTTCTTTATGTGCTGCTGTTAAAACAGCTATAAAAAAAAGAGAACTTCCTTTACACCTCGGGGCTTCGTGTAATGTTACAGTGCAACTGAGCAATCTCACACATAAGAACAGCAATCTAATCTGTGGTGAATCAGCAGCAACTGAAAAAAGTCCCAGCCTGCTTCTCTACGATAGTGAAAAGAACAACAGCCATCAGCAGGAAGAGGAAACAATGTCCAATGTCACCACGGGAGGATGAGGCCCGCTCAATTCTCCAAATCCGAGTGTGAAACAAAAGATTCCATTTGTGCGTTTACAACAATTAATGGGGAGTTTTAAACCGTCGCCTTGATCCGAGATGTGCACAATTTCTCGTGAATCTTAGACAAGCGCGGACAATCTGCTGTGTGAATGAAAGGCTCACGAGACGTGGCAGAGCACAGACGAGGCATTTTTCCAGCCTGGTGCTGAATTTGTCTCATTTGGCAGAACCTGATGATTAGATTCACAAGTCCATAAATGTAATCAGACAAAAATAATTTATCTGGCACACATTAAAAATACTAAATGCATTGAAAACTGTGAGAGTTGGATGGCTGATGGAGCAACTTACTACTTTCAGTGCACCTGCAACACAGCCAAATTCTATTCATTAATTAATCCTCGGGGACAGAAAGTGTCAGTCTTTACAAAGAAAACTGCAAGCTTGTTTGGATTACATACATTAAAAGCTGTTTACTTGTCACCATGTAGGAAATAAATGTATGTCTTTATATGGTGTCTGTAAACACACAGTTGTGAGTTTAGTACACTCCATCATGGTCATGAATGTGATTGTTTGAATTTATTTTGTGTTTTCTGTTATCCACACATGGTCAAAAGTATGCATACAGGCTCCAATATATAAAAACACCCCGACTAATACTGTCCCTTAGCAAGTTGATCCTCAACCAGACGCTTTGACAGTCTACTATAATGCTGGCTGGATATTTGACCACTCTTCTTGGCAGAATTGGAAAAGTTCCTTTTAACTGGTTTGGTTTCCTGGCACAGACTCGGCATTTAAGAGTAGTCTTAGCTTGCTTTATTCATTCCTAAACCTGTTCTGATATATGTTTGGGAACATCCAGCTGTGTCCAAGTGTTAACGATCTAGCTGTTGATTTGAGGTGATGAAGAATTTGGAGGTGGTTTCACCAAATTTGCCCTTCGTTATTCCATCCACTTTGTGAAATTTATCAGTACCACTGGCAGCAAAGCAGCCCAAGAGCATCATGCTACCACCACCATGCCTGAAGCTGGTACAGTGCTCTACGGTTTGAAAGCTTCAACATTATTTCTCCACATATGCCTCATTGTGGCCAATTACCTCCATTTTCATCTTGTGCTATAAAACACTTCTCCAGAAAGCATTTGGCTTGTCGGTGTGAGCAGTTTCAGTCAACCACGAGGGTGTCGACTTTGGAGCAGGGGCGTCTTTCTTGGTTCTTGGTCGGCTCCTGGCTTCACTGTGTGGACAGTGATGCTGGTGTGGACTGTGTTTCAAAGCTGTGTCGGTCCCAGGAAATCAACACATCTAAATGAACTCTACCAATTCTGTCATGAAGAGTGGTCAAAAATCCAGCCAGAATTAGGCTGGAAGCTTGTTGGTGGCTACCAAAAGGGTCTGGCTGAGGTGTAACTTGCTAAGGGACGTTGAATGAAACATTTATGGGAATGCTTGTATACATCTATACTTTTGACACTGTGTGGATTAGAGAAAATATTTAATAAATTAATAAATTCAAACATGCACCCTGTTGTTTTTTAAACAATGACTCTACCCTGGAAAAGCAGTTCAAAGAAATCACAAAAAGCCCCAGTTTACCACACGATGAGTGTATAAACGTCTAAACAGCTGCATTTGCATATGACTATGTAGAAACTGCACCAGAAAAAAAATTTGGTAACAGAAATTTTCTGGTTTCTGTTTGAAGTCTCAGTTCATTTTGCGAATGGTGCTAATCAGGGCTTGGTTGAATGCAGCAAAATGGTAACTATGGAGTGTGGCAGGCTACGGTGCCATCGTAATTTAATTTTCAAATCAGGACTTTTCTTCTTGCTGAATTTACAAGTGATGATCAAAGAAAACACACAGAAATCGTGGATATTTGATGCTTGCATGAGAAAATCCTCAAAACGGTCCATGAGCAGACGAGGGGACGGCTTCCCTGAATTAAACGAACCCCTTCTAAGTTTCAATCAGTAATTTGAGAACAAACAAAAACTGTTTGTTTCAGATTCCCACATGTGAATATTTGCTCTTCCTTTGAGCTTTGAGTCTCATTTTAAATATTTTATTTATTACCTGAAAGCAAATATTAAAAAATGTGTAATTTGTGGCCTTCATTTTCATAACCCATTATTAACCCCACTCAGGCTATGTGATATCATTAGATAGCTTATTGTGATCCAAACATAATCAGTTTACCAGCATATGTGATGGAAGCGGCAGTAAATCCTTCTTTTTAATGAGCAGGAGTCAATGATTTTTATATTCATATTCAGGGTGAGCGCTTGACTATTCTGTGCCCAAGGCACAACTAGGATTTATCCATTTTTTTCCCCCCACTTACCCAATTCAGGGTCGCAGGGGGGTTGAAGCCTGTCTCAGCTGTCATAGGGTGAGAGCAGAGTACACACTGGACATGCTGCCAGCCAATCGCAGCACTACACTAGGATTTAATATGTCTTAATTAATGTGTTAAAGTGTTCCCCATTATGAGGGATTTTATTGTTTGTCTATTTTGTGCTCTACAAGTGTAAGATATGCAGTGCCTGCTATTTCAGTGTTAACTGATACTTTAAATAAGATAAATACTTTACTGATACTTTAAATATCTTATTGTTTATCATTTCATGTAGAACACGATAAGGCAGTGATGATGATGGTGGTTATAAGCAGAGCTGGCAGATCATCACTGAACATCTGAAGGTTAATATGACATTCATCGATCACTTCCAGTAACTAAAAGGCATCAGTGGTAACTGAATGGCATTTCAGATCAGTGCACCCCGACAATCAGTCAAGCCAGTATTAGCAGCTGGCAGTTCAATTCATTTTTATTTACGTAGCGCCAAATCACAACCGAAGGTGCTTTATATTGTAAGGTAAAGAAACCCAGACAATCAGACAACCACATTTAACCTCCTAAGACCCAAACTCTTCCACGGCATGCATTTTTAATTTCTCTTTGATATTTGGGCATATTGGGGCCCGATGAATGTAAAAACAAAGAATTACCAGATTTTTTTTTTTTACCTTATTTTTGTTTTTAAGAAAAATGAGAGCCACATATGAGGATATTCGTTTAAAATTTTGATAGAACAGTAGCAGTATAATGTCCTCATAAGTGAATATCAGGCCGTTGTAGAGCAACATTGAGTATTTTGGTCTAAATAACCCAAAATGTGATGTCCACATATGTGGACGGCAGGTCCAAGGAGGTTAAGGAAAAACTTGGTGACAGTGGGAAGGAAAAACTCCACTTTAACAGGAAGAAACCTCCAGCAGGACAATAGCAAACTATCATCTTTTCAAACTACTAGAACTTCTGAGCTTCTTCAGTTATAGAAAAGTGGTAAAAACAGACACAATCGAACACTCGTGTCTTCGTCACAGCTGCGGCACCAACAGCAAAACACGCCATTTTACAAAAAATTAGATTTGCACAACCTCCAGAAACAGCAGCAAGCAACAAAGGACATGAACACATTGGTCAAATGACACTACTTGCGGGAAGAGACGGTCACTTGAAGAACTCCATTATAAATAAATGTGATATGGGAAAATACTTTAACATCAAATGTGGCAGGTACATGACATATTTCCTGCATCCATCTCCAGTAACAAAACTGCCTTTATAAAAGTTTCCTCTCATGTTTTTCAGAGTAGAGGTGTAACCTGTGGGGGAAGATAAGCTTTCCAAACCTTATGCTGAGGACAAAGTCAAAAAGCTTAAAAATTTTCTTTTGGTTTTGTTTCACTATTAATTCAACAAATGCAGTTTTTACATTTCGGTGACCTTTAAAACTGCAGATTTGACTCTCTTCCCATTCATTCAGTCAGGCAGCTGTACATAACACTGTATTATAAGAACTAAAAGCATATGGACTTATATATTCCCTCTATGTTACTCATTATAAATGAGCGCTGCACCCGAAGTCTAACCTTGGCATAAAAAAACCCTGCATTCAAGGGTCTGTTTAACAGCAACACACCAGCAGATATGTCATTCTGTCTGTGCGTCATGCTCCAGCAGAGTGAAGGCTGAAAAGGGAAAGAGGAAAACCTGCTGCAGTCAGACCCGAGGATATCGGACTAATGAGCCGTTGTTTTTAAGAGTATCTAGTATCTTCGTGAAGGTGGACAGGTTACAGAGGTCACCTGTAGGTTAGGTGGCTCTGCGCAGGAACCTGTTCACTGATTAAGATGAAGGATGCTGAGGACATAATACAGGAGAGGTGTAAACGAGCCAGGGGCCCTGGGGGGCCCATCTGTTGTGGGCAAATAAATAGGGAATGGGAAAACAGCGCTGTTCTTCCCCCCTTCGAGGCTCAGCAGACAGCTCCATTAATCAGGAGCAGGATGAGCCTGCTGTGAGCTCCAGTGACAAGTCAGCAGCAGCACAAAATCCCCTCCTGCTCCTCACGCTGTATCTCCATTAGAGACGGGAGGTGTCAGCTGGCTGCCACTCCTGTTCCTCTGTAGTCACTATCAGTGTTTTCACAACTGTCCTCCAAGAATAACAGAAAAAAAAGCTAACCGTGAGGAGCGTAACAATTTACAGGCTGTCATTAATCCCAACTAAAAATAAACATTTGTTTAAGGAGCTTCTTCCAATCCAGCCAAACAAATGACTGCAAACCCCACATTTATATAAGGTTTGACAGTGCTACAGTAACAAGTATGCATACACAAGAAATCAATTGACTGTAGTGTGATGTCCAGTAATTTTTCTATTAGTTTTTCTATTAATTACTGGAGCAAGATGAGTGTTGGTTCAGCTAGTTTCTACGAGTCATGCAGATGCACTTTAGGCCTGCTAGTAACAATTACTCACTTTTCCTATGAGATTTCATATTATTGCGAGAAATGTCAAACTATTGTTTCTCAGATACTTACAGCCTCGATTTAAATGGAGAACCAATGGTCAACAGTCCAAACCCCAACTATAATAAACATGTGACTAGAAACAGAAGCAAATGATACTGAGATGTGGCAGAATTTGGCATTTTTAGTTCACCGTAATAACATGAAAACATTGCAACAAGCTAGTTTGTGGAATATCTACAAGGAAAGAAATTTCACAATCAACTTTGTGGGGATAGGTTAATTGGTTAATCTAAATTGCCCATAGGTGTGAATGCGGGAGTGAGTGTGAATGGTTGTCTGTCTGTGGCTACGTCCACACTAATGCGCATCGTTTTCTCTTCGTTTTGGCCTCCCGTCTACACTGAGACGGCGTTTTCCTCAAGGAAAAAAGCTGCGTTTTGGAAACACTCTTGAAAACGAATACATTTCTGTCCCGTCGCAGTGTGGGTGCTCAAAACGCAGACTTTCTAAAACGATGACGCATTTGATGCAGTCATGTGACCAATTAAACAAAGATAGCGGCGGGCATTATACAGCAGTTGTTTGTTTGCTCTCAATTTTGACAGCCCTAAAAATGATTAATATCAGTTTGTACATGCTCCAGATAGCTTTTCTTCAAATTCTTTAATTCTGGCTCGCTTTTGCGCATGCACAGGACTGGAACGTAAGCGTTTTGGGCCGTTTCAATGTGGACGCACAACTCTGTGAAAACGACTGAAAACGCTAGTGTGGATGCGGAGCGTTTTCAGACGAAAACGCCGTTTTCAAATCTATCCAGGCACCATGTCAGGTTATTTTCAGTGAGACCACTAAAAGGTAGTTTGGAAATACACCAATCAAATTCATAAGAATGTGTTACAAGCATTTCTTTTTTTTTTCTGGCTTTGCAGTCATTAAAGCCGAGACAGCAAGGATTTCCCCGTCTCTGCTACAATCCTGTCACATTAGGGAATGCTGTGCAGCGTTCTGGCATCCGAGAGGCCTTTAAATGATTATTCAAATCTGACTCGTTAGTATTTCATCTTCTCACCGCCACCACTAACGCTCAGACTTCTGTAACGCTGTGCTATTTCCAGCTTGAACACGGCCTTGGCCCCAGTTGGCAAACACGTCTCCTGCATCTCTAGAAGTAAGATAAGACGTGTCCCCTCAACACAGCTTCAGTAGGGAGAGGGGGAGGGGAAGAGAGGGGTGAGAGGGTGCAGGCGGAGATAGTGGAAAGATGGAGGTGCACTTTAATAGTATGATTCAGCAGAGGTATCAATTCCCACAGATGGCAGGCTGGCTCCTATTGACTTACATAGGAGGGGAGTAAAGAGGCAATCAAAACCACCCCAGGGACGGACAGTCAGCACATCAAAAGGGAGCCGGATCACAGTGCCTGAGGCTCCCCATCAGACCTGAGTGGGAAATAAGGTGAATGTGCTTGAAAATACCACAAAATTCAGTCTACAGGTTTCATTTAAAGGCCATGCTTATTGATAAAACCTTTAAATGTCACTGAAAACACTAACTTCGACGGAAATTAGCTACTGCCTTGCCTCAAGCCTTCACCAACTCCGAGTGATCGTCCAGACTGACAGCTGGAGATCCTGAGCGACAACCTGTCTCGAAAGGTAGTGAAGACGAGGTGTCAGAGTCCTGTCGCACCTAAGCGCAGTGTGCGAGCCCCAGACGTGCTCGTGCTTGTTACTGGAGACTGGCAGCTTTCACCCTGGCTTTAAAAAAACACCAGCGTGTGAGAAAGGTGTTTCCACGTAAAGCTAAAAAGCCTGCCGCTCCTCTCACCTCTTTACTAAAACGACTTTTCATTTGGCGAAGCACGCGTTGACAGTACGCAGGCTAGCGACACTGCGGGAGTGAAACTACATTAACCTTCTGCGAGGACTTTTAATCAGTCTAATGAGTGTTGCCAGGCAGACAGCAGCTGACCTCCAACCCCTGATGAGCAAGTGATGGAGAGAGTTGGCACTGGCAAGACACCATAAATATTTCATTAGCAGTGCTTTAATGATCATTAAACTGCACCGTGAACTCAACACGTGTTACACCACCCGCTCCTCTGTGTCATAAATGGATGTCAAAGCTGGATGCTGTAATCTGATTGGCTTTTCATTGCTGTGGGAAATAAAACATCTGTACAGCATGAGGATGTTTAAGTTGCAAAGGGCATGGATCAGCATATAAAACTGCATTTTGGTATTTTTTCGCCTTTCAGTAAGACAACAGAGAGAAATAGAGCACAGTGATGTTTTACACCAACTGCTTACCACATGATTATCCAGAAAATACTTCATGTAGAATAAATAAGTTGAAACCACAACAAGCGTAGCTATTACGTTCTTTTATGTTAATTTGCAGGAAAAAAACTCTACAGTCATTCATCTGGTCTGAGTTCTTTCCACATGCAAATGTATATTGACCGCAATCATTACCCAGCCTAGGTGCATTTAATGTTTTTCCGTGTGCCAGACGGCATAAGCTGCTGTTCCTCTAAGGCTTATAACACCTGCAAAGCAAAGCCATGCATTCTGGCCATCTCATGGAAATGTCTCAGGAAGATCTGCTCTGACAGTGAGCACCAAAGCCACCTACTTTAATATCAAAGATGAAAGAAAGAAAATTGAATGTGTGGGCTGCTATTAACAAGTTTACAATAATGTGAGTAAATGATAATGCTGTTGAGATGTACAGTGCAACCATCAGTGAGCTTTATGATGGTCAATAATGAGGCTACAGGCAGTCATTTTACTGAAAAATAAGGTTATAAGTCCCTGACTATTCCAACCTGAGAGACAACACACCATTGTTTAGCTGCAATGCTGTCACATAATATGCAACTGCACATTTGTGGCTTTCTATAATGTGGTATTTTTGCACTTGTTACCTTTTAACACCATCTGCTTCTGCTTGTGATCCCTTGAAGTGTATTATTTTAAGCTCATTTCAGACACTGGGCACATACCATTCCTGTCTCCATAAGTGTGTTTAAATTTCTGTCATAAATATGCCACATTTACTTTAATGTTCTTCATGTCTTCAATTGCAAACCCACTAAAGTAATTGAGAAAGCCAATTCATCTGCAGGTATTTGCCAAAAATAAAAAGACTGTTAACAATGGCTCAAGCGGTGCTTGATGTTTAGTTCTCTTTGGCACTTTCACTATGAGCACGCAGTTAAAGACAGTGTTTGGTCATAATGGCTTGCACCACTATATTGGCACAAACACCTCATACCAACTGTCAGGCACGGTGGTGGAGGGGTGATAATTTTGGCTTGTTTTATAGCCACAGGACACCTTGCAGTCATTGAGTTGAACATGAACTCCTCTGTATCCCAAAGTATTTTAGAGTCATATCTGAAGCCACCCGTCTGACAGCTGAAGCTTAGCAGTAACAGATCCAAAGCACAGTGAAAAATCTCCAACATAATTGCTGAAAAAGAAACGACTCGAGGCGCTGCAATGGGCAGACCGCAACCTGACGGACGTCCATGTTAAAAGAGCTGTCCATAAATGAATGCCTGCAAACCTCAATGAACTGAAGCAACGCTGTGAAGAAGTGGGCCAAAATTCCCCCAAAGTGATGTGAGAAAGTCATGAAGTCATATAGAAAGCCATTACTTCAACTCACTGCTGCTAAATGTGCTCCTAACAAGTTACTGAAAATGGAGGTGTACTTAGTTTTTCACAGGGAGTCCTGTGAAAGGCTTCTTTATCACAGGTCTCTGTGTGGGCTGGAGTCAGTGATAACTACCCCCTCTCCTTCCACACAGACTCAAAGAAAGACCTATCTTCTGCACTGTAAAAAAAAAAAGTGAATATGATTTTAAACAAATGTGTTAGTCTTACTACACAATAGCAGCAAAATTGTTAAAGTAAAATGGTTTTGTGCCTTTTATTGTTGTTTAGGGCACTCTTACAAACCTTCAAGGTGAACCAAGGAATTTGCATGAGAAACATGCGACATGGTAATTTTGTCTTTGCCTACATGTTAATGGAACCATTTGATATGTAAATATTACTGGATCCCCCAGAAACTACAGCTGGATTCATGAGGTGGCGTGTTCGCTGTCCGCTCCAATCTGGGGATGGCCCGTTTGCTTGCAGTGAGCTCTGGTGCCAGATGGAGGGGGTCTACAAAGTATGTAGTACGGTGGGTCTGTGGGCCACTCTTTGGGTCTCAGTGCTTTTGTTGGCCTGAATGCAAAGTTACACCATACAAAGAGCTGAGGTGAAACCAAATGCTAAAAACAATGAAAAGTGAGCACTGGAGTCCCCGAGTGCTTTTCATGCTTTATTTTTGATCTGTTCCGGCCCACTTGCCAACCACCCTCCAAACGCTCACGTCATCTGCTTCTAGCAAAACACTGTCAGGATTTTGTACGACTGCACCGGAGCGTTTCTGTCCAACCATAATTGTGTATGTGAACAGACACATTTGAGAGACAATAAAACCGTTTTACTTAAAAGCAACCCGGAAGCCGAGGTGTTCAGGTACTGTGCTGAGTGGCTCAGCTTGTTTCTTTTCTGAAGTGATAAAATACTTTACAACAAAATAAATAAGCTTTAAATAATCTGGGACTGAAGCTTTTAAGAACTTGGGTTAAGGCCACCAACAGCGGCTCCTTGTGCTTATGACAATACTGCTAAGACATGCCCGATTACTCATTTTATTTGACACGAGCGTCACCAGAACGCATGTGGGCTTCAGCTTTAAATACTACAAGCAAACAAAAGGTGTCTATTCGTCTCCCGCTCCACCTCGCCTCTGTCAGCTCAACAAAGGAATTCTGAAAGCGGCTCATTAAATGTGTAGGCATGTTTCCTTTCAAACGCAAGACCTTCCACAGCACAGTGGCAGGACACATAAACACAGAATGTAGGTCAGTCAAACAGTTTGCGTCTGTTCTCTCCCTCCACGCCTGAGGTAAGCTGACAGCAAAACCAAACACATTGTTTGCCGAGTGTGACTCATCTCTCCAGGAGAACCTGGGAAAGTGGAACAAGGTTCACCTCCTGCTCCCTGAAGTTGCTCCCCGTACTACAGTTGCTGAACGTCTACCTGTCGATGTAACTGACAGCAGCCAAGGTTCCCAGGACCTCCTGGGTGTGTTTACATCCGTGTATCATTTAGGGGCATAAACGATGTCGGGTGCTAGCGTTGAGAGGAGAAATCAGAAAGAGAGGTGTGTCATGGGGGGAAAAAAACATTCAGTGACTCACACACATTAAAAAAAAGCAGTAAGTTGAGTTTTCTGTTTGATATAAAAGCTGCAGCTGCAAGAGTCTGGCGTCTGTGCCAAAGCTTCAATGAAACTCTGAAATGTGTAGAAAAGAAAAAAACTTTTCAGTCTTTTAAGGGACTTTTTAAATAAACTCCTGGAATTCATGGTGGAGTTCAAGAGTTGAAAGATGAAGTAGGTCCTAACTGGATATGCTGCTTTAATACTAGAAAGTATTTTAAAAATTTGAAGCCTTTTATTTAAACATTTAAATATGAGTGGGCAGAAGC
The DNA here is from genome assembly GCF_000239375.1 of Pundamilia nyererei. Taxonomy (NCBI): domain Eukaryota; kingdom Metazoa; phylum Chordata; class Actinopteri; order Cichliformes; family Cichlidae; genus Pundamilia; species Pundamilia nyererei. The sequence goes on along the minus strand of NW_005187488.1, from coordinate 1,111,051 downwards.
TGAAAGCAATTGCTTTAAAGTAAGAAGTGTTTCCGGAGGCAAGAGTGTTAAGCAGTTTTCTCAAATATTTTCACATGACATGGACTAATTATGCTGTGGAATAAGTATTGTTCTGGTGGGAAGAAATGTTGATAATAAAAGATACATATGTGTACATAAGTGAATACTGTAAACAGAGTTGACACAAAGAATAAAGCCTAGATTAAAGTATAAAAAAACGGGCGTAGCCACTAGTGTGAGAACTTAGTTAACAAGCTACGTGCATAGACTTTATGAGGGCATGCACAGACACACATATAAATAAAAGAAATACACAAATAAATGTAAAAAACAAACAAACAAACAAACAAACAAACACTTTCACTCACCGAAACTGGACCACACACTATATGAATAAACATTTAGCATAACTAACTGTTAGCAGTCAAAAAAGGCAGAAGGCACCAAAAGCTGTATTAGTTCAGGAGCAGAGCAGGAAGGTAGGTGGTTCCATCCGCACCTCACTCAATCTGCACATCAGAGTGCTTTTGGAAGCATCTGAACCTCGTGCAATCCATCAGAGTTTAACAGTGTGTGTGCTATCATTAGAAAGCATGTATTTATGTGTATGGATAATGAGGCGTGTAGTAAAAACAATGCTTTGACTGTTTAGTTGGAGTAGAAAAGCTCTATATAAGTACCAGTGGCTCAGTGCTGCAGAAAACAGACGTTCTGATGGTGGAGATCTTAATAATTAATAATAATTCAGTGTCCAGACTAAAACTCCCATATTTTTTTAAATATTCCTACAATTTAAATAATGTATTTATATTTATATTAATCTAAATAAGACTACTAAAGCCTTTAAATAAATATGCTGTGGTGCACCCCATGCCCCCCCTTTAGACTCGGCCCTGCTTTTTGCAGGTATCACTGCAGTAGAAAAAGTGGGACGGCTTTCAGAAAACTGCCAAACTACATTGACAGTTCTGCATATATACATATTATATATACTATTATATTATATATTGTACATATATTTATTAGTTTCAGATGTAGCCATTCTTGTATTTTGCTTGTTTACATTATTGTATTTTGCACACCTCTGTTGCTTGTGAAGCTCGCACACAAGAATTTCACTCACATGTACTGTACCAATGTACCTACACATGTGATGTGACAATAAAAGTGATTTGATTTGATCTTTATTTTAACTTCTATAGCTTTACTGAAAGTGTAAAACAAACGGTGGTAGATGGGAGCACGTGAAAAGTAATTTTTCCTTCACGTTGGAGCTTGTTGTACAGGTGGTGGATTGTTGAAGGCCTGCTGTCAGCCTTTTCCCATTGCAAGTTTTGATGGCAATTACAGTAACGAACGCATCCCTGGATGATATAGAAAAAACATTTTCTTTTACTCCACCTGAGCTCACCTTCCCAGTAACAGCTCCACCTTTTAGCTCTTTACTACATATGTGTAGACGCCACTGTTGCTCTTCTGTTATCAGTCTTTTTGTGGAGACATGTGGTGGCTCCTAAATACGCTTATTGCAGGTCTGTTTTTTAGTCAAAAAATTTGGGTGAAGCGGTCATGTTTACATGGTGACAACTGAATGCTACAGAGTCGTGGATTAAATGCAGCATCAGAGCAAAGAATTTGCATCGAGGATTTTGTGTAATTGAGTTATTCGGTGAATCGTTGCAACCGTAGAGGACTGACTCAGTTTTAGAACCAGCCTTAAACCTTTTTCTTGCCCAAAATGGAATAAATTTCTACTTTTGTAGCCAATTATTTAAAAAGTAAAACAGTGTATGGGACAGTTTTAAAACCAGAGGTCAGATGTGAGTTTCTTTAACTGTGGATGAAACGGCTCATCAGTGTGACTGATTGCAACACAGGGTCTGAATGCAGGGAGATTTTAACGCATCTGAACACTGATTGGTGAGTCCTTGGACTTTCCATTGAGGATAATTCCTCTTAAACATAAGAAACACAGATACAACTTTAAATCAGTCCTACATAAGTAAGCGTCTCCTCTGTCATGTCACTGGTATTTTTGGTATCTAGGTTACAACTCTGCAGCCAGGGTCATTAATCAAAACTCCGGCACCAAGAAATCCAGGTTGATGCCCCCGTTAACAAAAGATTATCAACACCAGTATTCAGGAGCACAAGATGGCATCTTCAAATTGCTTATTTTGGTATTCCAAAAGCCAAAACCCCCACAGATTTAACGTTAAAGACAAAATAAAACAGCACATACGCAACATTTTTAAATCAGACTAGCTGAAATCACTGAATATTTGCTTGGTTTATTAAAATATCCTCATAAGGAACATCCATAAGCTTCCATGCTTAATATTATATTCAGATCTCATGTAATCATCCATCCAGGTCACAGGAGGGCTGCAGTCCATCCCAACTACCTACTAGTCCACACAGAGCTATCAGATCTATGGTGTGACATGTGTTAGAAATGGGAGCACAGCTAACAACCAGAGATAATAAGATCAGCAAGTAAAGTATATAGTTGTATGTTCTGTGTCTATAAAGCCAGTAGACTTAACTTTAAATCCTGCCCTCTTCTTGGCCCCCTGTGTGGAGCATCGAACTCTTGTGTGAGAACGAGCTCTAATCCAGCCGGTCCGTCCTGCTTTGATGAGGACTGCTGTAAACAAAGCAGCGCATGACAATACTCGCCGCACTCTGCTACAGCATGCATTCATGTCCTCTGCGTGTAGAAATGCAAAGGCTGACCGGCTACGGTATTCAGCAGCTTGTTTTCCATCTGAATGTGGGTTGAAGAGCAGCTCGAAAAGCTACACTGTGACAAAGGAATACACTTTTGGTGAACTGAGAGGAGGCTGGAATCTGTTTGACTTGGATCATGTTGCGTTCTAAAACTTTTCATTTTAGAAATGTATATTTTACAAGCATAGTCGATGACATCACTTCCTAGAGTGACCAATACTGTTACATAACAGCCAGACACAGCAGAAAGCACCCCAAACACTCCTTTCTAAGGACACTGACCTCAAATCTGCCAGCAACAGTAAAATTATTAAGAAGATGACCAATAAACTACTATCGATGTGGTAAAACTTTGTACTTATCTGGCTAAAACTGTAGTGACCCTGGTGGATCTATGTTTTGTATCTATTATGTTGTGTCATGGCTCAAATCACAGAAGAATGTGCAGAGCACGGACGTAAGAGTGCGTTTTCTGTATGTTTGCTATAAGTTTTCAGTCTGGTCAGTTCAGCATGACTAAAACCGGACCTCCTTTTTACTATAACGTCTCAGTCACAGAGTATGTGTCAGCGCAAAGACAGGAAAGCTGTGTCCTTGTCATTTGCAAGAATTAACGGTGTAATTGTTGAAACCAGCTCCCGGTTTGGATTTCAGACACAGACACTCTCTGCTTTTAAAATTAGGCTTAAAACTTTCCTTTTTGAGAAGGCTTATAGTTAGGGCTGGATCAGGTGACCCTCAATCCTTCCGGAGTTATGCTGCAATAGATTTAGGCTCCTGAGGGACTTCCCATGAACCTTTATATCTTTAAGACATTTCTGCAGCTTAACTAATTGGTGTGTGTTATCTGACTTCACGGACAGATAACTGGGTATAATCTGCATAGTAATGAAAATGTATGCTATAACTTCGAATGATTACTGTCTAAGGGAAACATCTATAATATAAACAGAAAAGGTCCTAGCATGGAACCCTGTGGAACTCCATAATTAACCTTAGTGTGTGAAGAAGACTCCATTTACCACTGCAACACTGTACTTTTAATTCAGTGAGCTAATGACCATACTCTGAAGAATCCAGCTGTCTTTAATTTGATAATTTACAAAATGGACTTTATGTTTATTTAGAAAGACCTAAAACTAGTAACTGAATCCATAAAGTAATCATGAAAGTATTCACTGAGGTCACAGAGAAAGGGAGCCACAATGGCCATTTCCCATAAACGTCTATACAAGAGCAACTCTCCTTCTTGCAATCTGAGGAGTGGCCCTTCTGTTTGACATTAAAATAACTCGGTTTAAAGAACTTCTATGTTGGCTTCATTTTCCCCGGATGCCACTTCCATCTTTTATATACAGAGAAGGATAAGCTGCAATGCAGTAAAAAACACAGAAATGAAATGATATTATAATGATAGCTTAGCCACCTCAACTATGCTGACAAATATTAAAAATAGGTGCAACAAATACCAATGAGGCATCATTGTTCATTGAGAAGTCCATGTGAACACACAATTAATATCACCAAGCAATAACTAACAACTAATGGAAGGAAACTCATGCTATCTCATTACATTTGGATGAGTAATGGCTCCACATTACTGAAAAAATGTGGTCTGAAAACACTGTTCTTGGCACCACTGATAACGTCAGTAAGATGGCTAAATTGCTTACTATTTTACAGTTAGATGGATGCTGCATCTAGTGCCTGACTCATATTTCTCATCAACATATTTCTAAACAGTCTCGGTGCCTATCAAAACACACTGACAACACAGAAAGAGAAAATGCAAACAGGGCTGCACACTCCCAAAGAGGAAGGTGATGTCATCTGATAATAACCATGCCGTTAAGTGAGAGAAAAGCCGAATCTGGCAGCAAAGTAAAGTTTTCAGGAGAATCAGCTGCTTTACTTTAATCTGTTCCAGTTTCCAAGACTGAAAAACACAGATTACATAACAGCAGACCTCTGTGCATCCCTGGGCCTCTAAGTATGTGTGCAGTTGCTGCAGTGGAGTTTGGCTCACTTTGAATTTGGCTGGAAATCACACAGGTCTCCAAGTTACAGTCCAACACACACACCGTTTACTGCAAAACAGCTCCAGCGAGAGGTACAAGGTCTCAGTGTGTCAGACAAGCCAAGAGCTGATGTAATTATAGCAATGCAAATGAAATTCCATTCCTTACTCGAGGAATAGGAAATATTTTTGAATCTGACTTCCTCAGGGTGATACTCATATTTGACAGAAATCACATCCTTTAAAACAAATGTCAGCAGCTACGTTTCATGTTTCTGAGGCTGGATCTTTATATATATATTAAGCAGATACATTTCCTAGACAGTTCATTAGGTACGACTTGCTAGTAGCAGGTTGGACCCACTTTTGCTGTCAGAACTGCCTTCTTCATCCAAAAAGCTTCGTCAGATTCTGGTCCATGTTGGCATGATGGCATCACAAAGTTGCAACAGATTTGTCGGCTGCACATTCATGATGCAAATCTCCTGCTGCACCACATACCAAAGGTGGTGTAATGGATTGAGATCTGGTGACTATGGAGGTTATTTGAGGACAGTGAACTCACTGTAATGTTCAAGAAAGCAACTTTACTCAGTGTGTCAAGAAAATATCTCCCACACCATTACACCAGCAGCAGCAACGTGAACTGTTGATACAAGTCGGGTAGATCCATGATTTTATGTGATTTACATTAAATTCTGACCCTCCCATCCTAACACTGCAGCATCATTTTTCCAGTCTTTTATTGTCCCATTTTGAGCCCTTGTTAAATCTAAACTCTTAGCTGACAGTGGCATCTATTGTGGTCTTCTGCTGCTGTAGCCCATCTGCTTCAATGATCGACATTTTCTGCATTCAGAGATGCTCTTCTGCAGCTCCAATCAGTCTGCCCATTCTCCTCATGGAGATTGTCTCTTTAGATGTTTGTCTTAACAAGGAGCTTGGAAAGAAAAGCGGCTGGACTTTTTTAAGTTTCCTGAAGATGTTTCACCGCTCATCTGAGAAGCTTCTTCAGTTCTAAGATCAAATGGTGGAGAGTTCCAGATATTTGAGCAATAGTGGGAGTTGCCCCTTAAGAGGGTCTTTGGCTCATTATTAATCATGTGCCTCATCGCACGAATTTTGGGTGAAACCAGTGTGAGACCTTGCCTCACCCCATCATATGACTGATCATGTGGATGCAAGATGTGAGTGGATCTAAAAACTGGGCTGTAGATGGCAGACAGCTGGTGTCATAAGCAACCTGTTCAAGGCTGGTTGTTCACAGTGGACACAGATGACTTCTTTCAACCTTCTTTTAGGCCATCTTACTTCTCTTGGTCTTATAACTAAAGAGGTTTCTCAGATGAGAGGTCAAACTTCTTCAGGAAACTTAAGCCCCTTTTCCATTAGTACCTACTCAGATCGACTCGTTTTCCATTACAATCTAGTACCATTTAATGTGCGTGGTCGGTAACATGGCCGAGTGTCCCGTGACTTAATTAGTATGCAACATGAATGCTAGAACAAAGGTGGACATCGAGGGGACGATATACCTGCTGTTCAGTCTGCGGCATTTCGTCAAACCTCGCTGCTGTTTTATAGTAGTAAGTAGTAAGTAAAATTTATTTATATAGCACTTTTTAAGACAAAAAACGCTGTTACAAAGTGCTTCACATAAAAACATGTCAAACGAACAATATTAGAAGAAATATAAAAGCATATCAAACAAGCAATAGTACAATATAAATATAAAATAAGACAACATATTACCCAAATGCCTGTCTAAACAGATGAGTTTTAAGCTGTTTTTTAAAAGAGGCCATCGTGTC